>NW_027507903.1:154684960-155284960 GCF_037356315.1 Lithobates pipiens
TGATTTACACCACAGACTGTAGACTCTCTAACTTTCACAAAGACAAAATAATATCCACTAATTTGGGTTATTTTTTTACCAAAGATATGTAGCAATATAAATTGTGGCCAAAATGTATGAAGAAAAATTAATAATTTGCAAAGTTTTATCACAGAAACAAGGAAAAATGTGTTTTTTTTTCAAAATTTTCGTTCTTTTTTTAATTTATAGCACAAAAAATAAAAAAACCCAGAGGTGATCAAATACCACCAAATGAAAGCTCTATTTGTGGGAAAAAAAGGACGAAAAATTCATTTGGGTACAGTGTTGCATGACTGAGTAATTGTCATTCAAAATGTGAGAGCACCGAAAGCTGAAAATTGGTCTGGGCAGGAGGGGGGTTTAAGTGCCCAGTAGGCAAGTGGTTAAGCAGATCTGGTGTCAGTCTCTGCAGTTCTTGGGCTATCTACCTCGGGAAAACCCTAGACATACACGAGGTCAAGAAGGTAACGGTAAGCCCAATTAAATCAGCCGCTCCTTTGGGGGTCAGTGCTACATTGATATTTTTAAATGAATTTTGATTTTTACGTCAATAAAATAAAAGTAGACTTTTGTTAGAAAAATAAAAAAACACATTAATTAGTTGCAACCCCCAATTGCAGCTCTTTTCTAGTTCTGACAGAAGAGAGCTACAAATGGGTGACGAAGCTGATTAACATTTTTTTTTTTTAATTGGCTACTTGTTTTCTGTGTTTCTTTGTCTTCATAAAAGGAAAAAATAAAGGCATTGAAACATTTTAAAGCCCAGTATCAAACCTACAGGGACACATGAGGCAATACATCTGATCATTACAACACATGAGGAGAGACAGGGTTGGAACAGATGAGGCAGACTGAAGAGAGTGACATTAACATAATACTTTCCACTCAATCCTCACATTGTTGTGTTTACATCGACTCTAGTAGCAGAAGAGCTACAGAGGGGCAGTGAGGAGAAAGAGGTCCCAAAAGAGAAAAGAAGTGGTAAATAGTGGAAAAATTTTAAAAAAGTCTAATAACGTGTCACATCTCTTCAAATAATAGAAACATTATTAGTGTTATATCGTATGAGTGCTCAATATAACATTTGCAATCCTGGCTTCTGATGAAGTCTGTATAATGAAACGGGAAAGGCGGAGCTTGGAGTGCCATCGTTTTTCTTCCAGTCTGTGCAACACAAGGCGTTCCAGATCTTTTGCTGTGGTATTTGTACTGACCTTGCAGCACTCTTAAAAGCACAATTTTTAAACTTTGAAAACTTTTGATTTGATTTTGATTTGAATAAAATTCATTTTTATGGATTCAAGCTATGAGGAGCATTTCTTTCCATCCACCCATATGTGAGTGTACCCAATGACCAGACCCACCATGGAGGAGGAGATACCACCAGATAAGAGATCAGAGACGACACTGCTTGAATGCACTTTACCCCTGCAGAGGTACATCTTTTTGGTGAGTGTGGAACAGAGAGAGGAGCACGTGAGGAATTCACCTAATTTATCACCAAGATATATTGTTTATTCAGGCACAAGTCACTTTGAAAGTTATTATATTTTTGAACTGTGTTTTTTTTTGTTTACGCCAGTGTATTCTTACATATATATATTTTTATATAAATAATCCAGTTTTTATATATGGACAAATATTTTGCATGGACACCTTTTGCACAATAAGCACAGTGAGCACTTTATAAGTGTATTTTTTGGTTTATGGAACTTTTTATTAGTCAGGATTGCAAATGTTTTATTGAGCACTCATACGATTTAACACTAATGATGTTTGTGTTATTTGAAGAGATAGGACACGTTATTAGACGGTTTATTTTATTTTTCCAACTTTTTTAGCATAACCACTTATTAGATTTATGCAGCGCCATTTTACTTCCCCTTTCCTAATATCATTCTTACCAACTCCACTCTGTGGAACTTTGGGGGTTGGCAGCTGCCACACCTGTTTTACCATAGCATAGAAAATAAACAACTTATTTCAAGTGGTAAATATTGTCTGTTCACCTGCATTGTTTGCATGCAAATCATGATTTGGAATCCAGGAAACTGTCAGTTTTAATGAATACACAGGCTATTCTGCGGGGTGGCCTTTGCAAGGAATTTGAGACATAATCTACAATGTTTAATTGTTTTTGACTGGACTTGGGCTTTAAGGCAAAAAAGTTACTTCTTGTAATGGGGTTTAAAATAATAATATTGCCTCTGTTTGCACTATAATTCATTCATTATTATTATTAAAATGACAGTCAGCAAAACATTTCCATTGTTGTGTATATGAGAGTTGTGGCTTTCATACAGTGAAGTGATCCTGTTGTTTGCCCTCCTTTTTTTTCTGTTCACAGAATGCAAGGAATTCTGTGAATAGACAAGAGTAGAGTTGGGGTAATTAAGCAAAAAACCTTACCTCTGATGAAGTCACAAGTGCTGTGATGTAATGCATAGGGAGGAGTGAAGCTTGATCCCCGAGTCACAGCTGGACCGGAGCATCTATATTACATCATACATGCCGTTTGTTCCTGTTCTAAACTGTGAGTGATACATTGTTAATTTTATTACAATAAATTGTGGCTTTACAGTACGGGATACTTTTTTGTTTCTATAGCTAATGTGGGAGAGATTTGGGGAGGAGCAATCGTAGAAGATATACATGGGCAGACCATTGGCATCGCTGTCACTAAGGAGAGAGGTGCTGACAAGCGTGCTTGGTCTGTGTGCGAATATAGACCTAGCTTTGGGGTGAGCTGCCATCCACACTTTTTTATACATGAGGTGGCTACCATCACCATGTGATGTTAATGGGATACACAATATTATAAAAAGAAAAAGAAAACTGTCACTGGAAGATTTCTCTTGCGTGCACCAAGGATTCCTATGAACCTTTTTCTGAGATTAGAATTTTTTTTCTCTGGAACTATATAATTATATTGATTGAATTAACGTGAATGTTTTGCACTCTAACACCAATGTGTGTTCACTATTTGGCTGTTTTATATTCCCTTGTCATAATATTTATTATTAAGAAGCATATTAGTTACCTGAACCTATGTCAATGATATGTATATATTTTAATGCACTTTGTGTAACTACCTTTAAGGAAAATTATTATATAATTTTGAGTTGGATAAACATTCACAAATACAAAAAAGAAACACACACTATTTACCTATTACCTTTTTTGTTACTTTCTTGTTAGGCCTCATGCACACGAGACGCAGATGAAACCTCTGTTAAAAAAAGCTGAAACGCGCGTTTAGAAACGCGCGTTTTGCTGCGTTTGCATGCCGCGTTTAGACGCGTTTGCGTTTAAACGCGTTTATAAAGATAACATCATGTAGACCCTCCCCAAGCTCTCAAAGCATTTTTTTTAACTATTTCTGCTATTTTGATCAGAGTGAGCAGCAGCAGCATAGAGAGCAGTTGTACACTTGCATTTGCCGTGTCACTTGCCACGGCACCTGCCACAAGTTGTGGATTGTCCACTTGCCACGTCACTTGCCACAAGTTGGGGATTGTCCACTTGCCACATCACCTGCCACGTCACCTGCCACAAATTGTGGATTGTCCACTTGCCACGTCACTTGCCACATCACCTGCCACGTCACTTGCCACGAGATGTGGATTGTCCACTTCCCACGTCATCTGCCATGCCACCTGCCACAAGCTGTGGATTGTCCACTTGCCACGTCACCAGCCACATCACCTGCCACAAGTTGTGGATTGTCCACTTGCCACGTGACTTGCCACATCACCTGCCACGTCACTTGCCACGTCACCTGCCACAAGTTGTGGATTGTCCACTTGCCACGTCACTTGCCACAAGCTGTGGATTGTCCACTTGCCACATCACTTGCCACGTCACCTGCCACGTCACTTGCCACGTCACCTGCCACAAGTTTTGGATTGTCCACTTGCCACATCACTTGCCACGTCAGCTGCCACGTCACTTGCCACATCACCTGCCACAAGTTGTGGATTGTCCACTTGCCACGTCACTTGCCACATCACCTGCCACGTCACTTGCCACGAGATGTGGATTGTCCACTTGCCATGTCACTTGCCACGTCACCTGCCACGTCACTTGCCACGCCAGCTGCCACGTCACTTGCCACAAGATGTGGATTGTCCACTTGTCACATCACCTGCCACATCACTTGCCACATCACCTGCCACGTCACCTGCCACAAGTTGTGGATTGTCCACTTGCCACGTCACTTGCCACATCACCTGCCACGTCACTTGCCACAAGATGTGGATTGTCCACTTTCCACGTCACCTGCCATGCCATCAGCCACAAGTTGTGGATTGTCCACTTACCACGTCACCAGCCACATCACCTGCCACAAGTTGTGGATTGTCCACTTGCCACACCACTTTCCATGTCACCTGCCACGTCACCTGCCACAAGATGTGGATTGTCCACTTGCCACGTCACCAGCCACATCACCTGCCACAAGTTGTGGATTGTCCACTTGCCACGTCCCCTGCCACGTCACCTGCCACAAGTGGATTGTCCACTTGCCACATCACTTGCCACATCACCTGCCACAAGTTGTGGATTGTCCACTTGCCACGTCACCTGACACAAGTTGTGGATTGTCCACTCGCCACGTCACTTGCCACATCCCCTGCCACAAGTGGATTGTCCACTTGCCACATCACTTGCCCCATCACCTGCCACAAGTTGTGGATTGTCCACTTGCCACGTCACCTGACACAAGTTGTGGATTGTCCACTCGCCACGTCACTTGCCACATCACCTGCCACAAGTGGATTGTCCACTTGCCACGTCACTTGCCACGTCCCCTGCCACAAGTGGATTGTCCACTTGCCACGTCACTTGCCACGTCACCTGCCACAAGTTATGGATTGTCCACTTGCCACGTCACATGCCAGTCACCTGCCACAAGTTGTTGATTTTCCACTTGCCACGTAACCTGCCAAGTCACTTGCCGCGTCACCTGCCAGGTCACTTGCCACGTCACCTGCCACAAGTTGTGGATTGTCCACTTTCCACATCACTTGCCACTTCACCTGCCACGTCACTTGCCACAAGTTGTGGATTGTCCACTTGCCACATCACTTGCCACCTGCCATGTCACTTGCCACAAGTTGTGGATTGTCCACTTGCCACGTCACTTGCCACAAGTTGTGGATTGTCCACTTGCAATTGCTATTGTTTAAAATATTTTTCTAATGGTTTTTCATCATTTGCAATCATTTTTGAGATTTTTAATGTAAAAAAAAAGGTCACCTTTAAAAACGCATATAAACGCAAACGTGGCTAAACGCGGGTGCCGCGTTTAGCCGCGTTTTGCGTCTGAAACGCAGAAATTTTTGTTTCTGAACGCATTTTTTTGCTTCTGGAAAAACGAGATTAAACGCAACTGCATATAAACGGAAAAAAACGAGACTGTGTGCATGGACACATAGGATAACATTGAATGAGTTCAGGTGCAGTTGAAAAAACTGTCCAACTGCATCTGAACGCGCGTTTAACTGCGTCTCGTGTGCATGAGGCCTTACCTTGAGACATCTTCAGATTTTTATTTTTGAATTACACATTAGTAGCAAAGCACCACATCAGTTCTCTATTTCAATTTATGTTACATGTGGGGGCACTCAGTGCCGTTGTGAGCAGCTGCTGAAACACCTAATTACCAATACACCATTGAGGGATTTTTTTACTGTAAGTAAGCAAAGGGTATCTCCATTTGTCTATTCACAAATCGCCTTCAATTCTGATTTTGTGAATTGATAAGGGGGAAGAAAGCAATAGTAAATTACAGGGTTGCTCCACTGTATGAGAACCACAGCTCTCATATTCGCAATGCCGGAAGTTCCATGTGAACATTTTGCATCCCATTACAACAGCTAACCTTTTTGGCCTTTAAGAACATATATAGATCTCTGTGGCTGGGGTTCAACCTTGAGGAGCAACCCTAGGCAAATAATAAATAAGTGTTACCTATCAAAATTTAAGTCAAATAGAAGTTAGAGCAACTACGCTAAACACTACCACATCAGACGGTTAAAGTAACTGATGCAGCATGGACATAAAAAGTAAAATATTAAAGGCCATACATGTGACAAACACTTTGCCAATTATTATTGAATAAGGTTGATAGGGTTTGTGAAGCATGAACACATTTTAATTAATCTTTGATTTATTGCCTGTGTAAACAATTGCCATAGTTTTCAAATGTCAAACAATCCTCCCTTCCTATTAAATCTTCTTCTTCAGCCAAACTAAGACTATAAGACTCTGTAGTGTTTTCTTTCTAATAAGAAGAGGAACACAATGGCTGTATTTATTCTTTTATCCCTATGTTTACAGTATTGATTAGTTGATATACAAGATATATTTACATTTTCATTTAGGAATAAAGAAGAAATTATACAGCATTAAACAAATGTGCTATTTTTTTTAAAAAAAATTGATATATTTTGTATCTATTTATTTGTCTATTATTGGACATGGGTAAATCAATCAAAATCTTTTCTGCTACAGATTTGCTAAATAAAACCCTAAACTCATTCCTATATAGAATTTTTTTTACTGTTTGTGAAATGATGTGTTGGTGTCTATTGATTAATTATATACCAAGGCTGGATTTTTTAATAACTCTGCAATACATTCTTCATAAAATACACAGCAAGGCACCTGCAGCTGTATGAGGGGTTATTATATATATATATATATATATATATATATATATATATATATATATATATATATATATATATATTTCAATTTCCTTGTAGATATACAGTATATTGTATCTGCACTGCATCTCTTCAACAAACATTTAATACATATGTGAGATCAAAAAAATAAAATAAAAAAAACTGCGCTGTATTGTACAACAAGGGGTAATGTGGTAATATGTGATTTTTCAACAATTAGTCTTTTTTTTTTTAATAAACTGAAGCCTAATGCATATCCTTGCCACTATCGCAGGCCACTGGCAGACATCTAGTCCAGGGGACCCACGGACGCGATCCCATGGCACACATGCAGTGGGCCTGCTAGCCTGCGATGACGGAGAAACGTACAGGTACGCCGATTTGCGCACCTGCACCATTCTGCTGATGTACATCGTCGCACAGTGGTTGGCAAGTGGTTAAAGGAAAAAACTAGACTTTAGTATCACTTTAATATGCACAGTCTAAAGGAAAGTAGGGAAATGGGAAGACATGTTTTGAAACCTTTAAATACATCAAGGGGGTGAATAAGGTTCAGGAGGGCAGTTTGTTCAATTTTAAACCAAAATCAAGAAAACGCGGGCCTGACCTCAAACTAAAGTTCAAAAAGGGTAGTTGATGCTTGGGATAAACTTCCAGCAGAGGTAGTGAGCCAGTCAACAGTAAATGGCTTCAAACATGCTTGGGACAAATATCTCGATGTCAGTAGACATTTGCGCAGATGGCTGGTGTCGATCCTCCACACTGTAATGTGCAGGGACACTGTGATATAAAGGGGACTGCACTGTAAAGGGGGCACTGCAATGATTACAGTGCCCCTTTACAGTGCAGTCCCCTTTATAGTCCCCTGTACAATGCTAGTACTGTCTGCCTCCTATTGTGCCCACACCAACTAGTGTTATATGTATCATCTCATTCTGTGCTTCATATGTCAACAAACTCATTGTCCTAACCAAAATGTTGTCAACTATCACAAAACATCAACCTTGGCCTGGAGTACCCAGTACAAAGCAAGTATTACAATCTATAAAGAAGAACCTGGATTTTGGACTTAACTCAAACCAACCAAACCAAGTACAGTACATAAAAACATAAAGATAAGAAAAGGCACTGGGTCTAAATCCCCTTAAAAAGACTAAGAAAATATTCTTAAAAGGCATACTATGGTAATTTAATATTTAAAATGTATACAGGGGACTAGGTGCCCAATCACTGAGATCTAGTATATAAATCATTCAGTTTTTTTTTTTTTACCATAAATCCTCCAGAGTACATTCTGTACCATACTGCTATGCATATGCCCCTACTTTATGCGTCTAACAGGTGTAGGGATCCACTTCCCTCTAATGTCTGTAGAGGGCAGGGCTGTTAATATATTATGTATGCACTGGACCACATGTACTATCCATGGAAAAGCTACTGCTCTAAATCCAGTTCAGGATGGATTAATAGGCAAGTGCTTTTATGTTTAATAGTTTCATAAACTGTATGTGTTTACTGCCATACTAACTCACAAAAGTGTAATAAAAAATACATAATAATATAATAAAAAAAAAAAAAAAAAAAAAGGAAATAAAGGTTATCATGGTATATGCACATTTGTACATAGTGCACATTTCTGTGTATAATTTTGTATGGTTTACTATTTATTACACTTTTGCGATTTAGTGGCTCAGTGAACACATACAGTATATGAATATTTTATGGTGGATTTTTTAGGCAAATTGGTCTGAACAGTAAGGATGAGTTGAACACCCCCGGTTCGGTTCGCACCAGAACATCTGAACAGGCAAAAAATTCAGACAAACACGCGAACACCGTCTATGAGACACGAACATGGAAAATCAAAAGTGCTCATTTTAAAGGCTTATATGCAAGTTATTGTCATAAAAAGTGTTTGGGAACCCGGATCCCGCCCCAGGGGATATGTATCAATGCAAAAAAAGTGTTAAAAACTGCAGTTTTTTCAGGAACATTGATTTTAATAATGCTTAAAGCGAAAAAAAAAAAAAAAAAATTTCTTTAAATATCATGCCTGAAGGGGGTCTCCTTAGCATGCCTATTAAGTGGCACAGTTTTTCCGTGTTTAGAACAGTACCACAGCAAAATGACATTTCTAAAGGAAAAAAGTCATACAAAACTGATTGTGGCTAGTCTCGGCAATATAGATAAAAATCATTGAAAAAAACTGCATGGGTCCCCCCCACTCCATTACCAGGCCCTGGTCTGGCATGAATATTAAGGGGAACCCCGAACCAAAAATTTTTTTTAAAAATTGCATGGGGGTCCCCCCAAAATCCACACCAGGCCCTTCAGGTCTGGTATGGAAATTAAGGGGAACTCTGCGCCAAATTTTAAAAAAATGAAGTAGGGGTCCCCTCAAAATCCATACCAGGCCCTTAACCGAGCATGCAACCTGGCAGGCCGCAGGAAAAGAGGGGGGACCCATCCTGAACTGTACCAGGCCACATTCTCTCAACATGGGGAGGGAGCTTTGGAGTATCTCCCCAAAACACCTTATCGCCATGTTAATATTCAATATTAATAATATTACACAGACACATGGACTTCACATATAGAGTCCAGCAGTTGAGATAAGAAAGATTAACCAAATAGTTCTATAAACCTCCTCACTTCATATATGTATATGTAAGGAGAGATACAATTTTACCTATTATCCACACAACAATATTGCAGGCATATATCATAGGGTTCATAAAGGGAAACATTCCTAGGCGATCAGTAGTTCCCCTGATGTGCTGTTAAAGTGATTGTTAATTAAAAAAAAAAGATTTACATTTACAAATAGGTTTATAATTACCTGCCCTGTGCAATGAAGAGAGGGACTGAGCCTCTTCTTCTTGGGTACCCCACAGGCACTTCTGCCACTTCTCTGGCAAGTGCCCTCATAGCAAGCAGCTTCCTATGGGGTCACACGTGCAAGCTTGCTCCCAAGCCCAACTTTCTGCATTTATAGACACAAATAGTGAGGCTGGTCACTGGCTTTAAATGACAGTAGCGGGAGCTGTGGGACCAGAAATTAAAGGGAGAGAAGAGCTGCAGATGGGCACAGTACTGGATCAAATGAGGGCTCTGGTAAGTGTAAGGGTGGCATGAGGGGGATACTAATACCTAAACGTTTTTACTTTAATGCAAAGAATAAATTAAGGTAAAAAAGGTTGGGCTTTATAACCACTTTAATGAAACAAAGAAAGGCCAGAGACTGCAAAAGTTCAAATCCTAATTCACAGCAAGATAGTGAACATCTGACAAGTTAACTAGCCCCTTTTTGTCAAAACACTGTCCCACAAATTGAGGATAATATGCATTCCAAGTGTGAACATGGATTTTAAAAAAAGCTCACAGTTCTATAGAAATAAATACATATAATAAATGTCCCATGTCAATAGTGGTAGTGTGGTCAGTTTCTCAGTATCCCCCATCTCCTGAGATGTGTTCAGTTGATTTGTTTTGAAGGCCTTCTCTATAGAAATGGTTAAAACCTTTAGGTGAAATATGTTGGAGGGGTGGTCCTTGGGGCTGTCAAAGTTATGCATGCTGATTTTCTCCACAAATAAATGTGAATACTAGTGATCCTGGTGTGCAGTGGCTTCTTTTTCCCCTAAGGGAATGGGTTATGTACTGTATGTGCATATGTAGCGCTAACCCTCATAAGGAGTGCTGGATTTTGTTTTTACCTATTTAGTGCAGAGGCAGTAAAGCACACAGCATGCACTCTGGTTTTTAAAACAGTCCAGGGGATGTCTGGTTGAGGCTTTTTGCTTTAAAACGTGAACAGAAGGGGAACAATGAGGAGTGGGATAATCCAAAATACTTGAGTGCCATTTTTAGCTGAGGATACTTCTCTCTATAGCAGTCACTATGTTCGCACTATTCACAGATGGCACCATGAAGATTGCAGCTCAGTATTTGCACTCTACTCACAGACCCGAGAGAGATCCCGATTTTGAGGGTTCTGTCCATAGCACAGCGTAGTCTAGCAGCCAGTCCTGGATGGCTCTGGGGCAGGTAACCTCTTGAAGCATCAGCAGTCCATTCTCAGGCAGGTAGGACTAGGCATCAACCCATTCTGTTTTCCCAGACTTTGGCATTTTTATCCCCTTCTCTCACCACCTACCGGGCAAACCTCTCCAGGGATTGGTCAGATGGTAGAATATATTCAAGCTGAGGATTTGTATCTTCTCACCCCAAGCTTTGGACATTTCTCAGCAGAACTAGGGGGAAGCAATCAATCCCACAGCATGTAGAGCCACAGCAGACCAAGCAGACAACAATCCAGCTCCTCTGACTACAGAGTAAGCCAAAAACGAAATTTCCCTCTTAACCTAACTAGTAGGGTGCTCCATATATAAAGTGTCCAAAGAATTAGGGAAAGGAGATTTTTTTCTTTCTCAAACGGTAAAATTCAGAAATATATTTCAAAACTAATACTACTAGGTTATTTATTAGCGCATTTTCTGGCCTACAGGGGGAATTATGTGTGTGTGTGTGTGTGTGTGTGTGTGTGTGTGTGTGTGTGTGTGTGTGTGTGTGTGTGTGTGTGTGTGTGTGTGTGTGTGTGTGTGTATATATATATATATATATATATATATATATATATATAAATAAAAGAAAAAATCTTGAAAGATTGATTAATGTGTTATTGCTGCCAACATCCTAAACAGCATCAACTTTATTAGTTATATGATCATAGAAAAAGTATATGTTACATGTGAACACAATAGATAAAAAATCCTAAGGCAGTGCATCGATGAATACTGTAGATATATATTGAACAATAAAATATCATGACCAAAACTTGTTGACAAAAAAGAGCATCAACATAAGAGGTTGGCAAGCAAATTCCGACAACATAGACCCAACATGTTTTGGAAATTAATTTTACATCAATATGTTCCTTCTTCAGGGGTGATATGAAGTTAGGTAATTATATTCAAATATGTGTAGAATATAAAGATACATGGTAATGTTCATCTAACAAAATCAGAAAAGTGTATATCTGTTGTCAGTAAGTTGTTTGTATATATAAAAGAGTAATATATAAACAGAGCCAAAAGTACTTACATATCATAGATTCACTGGCAGTTAATCAAGATAAAAAGCAATACAAATGAATGGTACACGCTGGCTGTATATATGTCCATACATAGGGCAGATGGTGAAGGCATGTGTCCGCAGCTCAATTGTCAGAGCACGATGAGTACATGCTCTGACAACTGAGCCACGGAAACATGCCTTTACCATCTGCCCTATGTATGGACATATATACATATATAACTAATAATGTTGGCACCTTTGTGCCTTTTTATATATATTTTTTCTAATTGAGTTTTGACTCTGATACTATATTTCTGCCATACAAAGTCCAAGAGGGCTTCCCCCAATGCACTTTTGTTTATGTTTTTTTACATGATATATATATATATATATATAAACTGGAAATTTATTTTTTTAAAACATACTGATGTATGCAGGGGTTTTAAGGAGATATATAGTGTATGTTCTATGGGAATAAAATGATAAAAAATGGTTTGTGACTATTTCCTGTGGGGATAAAAGAATGGTCTCTTGAGCCCAGTGTGTCGGGACTAAATGTTATATAATAGTAGTAACTTCAAGTTCTTCATTAAATCCCCTGGACACTAAAGTATTTAAGGTGAATAGCCAGAAAATCTCTCGTGACACAAACTCTGCAAACACTTTTGACTGTGTGGTTTGGTGTTCACTGTGGTTTGGTATGGATTCAATTACACAAACTTTTAAGGCTTTAGTGGATTTTTTATGTTTTTTTGTGCAAAATATCTTGGAACACTGTGTTTAAGATTCCCCTGCTTGATAGGGATGGGTCAAACACCCCCCTGTTTGCACCAGGTCTCCCGAACAGAGAAAAAGTTCTGACCCGAACGGTGAACCTTATTAAAGCCTATGGGACCCCAACTTGAAAAAAGTCCCCATTTGAAGGCTTAAAAGCCATAAAAAGGGTATGAGGTCTGGGTACGGCCCTGGGGGACATGTATCAATGCAAAAAAAGTTTTTACAGGAGCAGTGATTTTAACCACTTCCATACCGGGCCATAGTAAAATTATGCCGGCAGGAACATCTTCTTCCTCCGAGTGGGGGCACACAGCACAGCGATCGGGGTCGAGGCGTGTCCCTCAGACACAGTGAAATTGGCTTTTTACCACGTGACTGACTGTGTCCAATCACAGCTAGTCACATGTGTTGTGCTCGTAATCGCCGCTTGTGAGGAGCAGACCTAGACAAAAAAACATTTCAGCAATAAAGCAATGTGGCCCGATTGACCCTCAAATAAAGAGGACATTTTAACAGCCCATCAGATGACCTGTCACCAGCCCCTCTGAGTACCTGTCACAGCCCATCCGAGTACCTGTCACCAGCCCCAGAGTACCTGTCACTAGCATCAGAGTACCTGTCACCAGCCCCAGAGTACCTGTCACCAGTATAAGAGTACCTGTCAGCAGCCCATCTGAGTACCTGAGTACTTGTCACCAGCCCATTAGACTACCCGAGTACCAATCACTAGTCCAACACAGTACCAGAGTACCTATCACCAGCCCATCAGAGTACCCGAGTACCTGTTACCAGTTCATCAGAGTACCCGAGTACCTGTTACCAGTCCATCAGAGTACCAAAGTACCTGTCACCAGACCATCAAAGTACCCAAGTACCTATCACCAGCCACTGGAACAGGAAAAGGTTTGACTGCACTCACGGGTTTGAAGCAAAAGTGAAGACTTTATTGAAGATAAAAATCATCAGATAACATCTTAGACATAATGACATCAGTGCAGACCTGGCAGAGATTAACGTGTTTCATGAATTGGAATTCACTTAGTCATAATCTGTTCTTGAGTATCTGTCACCAGCCCATTAGATTACCCGAGTACCTTTCACCAGCCCATCAGAGTACACGTGTACCTATCACCAGCCCATGCCTCATAGAATATACCTTGGGGTGTTTGCTTTTCAAAATGGGGTCATTTTGTGGGTGTTTCCATTATCTTGGTGCTCCAGGACCTTCAAAAGTATGATAGGTAGTCAGGAAACTAAATGTGTAATTTATGCTCCTAGAACGCTTGATGGTGCTCCCTGCATGTTGGGCCTCTCTATGTGGCTAGGCTGTGTAAAAGTCTCACACACAAATAGTATTACCATACTCAGGAGGAGTAGCAGAATGCATTTTGGGGTGTAATTTTTGCCACGTACATGCTATGTGTTAGAAAAATCTTATAAATTGACAACTTTGTGTAAAAAAAATAATACATTTTCATTTTCTTTTCACGTTTTCCATAAACTTTTGGAAAAAAATTAACCGATCAAAAGTCTCATTATGACTCAAAGAATACACCTGGGGTGTTTGCTTTCTAAAATTGGGTCATTTTGTGGGGAATCTCCCTGTCCTGGTGCTCCAGGGCCTTCAAATTTGTGATAGGTCATCAGGAAATTATATGTGTAATGTATGCTCCTAGAACGCCTGATGGTGGGTGATCCCTGCATGTTGGGCCTCTCTATGTGGCCTGGCTGTAAAAAAGTAGCAGAATGTATTTTGGGGTGTGTTTTTACCATGCACACGCTATGTTCAAAATACTCATAATAAATATATAAAACAATGAATGGTGCCCTGTGAAATCAGTCAACAATCATGATATAAGCTACCCCTTTAAAAGTGAATGAATCACCAAATGCTGCAAAAAAATGTATTAAAGGATGAGGCTCTAGTGATTTCCAGTGAATCAAAATAATGCAAATACAAAATAAATAGCAAGCTAAAAGTCCATTAGTGATAAATCCCAACACCAAGTAGTAATGTTAAAATTGGCTTTATAGTTCTTTGCCATGAGTGCTCAATAGTTGGGTGGCCACTCACCAGAACATTTTGACCCCTTTTTACAGGAAGGTCAAAGAGAGCTTCTGGAATAACAATAGATTCCATTAACAGCACAGTTCCGCTCTACTGGCCCCTCAAGATTTATTTATTATTTATTTTATTTCAGGTGCTTATATAGCGCTGTCAATGTATGCAGAGCTTTACATATATTTTGTACATTTACACAAGTCCCTGCCCTCAGGGAACTTACAACCTAAGGTCCCTAACACACATTCACACACACTAGGACCAATTTAGACAGGATCCGATTAACCTGAGTACCCGGATGTTCACCCACGCAGGCACAGGGAGAACATGCAAACTCCAGGCAGATGGTGTCATGGTTGGAATTCAAACCAGTGTCCCTTTTGCTGATAGAGTGAATCTAGGATAAGAAAAGTGACTCCACAAGAGACATAGGGAAAGGTATCATAGTGTTGTCAGTTTAATGGATAAAAATGTATGACAACAACAAATGCCGATTACACTCACGTGTTATAGTCCCGATCCGGGCACCAGGTGTAATCAGCATATGCAAGCCAGCTAGTCCTAGAAGGATAGCATGGAGTCCATGTCTCTCCTAAGGGCAGAGCCTAGATTGGATGTGGGATGAGGAGCTGGAATGGTGGCTCCTCTGTTTCCAGGGCCTCATTCCACATCCAAAAAATGACAGCTTCACAAAACTCACCATGCCTCTTATTAAATACCAAGAAATACTTTCTACTTTCCAAAAAAGGGTAATTTGGGGGTATTTGTACCGTCCCGACATTTCGGGGCCTCGAGGAATGAGGCTTGTAAAAAACAAAAAAAGCCAGTGGTGATTAAATAACACTAATAGAAATCTCTATTTGTGTGATGTTGTTTGGGTACAGTGTTGCATGACTGAGTAATTGTCGTTCAAAGCATGAGAGTGCAGAAAGTTAAACAAATTGGTCTAGGCAGGAATGGGATATAAGTGCCCTGTATTGAAGTGGTAAATAATGCTTAAAGTGCAACAATAAAATTGAAAAATTCATTTAAATATAGTGCATGAGGGGTCCCCTTAGTCTGTCTGTAAACCTGTACTGTGGATAGAACCTACTGCAGCAAAACTAAAATTTTTAAAGAAAAAAATTGTGGGCAATACAAAACCATTTCCGGTCAGTGGGGGCCAGTCTATAAGGGGTCCAGGGATGCCGCCCCCCTAATCCATGCGCCTGGCCTATAATCTACATGCAGGGAGCTGGATATATGGATTTCAATGGGGTTTTTTCTTTAAGCACATGATTAGAGCCTAAGGTTCTAATTGGCTTCAAAAAAGGGTGGGCTCAGAGCACTGTACCCTGAGCCCATCCAGTTGGTTGACAATAGAATTAATATTCACTATTGTCTTCCTGATTCTCCTCCCAGTCAATCAGGAAGCGGGTCCTGAGACCCAATTGGCCGAGAGGATAAGGGATCGTATTGGCTACCGAGGAGATGCAGGGGAAGCCACTGTGAAGCAGAGGAAGAGACGACTCAGGGTAAACCCGCCAAGGAAGAAGTGCTGCCTGTGACCTAGATGGGGTAAGAGCGGGGCTAATGGACTGAAGATCAAGTGGGGGGGTTCAACCGACTAGAGGGCTGGGGTTTCCGGAAATAGAAAAATGTTTAAAAAAAGAGAATTGGGTCCCCTAATCCATACCAAGCCCCTTGGGTCTAGTATATATTTTAAGAGGAGCCCCATGCCAAAATGAAAAAAAAAAGCGGCAAGATCCATAACAGACCCTTATCCGAGCATGTAGCTCAGCAGGTGAACAAGGAGTCTTTCTCCTGAACCATACTAGGCCACATGCCCTCAACAAAGGGGGTGGGTGCTTTAGAGCAAGAAGTGGCTCTGCCCCCCCACCCCAAAGCACCTGGTCCCCATGTTTATAGAGCAAGGGCCTCATCTTCACAACTCTGGGCTGTGAATGTGGGTGCCTGGTATGGATTGGGGGGACCCCCACACTGTTTTTATTTTTACCTTTTTTATTGTCGACAATTTTTTTTTATTCAGCTGATAGTGGGGAATGCCCATTGACAGCTGATGACTCATCGGTTGTTAAGGACATGGCAGCCAGTTTCTTGGCCCCACTCCATAACAACCAACTATTTACTACTCCCTGATCAGGGTTTAGAATGCACTGTGCATCGCAAAAATACCCGCTAAACGCTCTGCAAATTTGGGTGTTCACCAAACGGGTGAACAGGTGATGTTCAGGCCAAACTTTTGTTCGGTCTGAATCGTTCACCCAGCATTACTGCTTGATGAACCTGCAGTGCTCACCAAACCTGCTCCTAAAATCCCTAATCATCTGCCCAACATAAAGTAGGCAGAAGAAGCAGTAGATTATAAATTCCATGGAGAAGTTAAAAAAAGTTAGGTATATTAAATATTCTTAAATTTTCTCCTGTAAAATTTTTTTGCCCACACTGTACAAAATTTTATGTGAGCCCTTGGTTTTTCTAACTGTAGCACTGACATTTTTGCCTACTAATGCTATGTTATTCTTTAGTACTCGGCGCCATCTAGTGACCAAAACTGGAAATGGACTTTAGTTATTTTCCTTTTCATGTTGAAAAGATAACAGGAAGTGACTGTGTTTACTTTTGTTATTTGACCTTATCGACCCAGAATGCCAGTTGACCTACCCATGATCACCCTCTACTGAACTGCATGCTGGGTAGTCTATAAAAGGGCCCGCACGGCCATTTTCTCATTCTTCTGGACACATGACCTGCCTGTGGAGGACCTGTGAGGAGGTCTCCAGAGAACTTCAGCCTGCAGAGCAGCCATCTAAAGCCAGAGGAGGACATCACACCACAGCGTGCTGGGATAGCAGTGTGGTCGAATCGGGAAGGATCCAGAGGCACCCTGATGGAGCTAACTGAGAGCTCCTGGTGACCTTGTGAAGCTAAACAGCGTGATGGTGTGGCCACAGCAAATGGACTAAGACCAGCGGAGTGGAGCTGACTTATTCTTCAGACCCAGTTTGGTGAGAGGGCTGTTGCCCACAGTTTCTTATGCACTTGCATACACCTAGACTTTAACACAGTGTTGCTGGGACTTGTAGTCCCACAGAGGAGAATCTAATGGACAGATTGAGTTTAAGCAGGCCTCAAGCCTATTCATCACAATACTATTAGCACTGTGTTACACCAGAGGCAATTACAAGTGTATCACGCTACAGGAACGGTTCTAATATTCATCTCACGTTAACCTTCGTTGTTCCACTGTCGGATTACTGTTGGATTACTATTGTTACAACAACTATAGCTAGCAGAAGAAAAGAAGATCAAAGACTGCATCCTTTATTGCAAGGCCTTGCATCTTATTAAAGTAGGGGATGCTTCCTAGGGATTGTGTTGTAATTCATTATTGATCCTGCAATTCTATAGCTACTAGGGTGTGCTGGAAGTGGGAAGGTGCCCAGAGTAAGGTGTAGTCCCTCTGAGCACTAGTCCCAGTTGGAGCCGCATTCTAAGGGATCATTTAAGACAACTGTACAAGTTTAATCTGTTGTGTATACCTACTGTGCTGTTACATTATGTTTATGTGACAGTGCAAATATTGTACTTACCATTTTACTTGACTCAATACAAGTTCCAGTAAATATACGTTTCTGGTTAAGTACTTTGGTGTGGAGTGTTGTTCCTTTTTCTTCCAGCAGGTGGAGCCAGTGAATCCTGAGGTTACAATACAGGTATGTTACATTACATTATATTGTACTGTATTGTGTTGCACCACAGCTGTGTCAAGGGGACTGAGTCAATTCAGGGGGGGTTCATTAGCAGAGTGCAGGCCTGAATCAAATTCAGCCGCTCCTTCGGGAGTAAGTGCTACACTACATTCATAAATGCCTACAAGATTGCCAGTGAAAACAGATGGAATTTTAGGTTGTATTTTAGTGTAAAAGTAGATCTTAGTTTTCTGGAGCTATCTTTATTTTTATACTGGGATCTTTTCGTTATACAAGTCTACAACTGGTTGGAAAGGAATGCCTTGATCTGGGATAAGGCGGTACTCTGGACCAGTGTTTTATGATAATGTTTTACATTTGTCTATATTTTTGGTGAAACTGTGTAAATAATTTTAAACTAGCTTGAGTTTCTTCATCATTACTATTTATCATTACATCATTATCATTACACATCCTGGCAAGGGTGCCAAACAACTATACTCTAGCACCTCCTGGCTGGAATCTGTGATGAGAAATTTAGCCTTAAAGTGATTATGTAAACCCTCACATATACCCAGTGAAGTGAACAGCCTCAGACGATACACAGGGATGAAACAAATGTCTACAAATGTCTACAGATGAAACAAATGTTACATGTTGTATTCAGCTTTATATACTGTTTAGAAAGTTCATATCCTGTTAGGAGATTTTCTCTTTCTGTTCAACACTGCAGTGATGTCTGGGCATACAGCAAGACAGCTGGTTGAAGGAAAGGCACACACCCCCTCTCCTCATAGGTATAGACTTTCAGAGCTGATTGTTAAATAGTTCAGGGCTCTGCTAATCTTTTTAAAGCATCCCCCCCAACACAAAACTCAGGCTACTTTTATCATATGTGATGGAGAACTTTTCAGCAGTTATCAGGCTGATAACAGAGGAATGAAGCAGAAGATAGCTATGGGACATAGTGCTTTGAAGAGAGATAACACAACTTTGCAGATATACAGTGCTGTGAAAAGTATTTGTCTGTTTTTATTTCAGTTTTTTTTTTTTTTTTTGCATATTTGTCACACTTAAATTACTCAGATAACCAAAAAAAATGTATTATTACACAAAGATAACCCAAATAAATAAATACAAAATGCAGTTTTTAAATAATGGTTTCATTTATTAAGGCAAAAAGCTGTTCAAACCTGCCTGGCTTTATGTGAAAAAGTAATTGCCCCATAAACCTAATAACTGGTTGTGCCACCCTTAGCAGAACTACAATCAAGCATTTGTGATAACTGGCAGTGGCAATGAGTTTTTCACATTGCTGTGGAGCAATTTTGGCCCACTCTTCTTTGCAGAATTGTTTTAATTAAGCCACATTGGAAGGTTTTGCAGCTTGAACGGCCTGTGTAAGGTCATGATACAGCAACTCAATTCAACTTAAGTCGGGCTTTGACTAGACCACTCTTAGCCCTTGTACACACGGTCGGAGATTCCGACAACCAAATCCGTCAGATTTTGTCCGTCGGATTTTGTCTGATGGATCTTGTCCGAAACTGTTGCATACACACGGTCGGACAAAGTTGTCGGAAAATCCGATCGTTCAGAATGTGATGACGTAATTTTGTTACGATGGGACTACGTTCAGGCTAGTAGCCAATAGCTTTGATGTAGGAATTTGATCTGAGCATGCGTGGCACTTGGTCCGATGGGAATTCTCTACACATGATCGGAGTATGTCCGATCGGACCAGTTTGTCGGAAAATATTTCCAGCAAGTTGGAAAATTTGGTCCGACGGATATTGCGACAAACAGTCCGATGCATACCACACACAGTCGGATTATCCGACAAAATGGTCCGATAGGACACATTCCGACGGATTCTTCAACCGTGTGTACAAGGGCTAAAACCTCAATTTTTCTTTGTTTGAACCATTTGGAGATGGGCTTGCTGTTGTGTGTTGGATCATTGTCTTGCTGCATAACCCAAGTGCACTTGAGCTTGAGGTCACAAACTGATGGCCGGACATTCCCCTTTAGGATTTTCAGGCAGAGCTCAGAATTCATGGTTCCATCAATTATGGTAAGTCAATCAGGTCCCGAAGCTGCAAAGGAGCCCAAGACCATCACACTACCACCACCCTGTCTGACTGTTGGTATGATGTTCTTGTTATGAAATTCTGTATTCGTTTTATGCGAAATGTAGCGGGACGCACACCTTCCAAAAAGTTTAATTTTTGTCTCATTAGTCCAAAGAATATTTGCCTAAAAGTCTTTGGATAATCAAGATGGTTTTTGGTAAATGTGAGATGAGTCTTTATGTTTTTTGGTCAGCCATGGCTTTGGCCTTGAACTCTCCAAGGGATGCCATTTTTTCCCAGTCTCTTTCTTATTGTTGAATCATGAACACTGATCTTACCTGAGGCAAGTGAGGCCTGCAGTTCTTTAGATGTTGTTCTGGGTTCTTTTATGACCTCCTGGGTGAGTCGTTGTCATGCTCTTGGAGTAATTTTTGTAGGCCGGCCACTCCTGGGAAGGTTCACCACTGTTCCAAGTTATCTCCATTTGTGGATAATGACTCTCCCCGTGGTTCACTGGGCTTCCAAAGCCTTAGAAATGGCTTTGAAATCCTTCCTAGACCAATACATGTCAATTACTTTGTTTCTAATCTGTTTTGATTTTTTTTAGATTGTGGCATGATGTGTGGCTTTTTGTAATCTTTTAGCATGTTTCACTTTGTCAGACAGCTTATATTTATGTGATTTTGTGATTCAATAGGTCTGGCAGTAATCAAGTGTGGCAAGTGAAATTTAACTCAGCTTTCCAAAAAAATTGTGGTTAATCACAGTTCATTCATGATTCAACATGGAAGGGGGCAACTACATTTTCACATAGGGCCAGGCAGGTTTGAACAGCTTTTTTTCCCTTGATAAATGAAAGAATAATTTAAAAACAGCATCTTGGTTATCTTTGTGTAATATTAAAATTTGCTTGACGATCTGAATCATTTAAGTGTGAGAAATATGCATAAAAAGAAAAATCAGTAAGGGGCAAATACTTTTTCACATCACTGTATGTGCCCAGCTAAAATTTCATGAATCGGGTTTACATCGACTTTAACCACTTGCGCACAACGATGTACGTCGACAGAATGGCACGGGCAGGCAAATGGGCGTACATGTACGCCCCTTTAAATTTGCCGCCCTGCCATCGGGGAGCGCGCCGCCGGCGGCGCGCTCCCGCGCTGGTCGGGTCCCCCGTGAGTCCGGTCGCGGGACCCACAGACTCAATCACCGTGGGCATCCCCGCGATCGTCTCACGGAGCGGCCGAATGGAGAAGTGCCGTTGTAAACAACATTTCTCCATTCTGCCTAGCAACTAGTGACGCTGATCTCTGCTCCATGTGATTGGAGCAGAGATCAGTGTTCACTAAATGAAAGCCCAACCCCCCACAGTTAGTAACACATCCCTAGGAACACTTAAACCCTTACACTGCCACCCACTGGTTAACCCCTTCACTGCCAGTGTCATTTACACAGGAATTACTGCATTTATATAGCAGTGATTACTGTATAAATGACAATGGTCCCAAAAATGTGTCAAAAATGTCCGATGGGTCCCCCACAATGTTGCAGTCACAATAAAAATCGCTGATCGCCGCCATTACTAGTAAAAAAATAATAATAAAAATTTATTAATAAAAATGCTATAAAACTATCCCTATTTTGTAAACGCTATAACTTTTGCGCAAACCAATCAATAATCGCTTATTGCGATTTTTTTACCAAAAATATGTAGAAGAATACGTATCGGCCTAAACTGAGGGAAAAAAAATGTTTTTTTATATATTTTTGGGGGATATTTATTATAACAAAAAGTAAAAAATAATGCGTTTTTTTCAAAATTGTCGCTCTATTTTTGTTTATAGCGCAAAAAATAAAAACCGCAGGGGTGATCAAATACCACCAAAAGAAAGCTCTATTTGTGGGAAAAAAAGGACGTCAATTTTGTTTGGGAGCCACGTCGCATGACCGCGCAATTGTCAGTTAAGGCGATGCAGTGCCGAATCGCAAAAAGTGGTCTAGTCTTTGACCAGCAAATTGGTCCGGTCTGAAAGTGGTTAAGGAGATTTTTTTAGATGTGTAGCCATCATCAAGAGTAAAGTCTACAACAAAAATTCTATAAAAGTTTGTAGCTATAGTAATTTGTAATAAATAGCAGCTAGTCGTTAAGAACAATTGTAGATTCAAGTAAAAATTGTAATAATAATATATAAATATGAAAATAAAGAACAATTAAAATAAATATAAAACTGTACACAAATACTTGGATGAAAAAGAAAAAATTTGAAACCAAAGAAACAGGACATGTTGGTATAATGGGCTCGTAGAAGGACACCCACATGAAGGCAAAAACAGAATAAAAGCAGAAGGGGGAAGAGGACAGGGGGGGGTCACATAAGGGTCTGAACATCCAACCCCACATTCAGACCCCTAGGTGATAAGGCTCCTAAGTGATGTATCCAAAAGGCTTCTCTTCTACAAAGTCTCCGCAAAGCTCCTGCCAGTGTTGCATCGTCACCCATAACTTCCAAGCCAAGTAACCTAAGAATAGATGGATTATGATCATGTTGATGCAAAAAATGTAATGGTAGTAAATGGTTGTCGACACTTTTGAGTATATTCCTTTTATGCTCCCCAAACCGTGTGCATAAAGCCCAGATGGTGCAGCCCATGTAAAGAAGGCCGCAGGGGCATATTGATTCTAGTGTGCCCAACCTCCCCCCCTGCCTCTGCAGCTACTTCAGGCATGTATAAGTGAGACATGGGTTGACCCATTTATCAATCCTGCACCCCTTTTGTGCTTATATGCTCCTATACCTGTATTCATCTGACTAAATATAAATGAATGAATTTATTTGTGTAATTATGATGGAGTTTTTTGTTTTGGATATAGGTTTTTGATATGAACTTTGTTGTTCTTACATTAGTGCAACTATACAGTATCTCACAATAGTGAGTTCACCCCTCACATTTTTGTAAATATTTCATTATAACTTTTCAACACTGAAGAAATGACACTTTGCTACAATGTAAAGTAGTGAGTGTACAGCTTGTATAACAATGTAAATTTGCTTCGCCCTCAAAGTAACTCAACACAGCCATTAATGTCTTAATGCTGGCAACAAAAGTGAGTATACCCCAAGTGAAAATGTCCAAATTGGGCCCAATTAGCCATTTTCCCTCTCCGGGGTCATGTGACTCTTTAGTGTTACAAGGTCTCAGGTGTGAATGGGGAGCAGGTGTGTTAATTTGTTATCACTTTCATTCTCTCATACTGGTCACTGAAAGTTCTTCATGGCACCACATGGCAAAGAACTCTGAGGATCTGAAAAAAATAATTGATGCTCTACAAAATGATGGCCTAGGCGATAAGAAAATTGCCAAGACCCTGAAACTGAGATGTAGCATGGTGGCCAAGACCATACAGGACAGGTTCCACTCAGAATAGGCCTCGCCATGGTCAACCAAACAAGTTGAGTGCACATGCTCTACATAATATTGAGAGATTGACTTTGGGAAATACAAGTATGAGTGCTGCCACCATTGCTGCAGAGGTTAAAGGGGTGAGGGTTCAGCCTGTCAGAGCTCTGACCATACGCCGCACACTGCATCCAATTGGTCTACATGACTGTCATCCCAGAAGAAAGCCTATTCTAAAGATGATGCACAAGAAAGCCCACAGTTTGCTGAAGACAAGCAGACCAAGGACATGGTTTACTGGAACTGAATTGTCCTGTGGTCTGATGAGACCAAGACAAACTTATTTGATTCAGATTGTGTCTAATGTGCATGGTGGCAACCAGGGGAGTAGTACAAAGACAACTTGCCTACATTTAAGCATGGTGGTGGGAGAGTCATGGTCTGGGGCTGCATGAGTACTGCCGGAACTGGGGAGCTAAAGTTCATTGAGGGAACCATGAATGTCAACATGTACTCTGACATACTGAAGCAGAGCATGATTCCTTCCTTTCATAGACTGGGCCGCAGGGCAGTATTCCAACATGATAATGACCACAACACACACTTCCAATACAACCACTGCCTTGCTAAAGAAGCTGAGGGTAAAGATGATGGACTGGCCAAGCATGTGTCCAGACCTAAACCCTATTGAGCATCTGTGGGGCATCTTCGAATGGAAGATGGAGGAGCACGAGGTCTCTAACATCCACAAGCTCCATGTCATCATGAAGGAGTGGAAGAGGACTTTAGTGGCAACCTGTGATGCTCTGGTGAACACCATGCCCAAGAGGGCTAAGGCAGAGCTGTAAAATAATAGTGGCCACACGCAATATTGAGACTTTGGGCCCAATTTGGAAATTTTCACTAAGGGGTGTGCTCACTTTTGTTGCCAGCAGTTTAGACATTAATGGCTGTGTGTTGAGTTACTTTGAGGGAACAGAAAATGTACACTGTTATACAAGCTGTACACTCACTACTTTACATTTGTGAGATAATATATATATAAATATATATAAAAATATATATAAATATATATATATATATGTATATATATTCAATTTTTTTCTTTCCCACCCCTTTGAGGGTGTGGCTCTTTTTGATGCACAATTTTAAATTCCACTATTCCCTATAAAAGAGCTTGCCCATGGTGTACGAGACTTGCCTAGCTCCGAGGAAGGGGGTGTGCCCCGAAACATGTTAGCTGTACTCTGTGCTCTGTGCATGTCCATGCACTGTGTTTATGACCTTTTGACAGTTGCATTTTGTGAGTACCCACTTTTATACATACATTTCTTCTTATTAAATTATCTTTGGTAATGCACTAGGACTAGGACGCCGCAGGGCGCCCCCCTTCCCCAAAGCATCCCCCCATGTTGAGGGCACACGGCCTGGTACGGCTCAGGAGGGGGGGCCACTCGCTCATCTCCACCCCCATTTCCTGACCGGCCAGGCTGCGTGGTCGGATAAGGGTCTGCTATGGATTTTGGGGTAGGGGTTCCCCTTTAAATTCATACCAGACGACGGGGCTAGCGAGGTGTCAATCTCTCAGATGGAGGCGGACAAATTGACTTCCTTCGCTAGTCCCGGCTACCTGGAGCCATGTTCAAAATGAACTGACTTTTCTCCATGTGTAGGCAAGTCCGTTCATTTCAAAAGTCCGGTGGACTCACGCCATAGTCCGCCGGGTTGTCCACCGGACCTAGCCCGCCGGAAAAGTCCGGTCGTGTGTTCTGAAAGTCCGGCGGACCTCAGCTGCAAAGTCTGGCGGTTTGTCCACCGGATTAAATCCGCTGGATAGTCCAATCGTGTGTACACGGCATCAGTGTGTTCTTGCTTCCAACCTTGCTTCCAACCTGGATCCTTGTACCTGTTATGTTCTTGGAACATTCCAGTGTAAAATGTTGTTCTATTGTTACAAAATATTAGGGAAGTATGACAAAAGAGTTGCAAAAATATTAAAAAAGAAAGCATTCCAAGCAATATCAGAACAAAAATAAAATAAAAAAGTGTTCTACAAAGAAATGCTGTAAAGAGAAGAGTGAAGTGGTTTAGTGGGAATGAATGTCAGAAAAAAAGAAAACTGTCACAATATCTTCTAAGATAAAGGTCCAGGTCCCACCTGCGATCTAATGCCACGTACACACGACCGGACTTTTTGACAGCAAAGGTCAGACGGAACAAATCCGTCGGACAATTCGATCGTGTGTGAGCTCCATCGGACCTTTGCTTGAGAAAAATTCGACAGACTTTAGAAATAGAACTTGTTTTAAATTTTCCCACCGGAACTCCGCAGGACTCAGTTCCTAGCGGGAAACCTGTTCGTCTATATGCTGGTCCGACGGACCAAATACGACGCAAGGGCAGCTACAGCACCTACCCATGAGAATGTTTCCTGTGTGATCCTATCACACTGGTTCTCAGCTGCAGGGTATTGTACATCTCGCACTTGCTGCAATAGGAAAAACACATTTTCCTATTGCAGCGAGCGCGAGAGAGAGGCAACAATATCCCTTTTAGGTCTCGTATGGTTTTTAAGGGGAAGCCCCTATGCCGAAAAAATGGCATGGGGGTCCCCCAAAATCTGTTAGTCCATGTGTGGGCAAGTCCATTCATTTGGAAGTCTGCCATAACTCTGTCGGAATTCCGTTGGGAATACCGGCAGACCTAGTCTGCCGGAAAGTCCGATAATGTGTGGGCAAGTCCGTTCGTTCAGAAAGTCAGTCGGAACTCTGCTGGAATTGCGACAGGAAGCCTGTCGGACTTAGTCTGCTGGAGAGTCCGGTCGTGTGTATAGGGCATAACCCTTGTAGTACCCTGGAACGTAATTTTAACAATCTATAGGGCTTCTTTTTGCAATAAACGTCTCTTGTGGTCATCCCCCCAAGGCCGGCTCCACCCACTCTATGCCGCAAACTATAAAACTGGTCATTCTTCACCGATGACATTCCTTAAAGTGATGAGAGGCATTTGAAAGTAATTTTACATTAGAATTAGCACATGACAACCCCTTTCATGATATTATGTTGCAGCACGGTTGCTGTGTTGGGAATCAGCACAGGAGATGACCAGATATATGTAGCTACACACAGAAACTGTGACCAGACCATGTATACTGTATATACAGTATCTTTAATGTGAGATTTATTTACAGTGATCAATAACCATACACCAACAGCAAACATGAGCACATGAAAATTAAAACTAAATGACAAAATGTCTAACCAGCAACCTAACAAACTAACTATATAAACAAAATACACAAATTAGATATGCACAAGGCAGGGGAAAACTGGAGGAGCAGGGAGCAAGGCATTTATATACTGGGTAGGTGCAAGGCAGGGGCTGGGGAAAGAGCAAAAGGAAGATCAAGAGCAAGATCAAATGGCAACAGAGTTCAGGGCAGGAGTCACCAAAACACTGAGGCACCGTGTGCTAGTGGGATCAGCCTTTTATAGCCACCTAGCAGATAAAAACAGGTGGAGCTGATCATTGAAACCTGCTGGCTTCTGGGAGACACCTGCTGGGGGATACCAGAACTGCAGCTATCAGCCCTGAGAACCACAGCTCCACCAGCAGATGAACCAGATCCTGAAAGTTCCCCCACCTTAAGGAGCGGCCTCTGGTGCTCCACTGTACCCCACCACCAGAATCTAAAAGCTGTCTGGATACCTCACCGGCAGAGTCAAGGCTGACTAATTAATGAATAAGCGCACCTGTTAATGTGTGAAACGCGTCTACTATTTGAACTGTCTGTAACACTTGGGATATTCGTTATTAAATTTGATGAATCATCGAGTGCAGCCATTTCTTCAGTGCTGACTGAGTTCCCCAGTTGCCAGGAAAAAAAATGGCTGGGCTTCCTGCTGGTCAAATCCCTGAGAAGGCGCAACACTTGGCGCTTACAATTCTTTAATGCAGGATCCATCTCAATGCTGGAATTTGAAAGGCAACCTGAAGGCTTAGCACCGTAGTCCTTGGTCCACACAGGTACTCTGGGTACTCAATGGGACACAACTAGGGATGAGCTTCGCGTTCGAGTCGAACGTACGTTCGACTCGAACATTGGCTGTTCGTCCGTTCGGCTCATGATTGGCCAAGCATGCACTGTGACCCCGCATGCTTGGCCAATCGCAGCGCCAGCAGCGAGGAGAGCCATGATTGGCCACAGGCAGGATGCCTGTTGCCAATCATAGCTCAGGCTGTGTAGTGCACGCCCCACACTATATAAGGCCGCCTTTGAGGCGGCCTCGTGTAGTGTGTTGGCATCTGAAGCAGTGGGTGTTCTGTGTACCTTCAACACAGTTACACACCGATCGTTTTTGGCTGATTTCCTATCTTGCTCTTGTGTAGTGGTTATTGTCTGTGCCCTGACCGCAGTATACACCACTATATTCACCACACCTATATAGCTAGTGGTCCATCTTTAATAATAGAGCTTGAAGTCAGTAGTGTTAGGAGATAGTGCGTGCTGTCTGCGTGCTCTGTACCCAGTACATACCGCTATAATCCATCTACATAGCTGTTCTCTATTTGAGCCCAATTGCCATCTGCAGGAGTTATTGGAAGTTGTGTGTGCCTCCAGCACAGCACAGTATACATCTGTATATACCCCTTTATCTCTGCTGTTTTCTGGTTATTGTCTGCGTGCCCTGACTGCAGTATACACCGCGATATTCACCTCAGCCTATATAGCTAGTGATCTATCTTTAATAATAGAGCTTGCAGTCAGTAGTGTTAGGAGATAGTGCGTGCTGTCTGCGTGCTCTGTACCCAGTACATACCGCTAAAATCCACCTACATAGCTGTTCTCTATTTGAGCCCAATTGCCATCTGCAGGAGTTATTGGAAGTTGTGTGTGCCTCCAGCACAGCACAGTATACATCTGTATATACCCCTTTATCTCTGCTGTTTTCTGGTTATTGTCTGCGTGCCCTGACCGCAGTATACACCGCGATATTCACCTCAGCCTAAGGCCCAATTTTTCTGCCCCTGTTTAACAAGGACATGTAATTACAATTCTTGATATAATATTTCACAGGAGGGCCCCTTCCTGTGCCCACCCAGAGTAACGGTGAGGACTTATAGTGTTGTGGCACCAGCATCACAACCACCAAAGGTCAATTTTTCTACCACTGTTCAACAATGGCATGTAATTACAATTCTTGATATAATCGTTCACAGCAGGGCGCTCCAGCGCCCACCAAGAGTCACTTTGAGGGCTTACAATGTTGTGGCAAAACCAACACCTTGTTCCGCCATTTCTGCAGAGCATATAGGGCAGGCCCCTACTTTCAAACATCCAACTTACAAACATCAGACAGCAGCAAGTGAGATGAAAAAAGATGGACGACAGAACAAATTATACAGGGGTGATAACCCTTCCCTATGTTTTCCAAAAAGCTTAAAAATAGTTTTTTTGACTGGAGCTACACTTTAAAAATGTACCAGTTGAAAATTACAAACAGATTCAACTTAACACATCAAACCTACACAGTCCCTGTCTTGTTTGCACCGCCTGTATACTGCTGTTCTGAGTATATAGGGCCTGGGGGCCACACGCATTTCCTTTTTTTAATATGGGTACAGGGTTCCCCTTAATATGCGTACAAGACCCAAATAGGCTGGTAATGGGCAGGGAGGGCTACCCATGCCATTTTTCTCAATGATTTTCAACCATATTGCAGGAACCAGATATAACATTAAAACCGCAAGCAGTTTTAAATGGTGTTATTTCCGTTTAATGTCATTTTGTGCAGGGACTGTTCTAAACACGGGAAACACGTGGCACTTCACAGGCATACTACAGACACCCCCAGGCACCATATTTAAAGGAATATTTCACTTTTTTTTTTCACTTTAATCGTCATTAAAATCAGTGCTCCCGCCAAAACGGCCGTTTTTAAAACTTTTTTTTGCATTGACCTATGTCCCCTGAGGCAGGAGTCAGGTCCCCAAACCCTTTTTAGGACAGTATCTTGCATATTAGCCGTTAAAATTAGCACTTTCCATTTCGAACGTTCGAGTCCCATAGACTTCAATGGGGTTCTAACGTTCGTAACGAACGTGGGGTCCGTTCGAAAGTTCTGGTGCGAACCGAACCGGGGGGTGTTCGGCTCATCCCTAGACACAACTGGACCCTAGCAATCCAGATTACTAAAGACTGCTCCGCATTTTACCTGGATCAAGACAAGGTTGAGTTGGAACTCTGCCCTTCTCCAGAGGACCTGCTGGGGCTGTAATAGCAGATGCAGCTCTCATGTTCAAAGTGGGTATCTGGACTTCCTGGATTTGGCACATTTGAACATCAACTAGCTGAAAAAAGAACTCAGAACACACAACAGTGGGGATCTTAAACCAGACAACCCATTCAAGCCACATAACAATGGAAATTAAGAAGCCTCAGACACATCAGCAAGCAGGAGTTTAACACAGTCAACAGAGTTCAGCTGGGCAGCGGCCTGGGAATCAGCATAGTCTGGCTGGGCAGCAGCCCAGGAATCAGCATCGTCTGGCTGGGCAGTAGGTCACAAGCAGCCTTGTTAGGAGACAATGATTTACCAGAGGCAAGCTTAGCAGCAGATTGCAGGTTGCCAGAGGCAGGCCGGACAGCAGACAGCAGGTCACCCATGGGAAGTTTGGCATAGGACATCAGGTAACCCACGGCAGGTTTGGCAGAGGACAGCAGTCTGAACCCCATTGGCTAGCATAGAGGTGGGCTGAACCCCATCAGCCAGCATTGAGGCAGGCTGAACCCCATTGGCTAGTATAGAGGTAGGCTGAACAACATCATCAAGCATAGAGGTAGGGTAAATTCCATATGATAAACATAGAGGTAGGCTGGACCCCATTATCAGGCAGCATGGAGGAAGACTGGACCCCATCAAGAGGCAGCATTAAAGGAGTAATGGACCCCATCAGCAGGCAGCATGGAGGAGGAATGGACCGCATCAGCAGGCAGCATAGAGGAGGAATGGACCCCATCAGGAGGTAGCATGGAGGAAGACTGTAGCCCATCAGCAGGCAGCATGTATAATGACAGAGTTGTATGAGTAGTAGTCTTTTGGTTTAGATACTGGAGTCCTGCAACTAATTGCATGGTGCTGACCCTGATGGAAAAGTAGCAACAGTACTGGGGAGCATAGAAGGAAGAGTAACAGAAGTAGAGGAAGATGTCTGTGGGGTTGTTATGGGTAAGGTTACTGCGGGGGGAGCCTTAAATGGATGACATGTGAAGCAATTTTTTAGAAACAACAGTTTCTTTCAGGAGCATACTTAAAGTGCAAAAATAAAAATGAAAAATTACTTTAAATATAGTGCCCGGGGGTACCATTAATATGCCTGTAAAGTGGTGCATCTGTAGTATGTATAAAACATGCTGTAGCAAAAATGGTGGTTCCCCCCGACCTTACCAGGCCCTTGGGGTCTGGTGTGTGGATTTGGAGGGAACCCCACGCCTAAATAAAAAAACAGCATGGGGCCCCCAAAATCCATACCAGACCCTTATCTGAGCATGCAGGCAGGTCAGAAAAGGGGGGGTGAGCGAGCCCCTACTGAACCATACTAGGCCAAATGCCCTGAAAAAGTAGTAAAAACAAGAGACAAGTTTTTGGCAAATCCTTTAATTAAAAACAAAAATAGTGTCCTTCGATTTAAATCCAACGTAACCACGCCACCCGCCACCCTGAAAAATAAAAAAGAACAAAAATGTCTCTGCCTTCTGGGACAGCCTCCCACTGAATGTCTCCTCTACTCTTTGACATTTCTTATATAGATAAAGGGCGGGCCATCTGGTTACATCACCCTATGATTTCACAAGGGGGTGGGGCCACCTGGCAACGCCGCTCGGTGGCCCTGCTCCTTATGTTAGGAGTCAACACATGGGGATGACCAGATAAATGTAGCTACACACAGAAACTGAACAGACCATGTACTGTATATATATTTTTAAAGTGAGATTTATTTACAGTGAACAACAACCACACACCAAAAGCAATAAACATGAGAACACATGGACATCAAAACTAAATGAAAAAATGTCTAACCAGAAAACTAACAACACTAACTATATACACAATACACACAAAGCAGGGGAAATACTGGAGGAGTAGGAAGCAAGGCAGTGGGGTACTGGGTGCAGGGCAGGGAATGCCAACAGAGTCAGGCAGCAGCACAGCAAACAGAGTACAGGGCAGGAGCCACCAAAGCACAGGCAACTTGTGCTAGTGGGAACAGCCTTATATAGCCAGCTAACAGCTGAAACCAAGTGAAGCTGATCACTGAAACCTGATGGCTTCTGGAGACACCTACTGGTGGACACTGGAACTGCCCTGAGAACCATAGTAGCACCAGCAGATAAACCAGGTCCAGACACTCTGAATACTTACTGTACTATGTAAGTGGATATTGTTTTTATCGATTAAATACATGTTCTGGATTTGAACCCTTTCACATGCCCTTCTGTTCTACTTCCATTGTTTATTCTAAAGTTTTTTCATTGAGTGGAAAGACTCTTAGTGATGGAGGGAGGCTGCAGTGGCCTTTTTATCTTCCTTTCCTTCATGGTCTATGCTATTAGTTCAGTTGTGTCAGGTCCCTTTTTGTGGGCAGTGGCATCATAGGCTGCAACTATGTGGTGGGGTTCAATACATGTTGTGGCATGTTGGCCCGCTCCAGCTCAGTCAGCCTATAACATGGTCAGAGGTTGAATGCGAAAGGGTCAGAAAACGGGCCATGCCCCATGGCATGAGAGGCTGTGGTGATGCCATCTTTACTGCATTCCTCCCTAATAGGAGTCCATGAGGAGAAATGGGAGACCCCTTTGAGGCAACTGGGTTACGTCAGCAAAGCCGGTCAGGTGGATGATTTTCAAGAGATGGGGGGGGGGGGGTTTGCTTAGATACCAACCAGACTATCACTACTGATGTGAGACATATATCATCTGGATTTCTACTCGAGTGGAGGTATACTTCTGTCCTCTCCTAAATGCTAGTAGCAGGTCTGCATACAACCTGCCCTGAATCAGCATCAGCATCATGCATTGCCATGCTGGAATCAGAAAGGCTGCCTACACTATAGCAACGAATGATGCCCAGTGTCATGGCTAGAGATTTGTTTGGTTAATAATTTCTATCTGTTTGTCTCTCTATTTTCAGTCTATCCCTCCCTGAAGTATTATTATTCATCAATGAATATGATTGGCGAACAGCATTTTGGCATATCCCAAAATGCTAAACAAACAATTATTTCAGCTATAAAAAAGGGTCAGTGCAAGTATTTTCCTGACATTGCCCTGAAACCTTGCAGGGTAATATATTTAAACAATATGTTTATTCTGAATAGTAAATTATTCAGCAGAAAAAAAAAAAAAAATGCAGGCAGACATAAGTATATTTATTAATGTGTAATTTTGCATTTCAGCAACCAGTACAACTCATTTTGCAAATGAATGGACTTACTAAAATGATTACAAGGGGTTAATGATCTGAAGAAAGCCAAAGCAACTCTAAGGTAATTTCCATAAAATCTGTAAAAATCAGCAAGGGCTCTAGATCCAAGTGTATGCTTTTTTTCAATCATCACACGAATATTCTTTCATAATAACCTTATCCTAGCCATGAATATAAAAGTGAAATAAGCCCACAGGAGATTTGCACTCATCTGACTCTGCATTCCTATTATGTTTAATAATAGCACTGATTTCTTGAAAAATATCTTTATTTTCTACTTCATCTAGGCTTTAGTATTAGGTAAACTTTACATACTGAATGAGCGTAAAACAATTACCAGTCTTATTAACAAAATTAGCTGCAGTAAATTACCAGAAGGAAACTGATGCTATTTAGCTTCTAATTACATGTCACTTTCCTTCACCAACTAAAGGATATAAAGAAAATAATTAAATTTATTGATACTGTGTGGAGAATTCCTATGGGCACCTGAATATTCTGAAGCTTGCTAGGTTTTTCTTTCTGTTATTTTGAGCCTTTGCTGCACTTGCAGATGAAATTAACCTCACAAAATCCTTCTATTTTAATGAAAGTGTTCTTTATCTAATTATACTTCAGCAGTGTGAATGTTCGCTCATTTTTCACAGCATGCCATTGGTGGTGAAACTGTTCTATATATAGGTTTACTTTGATTTAATTTATGCACGTATAGTCTCACAATGAGAAGTATGAGAGATAGAACATAAAAAAAAAAACAATAATAACCTGAAATACTTCAGGCTCAGTGGGTATTCACTAAAGAGATATGTGTCTAAAGTAAAATCGTTATTATTTGTGTAATATAGACAGCAAGGGGGTCTCATTTTGTAATTTTCAAGAACCTTTTTTTGTTTGTTACTTCTGTCTCTTCTCTTTAACTCCTCTCAGGTGCACTGGGCAGGGTTCAGTCAGATGGCTCCAGCTTGGTGGCCCTGGTTTTATCCTATAGTGCAGTTGCACCAGAGCTTAGTAAATGAGGTAAAGTTCACTTTGCAAAGAATACCCAATCACATGCAAGGAGTATTTAAAAAAAAGCATTTTTACTTGCACATGATTGGATAATGGAAGTCAGCAGAGTTTCTGTTCATTTACTGAGCTCTTTTCAGAGTGCACAGTCTCTTTGCTTTTAATAAATCAACCCCACAGTGTTGTCCCAAATTCTAGTCTAAAGCTGGGTATGCTTGTTCAGTTTTAGTTCATTCAACTAGTAGGTTGAATGGAAGAAAAAACAAAAAACTGGCAGATCCTCACATTACCACAATGATGTGTGATGTGGGGATCTTTCTCGCTGTGCAATTGCATTCTGATAGGAAGAATGCCCCCTGTTAGCCCTTGTACACACAGTCGGAGATTCCGACGGAATGTGTCCGATCGGACCGTTTTGTCAGATATTCCGACTGTGTGTGGTTTACATCAGACTGTTTCCGTTGGAGTATCCGACGGACCAAGTTTTCCAACTTGTTGGTAAAATTTTCTGCCAAAATGCTCTGATCGGACATACTCCGATCATGTGTAGAGAATTCCGATCGGACAAGGTGCCACGCATGCTCCGATCAAATTCCTACACCAAAGCTATTGGCTACTAGCCTGAACGTAGTCCCGTCGTAACAAAATAATGTAATCACGTCGGATTTTCCAACAACTTTGTCCGACCGTGTGTATGCAATGGTTTCGGACAAAATCCGTCGAACAAAATCCAACGGATTTGGTTGTTGGAATCTCCGACCGTGTGTACAAGGGCTTAGAATACACTGACCAGCACTTGCAGCCATTGGCTCCAAGCTCTGATCAAATGCTGGTTTTCCTGCAAGACAAGACGCGGTTGTTAGCTGACTTTCGGTGCATGTGTATTGGGCTTTACAGAGCTTCCACCTGACTACATATACAGCAATGAAAAATAAAGAGCAGACATGTCTTGGAGGTAGATCTGTCCTCCTTAAAATCACACAGGACACACCAGAAGGACACAGCAGATGCTCAGACTTGGTAGCATTTGAAGATCACATGTGAATCTACACCAAAGTAAAACAAAAAAAAAAACAAAGTAAAAATGGCATCTGTGATTATCAATTTATATCTGTAGAAATAAAGGTGCACATAGCTGGGGAAGCTCACAGAACACATTGTCCAGAACTAGCTAGTCAGAACAAAAACTATACATGTTTTAATGTAAGTAGGAGTGCAAGTTTTATCCACTTCAATATCAGGTACTTTCACCCCTTTCCTGCCCAGGCCAATTTTCAGCTTTCTGTGCTATCACATTTTGAATGACAGTTGCTTGGTCATGCAACACTTTACCCAAATGAAAGTTTTTTGAGACAGATAAATCTTTCTTTTGGTGATATTTAATTTTGAAAAAAAAATTTTTTTTTTAGTTTCTGTTATGAAATTTTGCAAATAAGTAATTTTTCTTCTTCTCTGATGTGCGCTGATGAGGCTGCACTGATGGGCACTGATGAGGTAGCACTGGTGAGCCAGAACTGATGAGGCAGTACTGATGGGAGCTGATGAGACGGCACTAATAAGCTGCACTGATGGGCTCTGATTTAGCTGTACTGAAGAGGCTGCACTAATTTGCGCAAATTGGCAGCACTAATGTGATCTGATAAGCAACACTGATGGACACTGAACGTTGCACTGATCTGCACTGATGGACACTGACTGGTACTGATAGGGTTGCATTGATAACCAGGGCACTGATGATCAGTGCCCTGATTATCACTGTAAAGAATGTACCGGTACTTACTGTGCCCTGACAGCCTTGTCGGTCATCAGCTCTCCTTTCCTCACACAGAGTGTGAGGAAAGGACTGCCGATAACCAGAAAGCTGATTACATGTGACCAGCTGTGATTTGGAATAGCTGATCACATGGTTAAGGGCAGCTGTGATTGGCCCTTTATCATAATCTCTGATCAGCGGTCACAAAGCCCTCCCAATGCGTGCTCCAGGGGGAGTGTGCTGGAGGCGCGGTTCAGGAAGGATGCACATGTACACCCTCCTTGAACTGGAGAGCTGCGCTGTAACCATCTTTTGGCTATAGCAAGGGTGGGAAGGGGTCAAAGCCTGCTGAAATCATGTGTGTGTTCTTTCTCTATCCTTTTTGAATAATACTGTAGCACCAGTAGGTTAGGATGTGAAGAGTTAAGCTGGCCACACACCGGGCTGGATGAAAAAACTAAACCAATTCCCCCATCCAGACATTCTTGGTGGATGGGGGGATACTCCTGCTGTGTCATTGTATTCTCACCTTGTTTTGTCATTGTATATGAAGACCAGAGCTGCATCCTACTGCCTGTAGTGCTTTTATCTGTCAAGTCAGTAGAGGCCACACTTGGATCGCAATTTGGCCAGTCCGTGTTGAACCAGCTGAATTTTGATCCATATATAGCCAGCTTAAACTTTCCTGGCGGTACGATTATTTCGTATTTTAGGTGCTAAAAGCGGTACCATTATTTTGCATGAAAATTTGGCGTTTTATATTGTAGTCCTGCAATTCTTAGGAATAACTCTCTTAAATCTGTCCAAACCAGAGTCTAGCAGACATCCCGGGTGTGATAAAGTTTGAAAAATTAAATCATAAATTATAATATAATAAATAATTATAAATAATTGTACCAAATAATAATATAACAATAATAAAAATTATTAAATAATGTAATCAAATCAAAAACACTGAAATTTGCTCAGTTGTGAATTGTCACTGTCATTACTTTTCAGTATTTAATGACGGATCTCCCCACAAATCGCTATCGCTCAATTCTGCGAGTGATTCTAATTTATTATCGCTGTTTTCTAGCTGGTCTAAAATCATTTTTGATGTAAAGGGACAGTTTTGGTTGCTATGGGCAATCTCCAGTTTCCAGGCATAAAGAACAGTTTTTATTATATAAAACCGCATGCAGGACACTGGGCAGACCACTAGGGACAACGGGGATGTGAAATATTTACATACAGCAATGTAATCTGTAAGATTACATTATACTGTATGTTTACTGTTTGTTTCACTTTTTGAATTTGGCGCCGATCTCCGTGCCCGTGCGTCGCAACGCTCGCAGGGCACGGAGATCGGCGATGTGATGCATCGAGCGAGACACGGCTCGCTCGTACAGCGGGGAGACAACGCTGGATCCGAGGGAGAAGGTAAGTAAACCTCCTCCTGGATCCAGCGACGCTGTCCCGAGTCTGACTCGGGGATACCGCTTTTGGTATGAAAAATCCACCCCGAGTCAGACTCGGGAATACCGTCAGGGGGGTTAAACTTGATAGACAGACCTCTCTGGAAAGAGAAACAAAGATAGAGAGAATAATATATTCAGGCTGATCTACTAAAGAAGTTGAGCATCTTCACTCAATAAATTGTATGAATTTTAACTACAATTATCCAATCATGTGCAGATGAAATAAGTAAACTGGAATTTGTTTTTCACATGAATGGAAAATTGAAGTGAATATTCACACAATTTATTCCTTACCCCTCTAATGTATGCTACAATATGACAGGCTCAATTTAGAGTAAAGAAAAACTGCTTGTGAAAGTACCATGTTCTGGTAATTTCACTATTTCAATAATTTACTATTTGGAATGATTCCATTCATAACACAGCTGCAACAATAAGAAAGATATACTGTAAAAAGTAATTTCCCTGTGCTAAGACTTGAGTCTGCTTAAACCTGAGCTTGAAACATACTCTATTTTTCCTAAAAATATCAGTTTACCCATTTTCCAGGCAGAGTAATCCACATTGCATTACATTGGTAATATCTAGGATTGCACCAATACCGTTTTATTTTTACCAGAGAGTATGAGTACCCCTACTTTCAGTTAAGTACTCACTGATACCCAGTACCAATGGGCTCAATTTGCACTGCAAAAAATTGGATGAAAAAATGCAGTGATCTACTTTCCAAATCGAATGCAGTTTCCTGTACTGCTCCCGTGTGATTCCAGGCTTAAGTCCCTATGACAAGCTTGGGTTTACGCAGGAGCGGTATGGTTAACCAGATGCAATTTGGCCAGGAATTGCTGTGCATTCATGTCCAAATTGCATGTGATTCTTTGTAGTTTTGATTTGAGCCTATTCATTTTGTATGGGTGAAAATCACACCGCAAAGATATTGGTTTCAGGTATCAGAGCATTTGCCCAAATACTCACGCAAACCCTCAGTATTGGCACTGATACCGAGATCTGCGCAACCCTAGTAATATCTATATGAATTGCACAATAGGTAACATTGGATTTAAAAAAAAAAAATGACACTTTACATAAAGCTTAGATTTGCAAAAATTAAACATGCAAAGTTGGACAATAATCACATATTTTTGCTACCTTGAAGGAGGTTTAATATATTGCATACCTGTAGGGCCGTTGTTTATATTGATTGAACCCTGGGCAAACATTTCCTTGCTGCCCCCCCATCATGTTGCCAGGATTTTGCTATGGCACTCCAGTCTTTGATGTTTGCCTCCACCATCACAAGAATGCACTGGGGTTCACGCCACACATACGCAGTGCAACATGAACACCATGGCATCAAGAGAGAGACTGTGGAGTGTTTGAATCTGAGAGAGCGCACTCTGGCAATGGCAGAGGAGGGCATAAGCAGCTTGAGTGCCACAGCAACATCCTAGCAACAGGATGAGTTTTTTTTTGGGGGGGGGGGGTTGAATTGAATCATGTATCAAATATATTTTTTTCTAGAACGTTGATAAATATCATGAAATTACAGGTACAAAAGACGTGCCATATATATTTAGATAATGTTCAAAGTATTCAAATCATAAAAATGGCAAGAGTGCTACCATCAAAATGTATAAAAAATGTAATACATGTTTACTGTTTACCGGTAAGCACTATAAGTGGCATTGATGTTCTACACAGAACTAATTAATTTTGCTACAGAAAGATTAATTGTTGATACTAATATTTCTAATGGGTACTATATACAAATAGCAAGCCTTAAATATTTTAAATACAGAAAATATATTTTCTGTTTTTTTTTTTTTTCGTTTGTTTTTTGCATTAATAAAAAGTTCACTATGTTGAGTCACTTTGTAATAACTATGAGTAATTTAAGACTTAGGAGTATATTTTTAAGGGAGCACATTATATAGCTATACAGAGACAGTACATTTTGGTTATGTGATCTATATATGCAGCAGAAATGTCGAGTGATTATGACATACCAGATCATGGTGAGCAGAGGGCAAAGGGGCACATCTCATTTAAATGCTAAGAGCACTGCAATTAATGCTGACATACATAGTACATTTTAGAAGGACATTAAATAAGAGCTCTTTTTAGAACTAATCGCCCTCTAATTTAGCTAAATAAGAACCAAATTATTATTTAAATGCTTGCATGGTATAGTAGAAACCCTAATGTAGTAGACAGAAAAGCACTATTATTAAATTTATCAGATTCGCTGCACACAGAAAAAAAAGCATGTGATAAAAACAAAGTTATAAACCTTTACAATTTCAACTTTAGATTGGAATGTAAAATTGCCTACTAGCTTCTTACAGTATGTATCTGACTAAAACTAGAGGTGATATCTCTGCAATGGGATTTCAGCTCCACTTACCCTATGATTAAGCCCTATCAGAGAAAAAGAGTTTGATAGAGTGCGCATGCCATAGAACAATAAAATCAACTGTATGCCGAGAAACATGGAGTGTTATTATTATGTCATCTGGAATACAGGGGGGCAAGACAAGCTTCAACTGAGTTGTCATCCAATGTTGGTATATACAGTACAGCCAAAAGAGCTTTGCCAAAAGCCAAAAGGCGCAAGGATCCCAAATAACAACTATTCTAAATGTTTCACATAAAACAATCACAAAATGCATTATTGTTGCTCATCTACATATGTTCAATTCACTAAAGAATATTGTTGTGTTTTCAAAGAATTTTCATTAAGCCTTCCTAAATATAAGCCTGTAAGCCTTATGCCGCGTACACACGGTCGGAGAATCCGTCGGAATGTGTCTTATCGGACCGTGTCGTCAGATAATATTTCCTGACCAACTGGGCCGGTCGGACGTAATCCGATCATGTGTAGAGAATTTTGATCGGACCAAGTGCCACGCATGCTCAGATCAAATTCCTACATCAAAGCTATTGGCTACTAGCCTGAATCTAGTCCCATCGTAACGAAATTACGTCATCACGTTCTGAAAGATCGGATTTTTCGACAATTTAGTCGGACCGTGTGTATGCAACAGTTTCGGACAAGATCCGACGGAGAAAATCCGGAGAAAATCCGACGGATTTGGTTGTCGAAATCTCCGACCGTGTGTACAGGGGCTTAGACATCCTGAGGCTGATTTAATAAAATGAGAGAGTACAAAATCAGATATAGCTGTGCATGATAGCCAATCAGCTTCCAACTTCAGCCTGTTCAGTTAGGCTTTGACTAAAACAAAACCTGGAAGCTGATTGATTTTTATGCAGAGCTGCACCAGATTAAATCACCCCCTATGTACATCCATAGTGGGTAAGTCTACAATTTTAGGTTCAAATTTTGTCTTGCTTCAAGTTTAGAACAATTTAGAATAGCCAATGCACTGATACATTTGTGTAGTGATACCCCCGTAAGAGCCGCTGATTAGGATGGGTACCCTGTTCTTTGCCTCATTCTTTTCTAAAAACCTCATATCCCTCTAACAGGAGTGTACAGGCATACAATATCACAGGAAATCCCTGAAAGTAATACTTAGTATGCAGTAAGGGTGCTATATCAAAGAAAACAGATGCCAAACCAGGTAGTAAAGGAAAGCCTCATATATTGTCGGTAACTAGGCAAAGCATAAAATGGATTAATATTAGTAATAATACAATTTAGCATACAAAGTGATTAACAGTAAGGACTAGGCATAAGATGACATTTGTCATCCAGATCAGCAAAAACAATAGCAAGTCCAACTCAAGTGCAGCAGTGAGCAGTAGTAAAGATTAATCTACCAAGTCCTGGAAAGATATTACCAGAGTGCATGCTAGTCCTAGAATGACTTGTTATGCACTGTCCAAAAGAAAAGGGGAATGGTAGCAAAAGGGGGCAGGGGAACAAAGGGGACTTGCGGTATATTTTTACGGGAGGAACAGTCGATTGAAATGTTCTTCTGATGGCTATTGTTGGGGACTTTTAAGAGTGTTGGTGCGCTTTACAGTCCAAGTTAACCTGCATGCAGTTTAGGTACAGTATAGGTACAGGATAGTCTCAGTACAAGTGTAAGGTAGATGTGGTTCAACTGAGGTAAAGTTTGAGTGGCTCAGTCCGTGTTATAAGTATCAGCCATACTCAAAAAGCCCTCTCACCAGGCCTTGGAATGCTGTGGTGACTTCCCGTTATAGAAGAAGGTCCCACTTGATCTCTTTCTGAAAGCCTCTGATGATTAGCAGTGAGAAGCAGAGGGTAAGTGGATGCTCCAGTCTACCTGCAGCAGCACTGCGGGTACTCTGATGTGGGCAGTGCTGCACTGGCCCCAAGTGTCCTCAGGCTTCAGGCTCTGATCTCTGTTGGTATGGTTTCCAGATGGCAGGGGGATAGTTAAACAGAGGTGCTCTGTCTTTAACTCCCAGAGTGCCAAAATATATAACTTTCCTAGGCAGTTTATTAAAAGTCTTCTCTCCACCCCTCCTAGTGCAGATTGGGATCTGTAGTGTACCTATTATAGTGATTATATGGCTGCCATCTCAAACTACAACTCCCAGGATTCTCAGTACTCTGCATAGAAGTCTTTGGGCTTGCTTGGCTTTTGTTCTCCCTCTGCTGGTCGGAGTAGGATGGCGCAGCATAACATCAGTATCTCAGAGAGATAGAACAAGGGGAATGTCTCTATCTTCATATTGCTGTAGCCAAGCTCCTAGCTACATTTGTGAATCATATGCGCTGTTCTTTTGTGTTATCCAGATGATGCAACAGTCTATGGTTATAAGAAATATTAGATGAGTTTGAAATGTAAACTGAAAAGGCTCCTGTAAAATAAAGTTAGTATATAAGATTTGCATATAACTTAGTAATACTTGCTAATTTTTCATAAATATGAACTATTGCATTGCTATAAGTCAATACCGAGCAGATTTAGACACAGACAGCAAGAGATGTTACACAGGTGAATTGCCTTTGTCACACTGGATGATTATAATGGCAAAAAATACAAAAATACGTTGTTATTTTCCATGGAAAAATATGTGGTAAATTTACTCACCCATTGGTGGGCACTGAAGTTTTGTTACTATTTCCAGAATATCAAAACACCTTTATGAAACAAAAACAAAAAAACACCTATATGGGAAATAGAATGCTTTATTTTATTTCATTGGAAGGTTGACTAAAAGGACACATACAAAAAACAGTTGGTAATAGTTAGTAAACAACAACAGTAAACTAGCAGGACTGTTGTAAATAGATATTTTTACTTGACAATTCTTGCCATTGAGATTACGTGATTGACTACAAAGCATAGCTTGCTGCAGGAAACATATATCTGTATTTTGTCACTGCACCCTGAAAGCTGATAAACAAATAAATAGCTTTGTTTTTGTTACAACTTTGGGGAAAGGTATGGTATTGTTATGTTATATTTTTATGGATATATTTATTTTTAAGTTGATGTAGTGCAAAGGTTAAATGGTGCAGGAAATAAAATAAGTGCACAGCCATCAGTGCAAGAAAAATACTTTTGTCACTGCCTGTGACTTAAAAAAAAATATTTTTATGTTTGTACTGTGGATAAAAAAAAAAAGCTGACAACATCACTATTGTTTTCAGACAAAAATACAGCTTCAGTTACACTATATTACCCAAAGTATTGGGACACCTGCCTTTACACGCACAGAAACTTTAATGGCATCCCAGTCTTATGCCGCGTACACATGGTCGGAGAATCCGTTGGAATGCGTCTTATCGGACCGTGTCATCAGATAATCCGACTGTGTGTGGTATGCATCGGACTGATTCCGTCCGAATCTCCGTCGGACCCAATTTTCCAACATGTTGGAAATATTTCCCGACCAACTGGGCCGGTCGGACCTAATCCGATCATGTGTAGAGAATTTTGATCGGACCAAGTGCCACGCATGCTCAGATCAAATTCCTACATCAAAGCTATTGGCTACTAGCCTGAATCTAGTCCCATTGTAACGAAATTATGTCATCACGTTCTGAAAGATCGGATTTTTCGACAACTTAGTCCGACCGTGTGTATGCAACAGTTTCGGACACAATCCGTCAGACTAAATCTGACGGACAAAATGCGACGGATTTGGTTGCCAAAATCTCCGACCGTGTATACGTGGGCTTAGTTCGTAGGGTTCAATATTGAGTTGGCCCACCCTTTGCAGCTTTAACAGCTTCAACTCTTCTGGGAAGCCTGTCCACAAGGAGTGTGTCTATGGGAATGTTTGACCATTCTTCCAGAAGCGCATTTGTGAGGTCAGCCACTGATGTTAGACAAGAAGGCTTGGCTCGCAGTTTTCACTCTTATTCATCCCAAAGGTGTTCTATTAGGTTCAGGTCAGGACTCTGTTCAGGTCAGTCAAGTTCCTCCACCCCAAACTCGCTCATCCTTGTCTTTATGGAAGTTACTTGTGCACTATTGTGCAGTCATGTTGGAACAGGAAGGGGCCCCTGACGACATTCTGATTGGACAAAATGCGTAGGGTGGAGCCTGGATACTACACCTCATGTTGCAACATGCGTGAACCATGGACATCTTGTTGGTTAGATGCCATCAGGCATTTGATATTTGACACGCTTGTTTTTACTGAAATAATGTGACTATATTGGAATTGTTTTTTAATAAACCTTTGAATGTTCTAACTTACTACACTATGAGGTGGTGTATATTCTTATTTTGGCATATATGACCTATGGAGTGATATCCTGAGAGGGGCTAACAAGAATTTATGTGATGCCGTGTCTGTTGAACAAGAGCAAGCCAGAGGAGTGTTGGAGTGCTTCTAGACCACCTATAATTTAGTGGTCCATATTTTGGGGTAAGAGGCCCGGTGTGCTGTGATGTCGGGGGAGGAGCACTTTTTAATTTACAGTTTGTCATACCAACACATTTTTTCCTCTATGATATATGAACTTTTACATTCATGAACATCGGATAGCTATTTATGTCACATACTCTGGGAAACCTGGTGTCTGTGCGTTTTCTATGAATAGACTTTTATGTGCTGCATTTTTTTCTTATATGTCATTTATTACTCTATTAAGCCCCTGCCACCTGTATAGCCAAGTGATGATTTCCTTTTTGCCTGTGAGTCTTTGGGCTTGGTACACAAGCTATCTCCAAGCGCATTTGTGTATTATGGGCTAGCAAATCAGATGGTGTCTGGAAACGCACGCATTGGTGATCAGCAGGCAACCCATCCTGCAGAAACCTTCATCTGTTTAGGTCCCTGCAACATTAGTTTCATCCTCTCTGTCTGTGCTGGTTAACGTTATCGCCAAAAGTGAAAGTAAAAGAAAATCTCAAAATTTGAGTTATCATTTGGGTTATCATGAAAAGAGGAATAGAGAGGGAAATCTTCAATTGGAGAAACTAGTACCGGTGACCACATTGACAATCAGAGATTTCCTTACTTTGGGGGGATTTCCTGTTTTGGATATGGAACAAGTAGCAAAGAGCATGGTGGGAATTAACAGGGGTTATAACCCTCTCTTACTTTATCCAAAATAAAAATAAATGCCTTTGGTTCTACTTTAAGGCTGGGTTCACATTAATGCAGATTGGATGCACATTTTCACGCATCCAATTCGGATGACAGGAGACTGTGACCAGCTCTCAATGAAGCCAGTTGACACATCTCCTGGGTGGCCACAGAGTTCATTGCACAGGGGTCCTGTGCCTCTTTGGCTCCTTTTCAAGTAAAACTTTAGGCCCAATTTGTCCCTGAAATGAAGAACAGGGACACACCGGACCTCTGCTGTGAGCTGTGTCTGCACACAGTGTGAACCCAGCCTAAAGGTGGAATTTAGGTATGGCAATTTTTACATAGTTACACTGGTCCATCTTAACCAGTTCCGGACCGGCGCATGACGATGTAAATCGGCAGAATGGCACGGGCAGGCATATTGGCGTACAGGTACGGCGCGCTCGCGTGATGGTCGGGACCCCCGTGAGCCTGGTCGCGGGTCCCGTGGACTCGATCACTGCGGGGATACCCGCGATCATCTCGAGGGAAGGCTGAACTGGGAGATGCCGTTGTAAACAGAATCTCCCCATTCTGCCTAGCAACAAGTGACACTGATCTCTGCATCATGTGATTGGAGCAGAGATCAATGTTCACTAACACAAAGCCCAGCCCCCCACAGTTAGTAACACACCCCTAGGAACACTTAACCCCTACACTGCCACCCCTTGGTTAACCCCTTCACTGCCAGTGTAATTTACACAGGAATCAGTGCATTTGTATAGCAGTGATTGCTGTATAAATGACAATGGTCCCAAAATCGCTGATCGCCGCCATTACTAGTAAAAAAAAAATATTAATAAAAATGACATAAAACTATCCCCTATTTTGTAAATGCTATAACTTTTGCGCAAACCAATCAATAATCACTTATTGCGATTTTTTTTACCAAAAAATATGTAGAAGAATACGTATCGGCCTAAATTGAGGGAAAAAACATTTTTTTTATATATTTTTGGGGGATATTTATTATAACAAAAAGTAAAAAATAATGCGTTTTTTTTTCAAAATTGTCGCTCTATTTTTGTTTATAGTGCAAAAAATAAAAACCGCAGGGGTGATCAAATACCACCAAAAGAAAGCTCTATTTGTGGTAAAAAATATTTGTTTGGGAGCCATGTCGCACGACCACGCAATTGTCAGTTAAAGCGACGCAGTGCCGAATCGAAAAAGTGGTCTGGTCTAAAGCCAGCAAAATGGTCCGGTCTGAAAGCGGTTATGTATGTGCTATACCGGTGGAATCTCCATGAAAGCTGGAAAATTACTGTAATAGGAACTGCTGCTACAGTGATTGTACTAGCTTCTGATTGCCCTGTTGATTATGATTACTAAACACAATGGCACCATTCAGACAACACTTTTCATTTTCCTCAATTACTGCAAAGGTGTTTTTTATTGAACAGGGTGGCGATCGTGACTGCTCCATCCCATCCAATCAAAGAAAATGCATCCACTGAGAAATTGCAAAATGCTCTCTGATTGAGTGAGCAACCTCCTATGTTCACAATACAACAGGTCAGTAGCTCGGCCCAAAGCTTTGACAATCGCCGTAGTAAAGGGGCCTTCTATGGGGATTTTCAGTATCCAGAGTATCCCATAGGTACAGTTTTGGCACTCATTACTACATTGTTGCAACATGGACCAATGTAACCATATAAAAATTCCCATACCTAAACTTCAACTATTTCTCCCCCTAAATACCTGTATTTTAGTGTGTATTAGTCAGCGCCACACATACAGTACCCATCATATGGTCAGATAAAGGGCGAAAGAACAGAAGATCCATCTGCAATCTTTGAATTTCTTTCTTTTAGTTTATTATGTCAAATATTATATGCCTTATTACCTTACAACACATAACAGCTGTATCTACTATAGCATTGTGATCTTGCTTTTGCTTCTGGGCAAGAGCTTGTAAGCCTGTTTAACCGGCTTTAATGAAAGAAAAAATATATATATTTGGTAAATATACTGATGGCAGTGAGTACACAAGCTAAGTGCAAATATTCAAATACAGGTAATTTAATCTGTACATGCATTAAGGATTTATCAGAAAGGAAAATAATTAAGCATAAACACTGAATCTAGAATTAATACTTTAATTCAGTCTTTGTCAGAGATATATTTTGAGCTAATTCTTAAATAGATGACATCCTTCACAGCACTGAAGAAGTGAATATTTGGCAGGGTCCAACTACAAGGAAATAATTTATATGACAGCACCCTCATATCTAATATAATAGAATGTGACATAACATTTTCCACAAAAGAAGACCCTCTGACTGTTTTGAGAGCTCAGATTCCGTAATAGAGTAGTTATCTGAAGGTCAGTGTAGTGCTGGTAAGCGTACAATAAAAACATATATTATATTAATGTTATGGGTGCTTATTTGTTTCTACATATGTACATTGCATTAAAATATAATGGGAACCATAAAAAATGGAAACAGATGTTTCTCCCACATGTAAGAGAGTACAGATAAAACAATAACATGATGCAGAGAAAACAGTCACTAGGAGTTTAGGAAAATGTAATTTACCAAAAGGGATAAACTGGTATTTTCTACAGGAAAGATTAGGGGTATATCAGTGCTGTTGTAATTAAAAGGGAACTAATTGGTGAAGCTGAAAGGCATTTATACATCAGCCCTTTTGATCTCCAATGAAGCTACAAGTCATTGTTTTTAGGAAAGAGTGCCCTTTTTCCAAATGCAAAATAAATATAGTAACTAGCAAAAGTGTACTGTTCCACAATGGAAATGTTCCCAGGTAAGCCTGTGAAATGGAACGGATTGATAGAGCAGAGAACAGGATGGTGATTTGTGGGACTTCAGAGGGCATATTTGTGAAGAGGAGGTGATGGTTAAGATGGGGTAGAGGGAAGGTAAAATTGGATGCCAGGAGGGATGCACTGTTAAAGTGGTTGTAAAAGCCACTATATCATCTGCATATCATCCCATCTCTGATATAATGCTATGTGTCCCAGTGCCTGTGCTGTATAAAAAAATGAAGATTTCTATCTTATCTTAGAGCATCCCCCGGTGCTCACGTGACTCTTCACCTCTCTCCTCTCCCCGGCTGACAGCTATAGTGGGTGGGGCCAAAAATCCCCAAGTGACATCAGCCAGGAGGAGGGGGAAGAGGAGCAGAGAACCGAGGAGTCGCGTGAGCGCCGAGAGATGCTCTGAGATAAGGTAGAAATCTGCATTTCTTTTATACAGCATAGACACTGGGACACATAGCATTATATAACAGATGGGATCGTATACAGATTATATAATTTTGAAAGCTGCAGGAGGGGGAGTGGGCAGTGTCTGGAGCTGACAGGCAGACAGAAGAGAGGATGGGGGAGAGCAGAGAGTAGACACAGCAGATAACAGAGGCACGTAAATTGACCACGATGTCAGGGCTCAGCAGCCATGATAAACAGTGGTCAGTATACAGGGGGGAAAGCAGAACCAGGCAGGATCAGCCAGGTTTTTTAGGTTATACAAGAGGCCAAATTACACAGCACAAGCACTGTATAACATGCTTTAGGGGAACAGGATCTATTTGTTTTTGTTTTTTTAGTGTAACATAAACTTTAAGGATGTGTTCATGCTAGATGTTGGGATGAATCTACTATGAAGCCAGGGTTCATGCTCAGGGAGTTAATTCTTGATATATTCTTAGCCAAAATAAAAACATGATTGCTGAGTTGAAGGAATAAGGACACAAAACTTGAACAGAAATGCCAGTTGCATGGGAAAAGACCTTTCATTTTCCCGTGTTGCTGATTGTTTAAGCCCTTGTTCACATTGGTGCATTTTAACATGCGATTTGACATGTCAAATCGCATGTCAAATCAATAGCATTTGCCAGCAAAGGCATTGTCTAAATTGGTGTGATGCTGCATTTGGGGCAGCGCACCGATAGCTCCCGCGGATGCGAGCCAGAGAGCCTGGGGTGCAGATTTCTGGCAGGACTTCCATGACATTGCTCCCCCAAAGGGCAGCCTCCGGATGCCCCTTCGGGCAAATTTCTCTGGATGGGCCCTCTTGAAAGATTGAACCAGACTCTTAGCGTGGATGTTGTTCTCGGGCTCCCAAGAATTTTCTTCGGGACCATACCATCTACTAACACCGGATCAGGAGGAGTGGTACTTCGGTTATAAAATAGGTTGGGAACGGAAGGTTTCAATAGGGACACATGGAATACTGGGTGGACCTTTAAAGAGTCTGGGAGTTCCAATTCGAAGGCTACTTCATTAATCTTCCTTCTAACTGGGAAAGGTCCTAAGAACTTGGGACCCAGTTTCCTTGAAGGGCACGCCATCTTCAAGTTCACCGTGGATAACCACACCAAATCACCGGGTACCAGTACCAATTCCCCTCGTCTCTTCTTGTCGAAGAGAACAAAAAAAGCATAAAGCTCAACAATGGGAAAAAAACTCTGGGAGAAGATTTCCTGAGATCAGTGGGAACAGTAGGGACTATTGCGGTATCAAATAGTATTCAATAATGAAGATTAGGATTTAAAATTAAATGACATTTTATTTTAAATAACTACACAAAGATAGTAAAAAGAAAACATACAGACATGGGTCAAAACAAACAACAGGATAATCAATTCATGAGATGGACAATGTTGTACAAAAGATGATTGAAAAACCCCAAACAAGAGTTTTTTTTTACATAGGTGTAGAGTAGACGTATGGCTCGACCGGTTTCGCGGCACAAAAAACGCCGCTTCCTCAGGAGACATCACCTACAAGTCTGACATATACGAAAAGATAATGTTTCAATGAATACAAAGTTAACACAATTACATGAGAGTTCATAACTATTAACAAATAAGTGCAATAAGACCAGAAATAATAATCATAAAGACGTCAATTGTCAAGTTAATTGTGTTAACTTTGTATTCATTGAAACATTATCTTTTCGTATATGTCAGACTTGTAGGTGACGTCTCCTGAGGAAGCGGCGTTTTTTGTGCCGCGAAACCGGTCGAGCCATACGTCTACTCTACACCTATGTAAAAAAACCCTCTTGTTTGGGGTTTTTCAATCATCTTTTGTACAACATTGTCCATCTCATGGATTGATTATCCTGTGGTTTGTTTTGACCCATGTCTGTATGTTTTCTTTTTACTATCTTTGTGTAGTTATTTAAAATAACATTTCATTTAATTTTAAATCCTAATCTTCATTATTGAATACTGATACCGCAATAGTCCCTACTGTTCCCACTGATCTCAGGAAATCTTCTCCCAGAGTTTTTTTCCCATTGTTGAGCTTTATGCTTTTTTTTGTTCTCTATACCTTAATTGGGATGATTGTATCTTGTTTAAATTTGAGGCTTCCACATAACTCTTCTTGTCGAAGGTTGTCTTGTTGTGCTCTTGAGTTCTAGCCATGGTTTCTTGCAGAAGTTGATTATTGGTTGAGAAGAAATCCATCTTTTCCTGAACCGCTGGCACTGTGCATTCGGGAAGGGAGTTGGGTAGAAACGAAGGGTGGAAGCCGTAACTGGCGAAAAAAGGCGTCTGTTTGGTGACAGAGTGGATAGAATGGTTGTAAGCGAATTCGGCTACTGGAAGCAGGTAGATCCAATCATCCTGTGCAAAAGAGGAGAAACAGCGTAGGTATTGTTCAAGGGTTTGGTTCAGACTCTCAGTTTGCCCATTGGACTGAGGATGGTAGGCGGATGAAAAAGATAATTCAATATCCAAAGCCTTGCCGAGGGACTTCCAGAATCGAGAGGTGAACTGCGCCCCTCCATCAGAAACTATATTGGCTGGTACCCTATGGAGCCTGATGATTTCCTTGATGAATACCTGTGCCGTTTCAGGGGCTGAGGGGGTGCTCTTCATGGGAATGAAGTGTGCCATCTTCGACAGATGATCAACTACCACAAAGATAGTGGTATGATCTTCTGCCGGGGGCAGTTGACAATGAAATCCAGAGACAGCATTCTCCATGGCCTGTCCGGAACAGGCAGGGGTTTGAGTAGGCCCCAGGCCTTAGTAAACTGCTCTTACTCCTGATGCACGTAGTGCAGGTATCCACAAACTTCTTGCAGTCCTCCCGCAACTGAGGCCACCAAAAGGTACGTTGTACCAAGCCAGTGGTTTTGGTGATGCCAAAGTGCCCGGCGAAAGTGTGGTCGTGACATAGCTCTAAAACGGTTAACCGTAGGCCCTCAGGAATGTAGATCTTGTCTTTGTGCCACAGTAACCTGTCCCTGGCTTGTAGTTCTGGTTCGGGAGAAAGTATTTGCCCCACGGAGGCTTGTCTGAGTCAGGAAAGAAGGTCTTCCTGAAGCAGAAGGAAATTCCCAGGAGCAAGAATGGTGTCTGGAGGAGAAATTTCTTGGGACTTATGGAACATCTGTGACAAGGCATCTGGCTTTATATTTTTAGAACCTGGGCGATAAGTTACATGGAAGGTGAACCGGGAGAAAAAGAGAGCCCAACTGGCTTGTCTCGGCTTCAGTCTTTTTGCAGATCTCAAATACTCCAGGTTCTTGTGGTCGGTGAATATTAAGATTGGGTGAGAAGCTCCTTCCAGTAAATAGCGCCATTCTTCCAATGCAGATTTAATTGCTAACAATTCCCGATCTCCTACGTCGTAGTTCTTCTCGGCAGTTGATAGCTTGCGTGAGAAGAAAGCTACGGGATGGAGCAGGGCCCTGGCTCCTTGTCTTTGGGACAATATTGCTCCTATGGCACTTTCAGATGCATCCACTTCTAGAAAAAATGTCAGGGAGGAATCCGGATGTCTTAAGACAGGAGCAGAGGTGAAGAGTCCCTTGAGGATTTCAAAAGCTTCTTGGGCTTCAGGGGTCCAATGGAAACGGGTCCCTTGTTTTATTAGATGCGTGATTGGTGTAACAATAGCCGAGAACCCTTTGATGAATTTGCAATAAAAGTTGGCGAACCCAGGGGGGCGTGGCTTGGACGGGACCCGAGATGGCTGCCTAAACAGGGAGCTCCCGCACCGAGAGGACAAAAACGACGCCTTGCTAGAGGATCCAGACGAGCACCAACCATGGGCAGGTCTAATAGGAGCACCTCGACCCCCCACACTGTTAAAGACCCCGGGGCGCAACTTGGGAACAGCATCCCGGAGATGTTCCGCTCCCGCCCGGCGGGCCAGCACACGGAGATGCAGGCCTCACAGGCCTCACAGGCCTCCTGAGACTCACAGGCCGCATCCCCGGACTCGCGTAGATACGCCGCGGACCGGACGTCGGAGAGCCCCGCGGTGCCTAGCCTCTTGGATCTCCAGAGGGATCTGCAGAACGTTGTGCTGGACATTAAACATACCCTGACCTCTGCCATTGCTGAATTGAAGACAGACATTCATGCTATGAACCACCGCCTAGCAGCAGTAGAAGACACTTCCCAGTTACAGGCTGCAGCTATCAGGCAAGTGCAACGATCTTTTGATTCACAACTTCCCCATATATATGAGCTCCATCGCCAAGTGGAAGACTTGGACAATAGGGGCCGCAGACACAACCTTAGACTGAGGGGGGTTCCGGAAGGTGTAGATGCGGCCGCCATGCCACAAACAGTCTGTGCCATTTTTAACAACCTGCTGGACCGGCCTGCAGACACCCCGATCGAGATGGAGCGCATCCACCGTGCGCTGGGACCCCCCCCCCCCCCCCGAGACTCCGATCCCCCTAGAGACATTATCTGCTGTATCGTTAACTTCCCTCTTAAGGAAGAAATCCTCAGAAAGGCGAGAGAACGGGGACATATTTTATTTAACGGAGCAGAGGTAAAACTTTTCCAGGATCTCTCACAAATAACTTTGCAGAACAGGCGCACATTACGCCCCCTGCTGGACATACTGCGAACACGCAATATCCAGTATAGATGGAAGTTCCCATTCTGTCTTTCAGCCACCTCCAGAGGGCACACCGCAATGCTCAGGACCCCAGAGGACTTACCTATGTTTTGCGAACAGCTAGACATACCGTTGGTGGATATCCCGGAATGGTGTGCCTTTTACTTCCCTACTGAGCCGTGGAAATCAGTGGCCCTTAACGCATCGCCTAAGAGCCAGCGACCGAGCTCCAGACGCCGCAGATTGGACCCCACCTCACCTGGAGACCGCCAGTCCAGAAGAGACCCCTCCTCACGCAGCGCACACCTGGCTGACACCCCAAGACGAGATCGCCAAAATGACTAGTCTGCCTTGACACCTTTTTTCTCTTCCTCAAGGCCCCGCCTGAGGACAGCGACAGAACTTACCAGTTCCACATTTACAGGCACCTGTTTTGGGTGCTATCTCCTCCCCCCCCCCCTTTCCCCCCCCCCCTTTTTTTTTTTTTCTTTCTCTTTTTTGGCATTTTGTCTCTCTCTCCAACCAGCTCTAGGCAAGAAAAGCCGTTGACTCTCCATACCTTGTAAGGCTGGCGTCTTTGGAAGACCCATCTGACTCTCACCACCCCGTGTGGACGACATCTCTGGATGAACACCCTCAGCAAGCACTCTGACGTCCTCATCTACTTAGATCCAGGTACTGTCACTGTTCGGGCACCTGCCTGTTCACAGGCTAGAGACATATTATGGAATCCTGTTCCCTTAACGGGGCTATGCCAACATCTATTTCACTATCAGGACTCTTCCAGTAATGGTAATTGTAGACCCCTCTACCTACATTCCCCCCCCCCCTCCCCCCCCCTTCTCTGGTTTTAGTTTGTTTTTGTTTTTGCTTGTTTTTTGTGTGGGATTGCACGGCTGTCGTGTTGCTCCTTAGACGGCACGGCGCACGAATATGTTGCCACTTTGATAGGCTATCTGTTCACGCTCTCTTTCTCTCCTCATATTTATGGGGCCTGAAATAGGCGTACTTTATGTTATTTATGCCTTTGGTATTATGCCTCTATTTGTTTATGTTCAGGATGCAATTGAGTTTCAACACTTGTTATTTATATGTGTTCCCTATACTACCACACATCACATGCTTATACGACGGCCTCCCTCCACCTTTGTATACTTAGCAGGCCCTCGTCTTTGGTTTTGGAGGACTGCTCTTACACACAGCAGGTGACGGCTACGCTAAGCATCCTACACTGCGAATTAGTCCCCATGCCAATGTCTATTATTGAGTACTGCCCTGTACAATACGCACATTCCTCTGTCTTATCTGTTTGCCATACCTGTCCTTCTCGGTGCTACTTCTCCTGATCCTCCCCAAGCTCACTGTCCCCACACAGACGGTCACATTGACCCGAGCTGACCATCCGGTTCTCCCCCATTAGGTGGATAGGCACACCTACGCCCACCTCCGGTATAAATCCTTGTCAGAAATCTACTTGGATTCCTGAATACTTTCTCCCCCTTCCTTCCCTCCTCTCCCCCTCCTTACCCTCTGTTCCATTTTCTGCCCTTCCCCCCCCCTTCCCTTTCCCCCCCCTCCCCCTTCTCTGCGCCTCTTCCCCCCCTTCTTACGCGGGGCCGCTCCTCTTCCTACTCCCCCATTTTTGAGACATACAGTCAATCCCCACTTAATATAAGAAAAGAAAGGAAAACTTTTTTTTACTTTTTTATTTTTTACGCTATATTTACCTCTCCTCACGATCATAATCCCAGATCCTTGCAGTCTAGCACAATGCGGGAAGTTTCGAACACGCAGACACAGCTCTCTCTGAAATGCCTCTCTCTTAATGTAAAGGGTCTGAACCTTCCGGAGAAGAGATCACAGGTTCTTTCGGCCTTGTCTAAACATAAAGCACACTTTCTCATGCTACAGGAAACACACTTCCGCTCCGTAAGCTGACGAATCATATGTACAAACGCACGTTTCACTCCACCAACCCTGCCTCCAAGACTAAGGGGGTATCTATACTTATTTCCAAACTTGCTGATTTCCAACTAACTGATACCTTGAGTGATCAGAATGGTAGATATATCTTTATCAAAGGCACATACGCTTCCAAGCCTATTACGGTGGCTAATATCTACTGTCCGAATGAACATCAAGTGGCCTTCTTTAGGAAGGCTTGTGATCTTTTGTCCTCATTTAAGGAGGGTATCCTAATCCTGGGGGGAGACTTCAATGTCCCACTCAATCCGGCCCTGGACTCCTCTACGGGAGCCTCGACACTTCCTTACCGAGCTCTAAGACAGATTAAAGTTCAACTACAGAACTTGACTCTCCACGACACCTGGCGCACCATGTTCCCGATGGACAAAGACTACACCTTTTATTCCCACCCGCATCAGAAATATTCCAGAATAGATTATATATTTCTCTCCCAGACCGACCTCTCACTCCTCTCCCAAGCTACGATAGAACCAATGTTCCTTTCCGACCACCACCCCATAACAATGACCCTTACTTTCCCCGACTCTAAAACGATATCCAAGACCTGGAGGCTAAACCCTTCCCTTTTAAAAGACCCAGAAAATTTACAACACCTAAACGCCAAATTGCGACTTTACTTTCAGGAAAATACCTCCCCTGAAGTCTCACCCATCTCACTCTGGGAAGCACATAAATGCGTATTGAGGGGGAAACTTATCTCCATGGCTGCAAAGGCCAAACGACAACACCAAGAAAGGATCACGTCCCTTATTAGCATAATCAAGAGACTTGAAGCAGCACATAAGCAATCGACCCTGCAAGCCACACTGCAAGACCTCTTATACGCCCGTTCTTCTCTGTTAGATGAACTGGGCAAACGAACCAGACGTAGATATGTCCTTCAACATAGAGTGTTCTATGAACACGGCAATAAGAGTGGGCGGCTGTTAGCTCGCACGATTCAAACAGCTAAAACCTCGTCTATAATTCACACTCTCCGGGACAATCGGGGATCTCTCCTCTCTAAAAATGAAGACATAGCATCGCACTTTGAAAAATTCTATTCTGCACTCTATAACCTACCAGAGGCCAACGCAGGGCCTCCTGACGCACCTGACCAACTTTCACAAATAAGAGACTTCTTATCTCAATATAGCCCCAACCCAATTACCCCACAGCAGACCACGAACTTAGACCAACCGTTCTCCACCGAGGAATTATCCCTCGCCATCAAACAAATGAAGCCGGGCAAGAGTCCGGGCCCTGATGGCTTCCCCCTTACCTATTATAAAAGCTTTTCTGACATACTCTCTCCGCGATTGCTGACGACTCTGAACTCTCTTGCGAACCCCGCTACCCCTGCGGGGCATATGTTAGGAGCCCATATAGCCGTCATCCCCAAGGAGGGTAAAGACCCTTCTCAGGTCTCTAATTACAGGCCTATTTCTCTACTGAACGTAGATATCAAGCTCTATGCAAAGATGATAGCAAATAGACTCTCACCTCTTGTCCCTGGCCTCGTCTCCCCCGACCAGGTGGGTTTTGTTCCGGGGAGAGAGGCTAGGGACAATACTATCCGGACTTTAAATATCCAACACTGGCTCTCTACAAACGAGACTGAGGGATTCCTTTCGCTTGACGCAGAGAAGGCGTTTGACAGGGTGGCCTGGGACTATATGCGGGAGGTTTTGAGGGCCATTGGCCTCCCCCCCGGTATGCTCGCTTATATCAATGCTCTCTATACAAATCCTTCCGCAAGTGTGAGAGCCAACGGCCTCCTGTCAAATGCCTTCCCCATCAGTAACGGCACTCGACAAGGATGCCCATTATCCCCCCTGATATTTGTACTAACATTGGAACCCCTTCTCAACAGAATACGTGCCAACACAGACATCCAAGGGATCTTTATTAACCGTAGGGAATACAAGGTTGCCGCATTCGCGGATGATATTTTATTGACCCTCCAAACGCCCCGGACATCTTTACCTAACCTCCTAAAGGACATTAAGACTTTTGGACTCTTATCCAACCTCAAAATCAACTATTCTAAATCCCACGCCCTCAACATCTCTCTTCCCCCACAGGACGTATCTCACTGCCAAGACTCCTTCCCCTTTCAGTGGAAGAGGGAAGCGATCACCTATCTTGGTATTCAACTCACCAAGGGAACGGCGGGTCTTTACGCCCATAATTACCTGTCGGCTCTAGCCAGATTCCAAGCTGACTTGAAGAACTGGGCAAACCTTAATGTATCATGGTTTGGCTGCTCTGCCTTAATAAAAATGATAATCCTTCCACGCATATTATATCTCCTACAGACAATCCCAATCCAATTACCCCCATCTTTTTTCCTATCATACAAGAAGTTATGCACACTGTTTATTTGGAGAGGCAACGCTCCCCGTATTAAATACGCTCGCCTGACGCGCCCTAAGACCAAGGGTGGCATTGCCCTACCTGATTTATACCATTACTACCTAGCATGCCACCTGACGAGACTGGTGGACTGGAAAGCTCATAGAAGAGGAAAGACTTGGGTGGCCTTGGAAAGCTCTTTCTCAGGTTACCCATTGCACACTCTTCCCTGGCTCTCACCGAAGCACTGGCCCCACTCCGTTAAGACCCATCCGCTCATTCACACCTCACTGCTGGCCTTCAAGAAAACGGTAGCCTCCCACCATCTCTCCTCATACTTAGGCCCATTGACCCCCTTGAGGGGAAACCCTGACTTCTCTCCAGGGGAGTCGACCGCGTTTCTTATGCAGGAATGGCCACATGATGACGTCTTAGCTCAGCAATTCTTTCACAAAGGACGACTAAGATCCTATGACGCACTTAAGACTACCTCACTCACGAAGGAGTTCCCCTTTTGGACCTATAGACAATTAAGGCACTTCTTCACCTCCCAGAATCATACAGACGTTTGGACAAGACGACTCACCCCATTCGAATCTCTTCACTCCCAAACCACACCACAAAGACATCTAATATCCCAGATCTATTCTATCCTTCAAGACGAATCCCACACTCCTCAGACTGATCCCCCTAAAGCATCATGGGGTAGGGACCTGCAAATCTCCTTCACAGACGATGACTGGGGTACTATCGCCACGTATGCACATACAGGCTCACTGAATGTAGCCATTCAAGAAAACGGCTACAAGATTATCACAAAGTGGTATAGGACACCTTCCCGCTTACATAAATTCTCTCCCTCAATCCCAAACGTTTGCTGGAGGTGTAATAAAGAAGAAGGCTCTATGCTCCACATATGGTGGGAATGCACCATGCTACAACCATTTTGGAAAGAAGTACACGCCATTATAGCACAAGTCACCACGTACACCCTTGATTTTAATGCTGCTCAGTATCTCCTCCATCACACTTCTTTGACCAAACGGTCATATCACAAATCTCTGGCCATGCACATGGTAAATGCCGCTAGACTATGCATCCCTGCGCTTTGGCGCTCCAATAAGACCCCTACTATTAGAGACTGGCTGACAAGGATTGCTAAAATTGAGGAGATAGAGGAACTGATCTATACCTCCCAGGACCGCATGCAGAAATTCTCCACCACGTGGGCCTGCTGGACGCATTTTAAGTCCACGGGAAGATATAAATCTTACTTTCCACATTGACAGTTATAACTGTAAGCCACCAGAGCTGAACCCTGGCTGGACCTGAATGTTGTAATGGGGCCGGGAAGAGGAGCGCCCCCCCCCATCCTCCCTTTACTCTCTTTACTACCTATACTCCACCCCTTCCCCCCTAACCCTACACAGCTGCCCCTCTAGGGTCCCCCTTATGGACCCCCATTGCTCCCTTCTTCCCCATGTCTTACCCTCCCTTCCCCACTTTTACCCTCTTTTCTTTCAACTCCCCATAGGTATACTCCATTTCATTAGCACACTACCCAACGAGAATGCCCCTCACCCCGTGAAGTAATGACACCGGGAGGCACGTCGAACCTCATAAACCTATATGCAAGTTTCATGATCCCTTTGAGGCCGCGAGAGGGCCGAGCATTGGTGGTCCCCGTGGTCATTGTCTATTCTTGATTAAACTAGCCACCACTAGACTGGAGCCTCCCGGGAGCACGTAACTGTTGGTAGTAAATACACTAATTCTATCCGTTTATTAGTCATATCTACATAGTACATTGTGTACTCTTCATGTCTAGTAATTCGAATGTCTTGCTTCAACGTGATTTGTCATTGTACCGCACAGTAATTGTTGTTACCTTTCTGTACCAGTTTGCTATGACATGTATGTGATTACTTTATCTTTGAATAATAAAAAATTTTTGTGGAAAAAAAAAAAAAAGTTGGCGAACCCAATGAAACGTTGGATTCCTTTCCTGTCCACAGGAGTTGGCCAATCCAGAATCACAGCAATCTTCTGGGGGTCCATCTTTATACCTTTGCTGGAAATGATCAAGCGCAAGAATGGTATACTTTATTGCTCAAATTGGCTTTCGCATATAGACCGCGTTGTCGGAGCTGGCCCAACAAACTCTTGACAAGCCTGTGATGGGATTCGAGGGAAGAAGAAAAGATTAAAATGTCATAAGCAACAGCAAATAAGTCCAGCAAGTCCTGGAGCACATTGTTAATGAAGAATTGGAAGGTGGCAGGGGCATCATTTTAATAATGATTAAAGTGAAACAATAAAAGTGTAATATTCCTTTAAATTTCGTAGCTGGGGGGTATCTATAGTATGCCTGTGAAGGGGCACATGTTTCTGGTGCTTAGAACTGTCCCTGCACAAAGTGTCATTTATTGTTTCACTTTAATCATTATTAAAATCACTGCTCCTGAAAAAACTGCCGTTTTTAAAACTTTTTTTTGCATTGATCCATGTCCCCTGGGGCAGGACCCAGGTCCTCAAACACTTTTTAGGACAGTGACTTGCATATTACCCTTTAAAATGAGCACTTTAGATTTCTCCCATAGACTTGTATAGGGTGTTCCGGCTTTTTGAATTTGCTGTGAATAGCCCAAATTGTTCACTGTTCGCTGAACAGGCGAACAGGCAATGTTCAAGTCGAAGAAAAAAGGAAGAGAAAATCTGCGCTACAGTGTATAATAAACAAAATTATGTGATGCAGCAATTCTAATATATACCCAAAGTGTTATATACGTGTAAAGAAAGAAAAAGAAGAGAACTGCGCAATCCCTAATATTTCTATTAGGATATAAGCCACTCCACCTTAAAAGAAATTGTTCCTTGTGGTCTATGATTCTAACAAACAAATCTTATGACTAAATGAACCATAAAACATTGCTTATAACTAGTGAGATCAACATATATATTACCCCTCATAGGTTGTGAACCCAAAAAAAGGAATATACAATTCTGGGTCAAGGTGTGCCAGAAATTCAGAAAAGAAAAACGTGTAAAGTAAAATCCAACAGAACTAACAAAATTAAAAAATAATGAATCAACATAAATGTGGCAATATAAAGTCCATTAAAAGTCCAACTGAAGAAGCACCCCGTGTTAAAGGGATCTGTTCAATCCTAAATCTTTCAGTCAGCGTGAAGTAAAACCAGGTGCACCTCCACCAAACAAATAACAGTAGCCCCTTACCAGATGCCCCAGTAAGGAGCACTTTATCACAGATCAGGTCTGAAGATAGATCAAACTTGAGCCATCCGAGTGGAACACTTTATCGTAACCCAGATTGGGGGATACGCCAGTCATAAACCATCCAGCAGGGGAAGACGCTGTTTGAAGCAGGACTCAGATATGTGCCATTGGAGAATCAAAGAAGGTCCACCATAGGGAGGAAAGAATACTCCAGATAGTGTAAAATCATTTATTAAAACGCAAATGTAAAAAAAGAAATGCACTTACAAACATGAAAGAACATCGGGCATATCATCAAAATGGGCAAGCGTCGGCCGATCGCGAACTCCAATCGATATCCCTTCTGGTACCAGTTCACATGAGGCAAAAAGCATGTCACGCCACCCAACGCGTTTCGTGAAAAATTCACGTCGTCTGGGGTATGGGTGACACGCCATATTGCCTCCATTATATAGTAAATGCTGGTACAAGCCACCTCCTCCGTTATGTGAGAGCCTATTCCACTTCCGGGATCATCCCGGAAGTGTGGCATGCAGGTCATAACTCCCAACCTATAAACATCAGTCCTGCCCTTAAACTAGATGACATACATCAGGTGAATACACCGGAGGAGCACGCTCCTTAGCATATTATCCTAATAGTGTGAGGGCAGTGACACTAATAACGAACGGGCCGCCTCCTCCCGTATCCATAGCGGAGGACCAAGCCTCGCTCTCGTAACCAATGACGTGCAAGGTCAGGGGGCCAGGGTGGCGGAAGTGACGCATATCCATGCAATCACCCGCCCCTCTCTGGTCCACAACTGAAAAGCGACGCCCCCTATAGCGGCGTGACAACACGCCGTACGTACCAAGCAGATGGGCAGCGCACGCCACCCCCTACACGGAAGTACGTGCGCTCCATCCAGTGCCATGTCTCGTTTTCATTACAGGGGTGTCATGGCTGCGAACATCTATAACAAATAGATCTTCCTTCAGAACACGAAAGAGAAAGAATAAATTCAAAAATATACCTAAACTAAAATTAAAAGGGAGGAGGGGACTTGTCCAAACAAACAAAATTAAAACAAATTAAAATAGCAAATAACAGTTGATAGTCAAAATGGATAAAACATAAAAGGCACTTGTAATAAATGCCTAGCCCATTATGTGATTAAGCACTTCCTAATATTATAATGACAGTATTAACTAGACTGCGGAGTTCACCCACAGCTATAAGTAAGGGGGGCGTACACAGCTATATTATATATACCCTAATTCCCGTCTAACAACCTAGGACATCCCAAACCCAGAGTATTAATAGGGGCTATCTTATTTATTTATCAAATCTCAGTTCCTTATGAGAAAAAAGGAATTTCTCTTTTATAATGAAAAAAATCAGAGCTACAAAGAAGAACACCATCAAACGCTACATTAGAGTAGAGAAATCCACAGGTATCCAAACCCCACAATGCCTGATTGGAAAGTCATGAACACTTTCCGTATAGGCCAAAAACACTGGCAGGAACATCCCATTAAGCATTATTAATAAATGCATTAACGTCTGTATCTGTGTTTATACCATAAGGGGTTTAAGTTTTTAGTCTATGGATCCACGACATCTCCAACCGTGAAATCTCTCTGACCAAAGCTCCCCCCCTCCAATGGGGTTTGTACTTATCAATCCCCATGTACAGAGTATTGGACGGATCCCTTCCATGTTTTTCGTCATAATGTCTAGAAAGGGGATGTTTGTCAAAACCCCGTTTAATGTTGGCGATATGCTCATTCAATCTGACCTTGAGGGCCCTCTTGGTTCTCCCCACGTACTGAAGCCCACAAGGACATTGGATGAGATAAACCACTGCTTCTGAAGAGCATGTGATGAACGGCTCCACTATGTATCTCCTCTGGGTACTGGTGGAGACAAATTCAAGAATTTTAGAATTTTTATTCCTATTGTAGGAGCACACTTGACAATTCCTGCACCTATAAAACCCTTTAAGGTTCTGAAAAAAGCATCTGTCTTTCGCAGGAGGGTTCTGCACACTAGGGGCAATCATACTGCCTAATGTGGAAACTCCTTTGAAAATCACTCTAGGAACTTCCGGTAGGATGGTTCCTAGAGCCTGGTCGGTGGTCAAAATATGCCAGTGTCTCCGGATAAGCTGTTTAACCTTCTGATGTTGCATCGAGAAGGTAGTGACGAAGGGTAATAAAAACTGATTCGCATCATCCTTACTCTCCCTATCGGCCAGCAGGCTAGATCTGTCTATATTTCATGCCTTTGTATAAGCCTCGGATAACAGATCTGCCGCATACCCTTTTTCCAAAAAGCGCTGAGATAGTAATTTAGCTTGCTCATCAAACTCGATGGTATCAGAACAGTTTCTCCTTAGGCGTAGATATTGTCCCAAAGGGACCAACCTTAACCAAGAGTCCAGGTGACAGCTGCCCATAGGAATATAGGAATTCCTATCTGTGGATTTGAAGAAGGTGGAGGTAATAAAACTATCACCATTAACCTTGATGTTTAGATCTAAAAAAATCACCCCTTCCTTGCTAGCTTCATAGCTAAATTTGATGCCTCTCGTGTTGTTATTTAACCCTTCCATAAAGACATGGAGCTCCCGTTCGTTACCATCCCAAAGGAGGAGGACGTCATCAATGTATCGTGCCCACAGCACTATCTCCGATCGTCTGGGAGAATCGATGACATCCTCCTCCCATTTGGCCATGAATAGGTTAGCCAAGCTGGGGTCATATTTGGCTCCCATGGCAACCCCTTTGTCTTGACGATAAAACTGGTTATCGAACCAGAAATAATTGTGCTTGGCTGCAAAATCTAAAAGGGCCAAAATAAAATCAATCTGGATCTGTGTTAGACCAGAGTCTCGCTCCAAATAAACCCTGGCGGCTTCAAAACCCAATTCGTGGGGGGTGATGGTGTAAAGTGATGTGACGTCAGCTGTCACGAGCCATAAGCCTGGGGTTGGTTTAATGGTACTCAACATATTGAGGATTTGCTTGGTGTCCCTCACGTATGATGGGATTTTCTTCACAAGCGGCTGAAGAAAAAAATCTATATACCTGCCCACCCTGGACGTCACTGAATCTATACCACTGACAATAGGGCGACCAGGGGGGCAGGTAATGCTCTTATGTAGCTTCGGGAGATAATAGATAACTGGGGTTCTAGGGGCCATTTTTTTAGATCTAAACATCAAGGTTAATGGTGATAGTTTTATTAACTCCACCTTCTTCAAATCCACAGATAGGAATTCCTATATTCCTATGGGCAGCTGTCACCTGGACTCTTGGTTAAGGTCGGTCCCTTTGGGACAATATCTACGCCTAAGGAGAAACTGTTCTGATACCATCGAGTTTGATGAGCAAGCTAAATTACTATCTCAGCGCTTTTTGGAAAAAGGGTATGCGGCAGATCTGTTATCCGAGGCTTATACAAAGGCACGAAATAGAGACAGATCTAGCCTGCTGGCCGATAGGGAGAGTAAGGATGATGCGAATCAGTTTTTATTACCCTTCGTCACTACCTTCTCGATGCAACATCAGAAGGTTAAACAGCTTATCCGGAGACACTGGCATATTTTGACCACCGACCAGGCTCTAGGAACCATCCTACCGGAAGTTCCTAGAGTGATTTTCAAAGGAGTTTCCACATTAGGCAGTATGATTGCCCCTAGTGTGCAGAACCCTCCTGCGAAAGACAGATGCTTTTTTCAGAACCTTAAAGGGTTTTATAGGTGCAGGAATTGTCAAGTGTGCTCCTACAATAGGAATAAAAATTCTAAAATTCTTGAATTTGTCTCCACCAGTACCCAGAGGAGATACATAGTGGAGCCGTTCATCACATGCTCTTCAGAAGCAGTGGTTTATCTCATCCAATGTCCTTGTGGGCTTCAGTACGTGGGGAGAACCAAGAGGGCCCTCAAGGTCAGATTGAATGAGCATATCGCCAACATTAAACGGGGTTTTGACAAACATCCCCTTTCTAGACATTATGACGAAAAACATGGAAGGGATCCGTCCAATACTCTGTACATGGGGATTGATAAGTACAAACCCCATTGGAGGGGGGGAGCTTTGGTCAGAGAGATTTCACGGTTGGAGATGTCGTGGATCCATAGACTAAAAACTTACACCCCTTATGGTATGAACACAGATACAGACGTTAATGCATTTATTAATAATGCTTAATGGGATGTTCCTGCCAGTGTTTTTGGCCTATACGGAAAGTGTTCATGACTTTCCAATCAGGCATTGTGGGGTTTGGATACCTGTGGATTTCTCTACTCTAATGTAGCGTTTGATGGTGTTCTTCTTTGTAGCTCTGATTTTTTTCATTATAAAAGAGAAATTCCTTTTTTCTCATAAGGCACTGAGATTTGATAAATAAATAAGATAGCCCCTATTAATACTCTGGGTTTGGGATGTCCTAGGTTGTTAGACGGGAATTAGGGTATATATAATATAGCTGTGTACGCCCCCCTTACTTATAGCTGTGGGTGAACTCCGCAGTCTAGTTAATACTGTCATTATAATATTAGGAAGTGCTTAATCACATAATGGGCTAGGCATTTATTACAAAGTGCCTTTTATGTTTTATCCATTTTGACTATCAACTGTTATTTGCTATTTTAATTTGTTTTAATTTTGTTTGTTTGGACAAGTCCCCTCCTCCCTTTTAATTTTAGTTTAGGTATATTTTTGAATTTATTCTTTCTCTTTCGTGTTCTGAAGGAAGATCTATTTGTTATAGATGTTCGCAGCCATGACACCCCTGTAATGAAAACGAGACATGGCACTGGATGGAGCGCACGTACTTCCGTGTAGGGGGTGGCGTGCGCTGCCCATCTGCTTGGTACGTACGGCGTGTTGTCACGCCGCTATAGGGGGCGTCGCTTTTCAGTTGTGGACCAGAGAGGGGCGGGTGATTGCATGGATATGCGTCACTTCCGCCGCCCTGGCCCCCTGACCTCGCACGTCATTGGTTACGAGAGCGAGGCTTGGTCCTCAGCTATGGATACGGGAGGAGGCGGCCCGTTCGTTATTAGTGTAACTGCCCTCACACTTTTAGGATAATATGCTAAGGAGCGTGCTCCTCCGGTGTATTCACCTGATGTATGTCATCTAGTTTAATGGCAGGACTGATGTTTATAGGTTGGGAGTTATGACCTGCATGCCACACTTCCGGGATGATCCCGGAAGTGGAATAGGCTCTCACATAACGGAGGAGGTGGCTTGTACCAGCATTTACTATATAATGGAGGCAATATGGCGTGTCACCCATACCCCAGACGACGTGAATTTTTCACGAAACGCGTTGGGTGGCGTGACATGCTTTTTTGCCTCATGTGAACTGGTACCAGAAGGGATATCGATTGGAGTTCGCGATCGGCCGACGCTTGCCCATTTTGATGATATGCCCGATGTTCTTTCATGTTTGTAAGTGCATTTCTTTTTTTACATTTGCGTTTTAATAAATGATTTTACACTATCTGGAGTATTCTTTCCTCCCTATGGTGGACCTTCTTTGATTCTCCAATGGCACATATCTGAGTCCTGCTTCAAACAGCGTCTTCCCCTGCTGGATGGTTTATGACTGGCGTATCCCCCAATCTGGGTTACGATAAAGTATTCCACTCGGATGGCTCAAGTTTGATCTATCTTCAGACCTGATCTGTGATAAAGTGCTCCTTACTGGGGCATCTGGTAAGGGGCTACTGTTATTTGTTTGGTGGAGGTGCACCTGGTTTTACTTCACGCTGACTGAAAGATTTAGGATTGAACAGATCCCTTTAACACGGGGTGCTTCTTCAGTTGGACTTTTAATGGACTTTATATTGTCACATTTATGTTGATTCATTATTTTTTAATTTTGTTAGTTCTGTTGGATTTTACTTTACACGTTTTTCTTTTCTGAATTTCTGGCACACCTTGACCCAGAATTGTATATTCCTTTTTTTGGGTTCACAACCTATGAGGGGTAATATATATGTTGATCTCACTAGTTATAAGCAATGTTTTATGGTTCATTTAGTCATAAGATTTGTTTGTTAGAATCATAGACCACAAGGAACACTTTCTTTTAAGGTGGAGTGGCTTATATCCTAATAGAAATATTAGGGATTGCGCAGTTCTCTTCTTTTTCTTTCAATGTTCAAGTCGAACATGAGTTTGACTCAAAACTCAAAGCTCATCCCTAGTGATAGCATTAGGGGTGGATTGAAAAGCTGCGTGGCCTCTAGCTGTTTTAATAGGATTTTACAATCCTGTTTAAGGGCTGCTGTCTGTTGGATCAGTCTGCCATGAATGACAGCTTTGTGGGCTTCCCATAATGTCAGAGCTGAAATATCATCAGTATCATTAGACGCAAGATATTCTGTGAGGGCTACCTGGATCGCTAAATGATGGGGGGGAGGGGCTAGTGTGGTACTGTTTATACACCAGGACGTATCATGCGACCTGGGTATCGGGGAGGCTATGGTGGTGTACATTGCACAGTGGTTAGTCCACGAGAAGAGAGTGATACTAGAAGAGACCATCTCCGGGATCATACTAGTTTGGATAAAGATGTGGTCTATGCATGAGAATGAATTGTGTGGATGGGAGTAGTGTGTGTAGCACTTATGCCGTGTACACATGACCGGACTTTATCATCATCGCATTCAAAACGAACGTACTTTCGAACAGACTTAGTTCTTTCATGTGTGGGCAAGTCCGTTCATTCGGAAAGTCCGTCTGAACTCCGCCGAAAGTCAGTCGGGAAGACCGTCGGACCTAGTCTGCTGGAAAGTACGGTTGTGTGTACGTGACATAACTAGTAGGGTTAGATTTTCGCCATGTGTCGTCTAGGCCGTGAGTGGAGAGCAGGTTTTGGAAAGTTAATTTGCTGGGGCTAGAGAGTGGGGTTGGTGGAGATTTTATCGAGGAAAGGAAAAACAGTCAAATTGGAATCCCCGCAGAGAATGACCATTCCAAACTTGTGTTTTTCCACCACTTTTTCCCACCAAAGAAGGGGCAGAAGGGCCGTCAGGCATTTATTTGGAGCATAATATGACACAATCGTGATCGCAGTGTCTGAGACATAGCCTGTCCTCAGGATCATTTAATTATGAAGTAAGGGTAAATGGCATGGAGCGATGGAAACTGATAAGGGTCCCCCGTTGCTTGGTTGTGGCTGAGGCAGTATAGAATTAGAGATAAGATAAGAGGAATGTCAGGGAGGCTTTGTCAATAAAATTTGTTTCTTTAAGCAGATAATTTAAACCTTAGTGGCTGCAAAAGAATGCAGTGCCTTGGTGCATTTATGGGGGGTGTTGAAGCCTTGAATATTCAAGGAAAGTATGTTTATGGGGGCCATAACATGTCCAGGACAGTCAATATACCAGGGAAGGCATATCCTAAGATGAGAAGAGCAGCTACCGTGGGGAGAGAGAGAAGAGAGGAGAAAAAGACAGTGTAAGAAGGAATATAGCAAAATCAAATAACACTTTTAGGTGTAATTGACATCAGTAAACAACAACATAACAGTAGGGTGTGGGAGTGTCTCAGGGGAGTGTAAAACCTGTAAGTAAGGAACTGATGAACAAGACAGTATAGTGCAGAAACAACCTGGACCTTGGAATAATTAGGAAAGTAGAGGCCACCGAGGTGGGACCAGTTGGTAATCACATCGGTAGAATATTAACTATACCCCTGACAGTAGTCCAGTCATCCCCTGGCCACCCAGGGAGCTTCTGTATAGGCATTTAGGGAACAGAGTATAGGTATGAATGTCCCAGGGAGCCTTACTGATCCGGGAAGACACAAGCATAGAATTGTGTGTTGATAGGTGGGAATAGGGAACAGGAGCAGGAGAAATTCCAGAAGATGTCAATTGAGGGGAGCCCATGTCCATGGCCCAGGTTCTGATATACTGTCATCAGAGAGTTTCAGTGACTCATATGGGTTGCAGAGGGTGTTAGTGGAGTCAAATCTGAGCCCTGGGGGGAAGTCAGTCATCGAGTCAACGTTAGTTGTAGAGATTTTGCTGTGTGGAAGTCGAATGATTAGTGCTGGCTGCCTGTTTTTGAGGGGAATGAGAAGCTGAGCATCCGCGAGATGAGTTCCTGTGTGTTATGTGATCCACAAGGCCCAGGTCCATCATGGCTGACTGTAGCTCACACATTTGGTTTTAAGGCTGGTGAAAAGGATCGAGAATGGAAATCCCCAGTGGTATGCAATTTGCTTGCATTGAAGCACTTACAGATGAATGAATGAGTGCACATCTCTTTGTCACTGTGAGTGGGGTAAGGTCTGCAAAGATCTGGTAAGTGTGGCCTTGGAACGTGAGGGAGTCCTTTCCACTGGCTGCTGTAAGTAGCTGTTCCTTAGTGCGATAATAATGAAACTTAGCTAGAATGTCCCTGGGTGGGCCATTCGTTTTGCGTGGGACCAGGGATCTATGCACCCTATCCATCTCTAGCCTCTCAATGGGGATGGCAGGTTGTAGTTCCTGGAAAAGGGCAATCATGGTGGCCTGGACATCGAAAATGGTCTCAGGGATCACCCTGATCTGTAGATTAGAGTGGCAGTCTTTATTTTCTTGGTCCTCCAAACAGGACTGCAGCAATAAATGCTCCTCCTTGAGATTTTCAAATTCAGCGGTGTAAAGTTGTGTATGGTTCTCTATTTCATCCACCCTCACTTCTAGCTCTTCAGTTCTCTGACCCAGCTCTCTAATCTTGCGTGTCAGTTTGTTAGTGATGTGGTCTGATGTCTGTTTTAGTGCTTTCTATAGCATTCGTTGGAATTGTTTGAGCATGCTACACTGAATTACTTACTGAGAGCTGCCATTATCAGAATCAGACTCACCAGCAAAATCCTGTGTCTTCAGCCTGTGTGTCTGTGGCTTGGTAGAGCGTGGTGTGTTGGGCTGTGAGGAAGCAGATGGCGCCATCTTGGCAGATGGCCTGGACAAAATGATCTTGATGTTTCTGGCCTTATAATTGGTTTTAGGATCCCCCTGGACGATGGATGTGAGAGCGGAGAACTCTGTAAGACTAGAGGTGATCGAGGGTATTGTTTGTGGAGCCACTGCAGCTTTTAGTTCTCCGGTGTGGTTGTCCCTGGAGCAGAACTCTAAGCCTGCATGACTGTTCGGTCAGACTCCATGCATGAGCCTCTGTAGCTGCTGACTTAACATTTTTTTCACCCTGGCTGGACCTCCTCTTTAAGCTCTCTATATTTCTGTCCTGCTCTGCTGTTTGGATTACCCTGAATTACCCTATTTATGACCTTGGATCAGCTATTAGCTATTTTCTGAACTCCGTCTGCCTTTTGACTATGGATTGGGCCCTGAATACTCTAAATCTTGCCTGCCTTGTACCTGGACAGTCATTGAACCATTCTGCCTGTCTGCCAATCACAAGTACCTGTTTACTTTGCTCTGTTTGCACCTGCCGTGGCATGGTGGAACAGCACTGCAGCATTGTGTATAAGACAACTGTGTACCAGCCTGCTTGCCGTACGGGAAAGGGGACTGCTATAGGTGAATAGCACAGAAGCTAGCTATACTGCGTGATCACCTGCATTAGGGGTAAGCATTACAGATGATCTAAATGCAAGTGACGGTGCAAGGGGTAACAGATGATTGTGATGCCAAGTCTTCAGCAGACCTGTGCTTCCCTCTGGTCAGATCTGGTACACTGGGAGCCCTAGCAGCTGCCTACAAATGACATAGGGCTGTGACATCCAGTGATCAGCAAACTTGTATTTTTCAGGGACATCCAGATTCTTCAGCAGCAATCTGTCACTTGGTCCTGCACTCATACTCTGAGGTCGAAGTTCCTCTTGTTCCTTTGGTCTCAGGCATCTGAGTCTGCTTGAGCCTTACCATAGGCGGTCTTCAGGCTTCTCCGCAGGCGGTCTACATACCATCTCTGGGATGTTTCTGTAGTATGGTCCAGGGACAAGCCAAGTTTACTGGCAGCTGGGCCTCCCCCCCCCCCCCCAAACATCAAATAATAGGGAGAGTATCCTGTGGCATAATTTGCAGTGCTGTTATAAGCATGCACAATAGCCGCTATGTGCTTTCTCCAGTGTTGCTTTTGCTCTGAAGTTAGATTCCCTAACATATTCAAGAGAGTTTGGTTAAATCTCTCTGGTTAAGGATCTCTTTGAGGGTAGTTCTGGACTTCCTAATGCCCAGCAGGTCTAAAAGTCTCTTAGTAAGACTGCTCTCAAAGTCTCTTCCTTGATTGGAGTGGATACATTGGGGCAGGCCATAGTGCACAAAGAACTTCTCTACTAAGACCTTGGCAACCGTGGATGCCTGTTGGTCCTTCATGGCAAATGCCTGGGAATACCGAGTGAAGTGGTCCGTTATTACCAGGATATTTCCCTGTCCACTCAGATCAGGTTCCAAGCACAGAAAGTCAATGCACACCAGCTCCAGGGGTCCCTGACTCTGAATATGGCCCATTGGGGCTTCTCAGTGATGCAAAGTTTTCCTTTGGATACATCTGAGGCAGGAGTGACAATAGCCCTCGACTTCAGCCCGCATGCAGGGCCAGTAGAATCAGTCTCTCACCAGTTGAAAAGTCCTCTCTAGCCCTAGATAGCCATGATGGTCATGTAAGGCATTTACCATTGTCTCCCGATCTCCCTATGTTTTTTTCGGTAAGAATAACTGACATTTTCTTTAGGATTGTCAGAGGGGCCCCTTCGGTAAACCTCCCCCAGGTGCAGCTGCCACCGATACCACTCCCTATGCAGCAGGTGAGTTTCTTTTGGGGAGCCAGTGAGGAGCAAGTCAGGGTGTTGGCTCTCCAAGGCCTTCAATGCCAAGCTACAGAGATGCAAATCCCTTCAAGAGCTTGGGTATACCTTCATCCCCAACTTGGGTGATGTTGCAATAACACCTGGGGACATTTGTGGCTGACACTCCAATGTCCTTGGCCCTGACTCTGCCTCTAGCTTGCTGTTCTTCTCCTTGGCATAAGGCTCGTACCCCTTCAGGGGTCAGCTGGGTCCATTCCTCTATAGAGTCTTGGGAACCGTGGGGCCTGCTCAACAAAGTGTCTGCATCCCTGTTCCCTTTCCCAGGCCAAAGATGAATCCCTATAGAGCAGCCAACCATCTGTGGCCTGTGGCATCCAACCTGGCAGTAGTGAGTAGGTATATGAGAGGATTATTATCGGTCTTAATCACAAACTTTGCCCCATACTGGTAAACCCTCAACTTGTCCACAACTGCCCACTTTAAAGCCATAAATTGGAGTTTGTAAGTAGGGTAGTTCTTCTTGGCCGGTGCTAAACTCCGACTCACATAGGCAATGTCCAGAGAGCCCATAGGCAGCCATCATGCACTTACAGCATCCTGCCTAACCTTTCTCAACTGGCATCTACATTTACAGTTCGTATGGCTTTGTTGAATCTGCGTAAGCCAAAACCGAAGCAGTTGTTAGAATCCACTTCAACTGTCTTAAAGACTCCAGTCTACTGATCCTGAATAGACTCTCTGGACTTTCTGGGTCCTCTAGCTAGTCTTACAGGCGTAGTTGGGTCTGGATCATTGTCTCCTTCTTTTTTCAGTAGTTCATTGGGTGGGCGAGCTATTTTAGGGAATCCCTTGATGAATCTCCTGTAATATAAGCAGAATCCCAGAAATGATCTAAACTCAGTCACATTAGTAGGCCTTGGCCAAGAGGTGACGGATTCCAGCTTCCGGTGGTCTGTGGCCATTCTGTCGTCAGACACGATGTGGCCAAGGTAGTTGACCAAAGGTTGATAAAACTGTCACTTCTCCAGAGAGAGCTTCAACCCCTCTTGATGGAGCCTCTTCAGGACCTTCTCCAGACGTTCTTCATGTTCCTCTAGAGTCCTGCCGAATGCGATGATGTTGTCCAAGTATACCAACATCTCAATCAGATTCATGTCACCCACTGTCTTCTCCATCAGCCTTTGAAAGGTGGCTTTGGTAGTACCCACTCTTGAAATCCAGCATGCTAAACCATTTCGCCCCTGACATGCTCTGTAAGGCATCTTCTATTCTTGGGGGGGGGGGGTGTATTGGTCTGGAATGGTCCTTCAGTTTAGCATCCAGTAATCAATGCACAACCTCAGTGACCCATTGTTTTTCTGTACCACCACTATAGGGGAGGTTTATGGACTCTGGGGCTCTCGGATGATACCTTCTCTCTTCAATTCTGCCAGGTGTTCATGCAGGTCTTCCAAATCTCCCAAATGAATTTGCCAGACTCTTTCTCTGAATGGTTTATCCTCTTGAAGACGGTTCCAGTGTTGGGTGCTTTTTGTACATCCCACATCAAATGCAATCTTGGAGAATGCAGCCCGCCATCTCATGAGTCTTGGCCCTTTCCTCCCACTCAGGTGAAAAAGGAATAGTCTTCAGATAGAACACCTTGACATGGATTTCATCCTTTGCTTCTTCCACCAGATCAGACAGTGACACTGGGGTGGCCGGATTGACTGGGATTGTCGCAGCAATATCCAAGTCGTCATCTTCACAGGGGAGGCTGTTACATTGTAGACACTAACCAAAATATTCCCATGACTTCTTTGCAACACCTTAGTTGAAATCACTTCAGGAATTATCTCCACCCCCATGTCTTGTTTCTGGCTGTCCGCTTCAAGGTCGATGAAATAGCATGGTTGCTTCCAATTTAGCTTGCTCGAAGCTCTCAGAAAGCTACCTCACCTGGCTGTAACACTTTCCCACACCGGTCTAGGTGAAAGATTTTCCCCTTTCCTTCAGCTGGGGCCTTCTGTTCTTGCACCAACCGCTGGTAGGCTTGGTCCCATTTCTCTAGCTCTTCCAACTACTGCAATGGCAGGTGCTTGAGGTGCTTGCAATAGAAGTCTCTGTAGAAGATGGTCTCTTGAGTGCCCATATCCAAGAGGACTTTGATGTAGATTCCCTCTACTTTGGAAACAGCAGGAGAAGGTCCCACCAACTTGGCAGGGAGCTTGAAGAAAGTGGTGGCCTTGGCCTGTTCGGTGGCCTGTATCCTTGCTCCTTTCTTGCAGAAATGCTGATCTGGTTTTAGTCTCTGTTTGAGCTCTGCGAGTCTGGTGTGCATTGACTCTCTGATGCTGGGCAGCATGTGTCAAAGGGAGAGGCACACTGGGTCGCTCAGGGACAACAACAGGAGTCCTCTGAAAGAATAATAAATATATAAAGTGCTAAGTGCTAGTGCAATCAAATAGCAATAATATTCGGAAAGTAGACACCATAAAAAAATAAGTCTCTCAATAATGTTCAATAGCACCAGAAGAGTTCAAATACATTTTTATCCAGGAAACAGCAGGTGAAATATGATGCAAAAAGATATGAGCTCTCAGAACTCTCACCTCCACTCCTTGATATAATAGCACATCAAGTACAATGAATAACCTCCATTCTCTCCTTTACCACCAGGGGGTCTTCAGTTGTTAATAACATGGAAATTATGGACATCCACACTGAGCCACCAGGGGGCCATTCATCCCTGTATAAACCATAAGCAAAGCCAGGCAGCGACCTCCGCGAAAATATGCCACTCAATAGGGATATAGGGAGAGAGAGAGAAAGGCTCCAATAGTGTTGTATTAGGTTAAATCAAAGGTTCAATTTATTAAAATAATGATAGGACTCTCACATGAATAGAAATAACAAACAGCACATAAGGAAAATGGTGTCCTGGCGACTTCCCTAGGGCGTCCCAAGAGAGCACGCAGGCCTCAATCCGTCCCTCTTATAGTCTCTCCCAGCAGTCTGTTCTTCTCTCTTCAGCAGTCTGGAAATTGTAGTTAAAGCCGGAGCAAACCCAGTTTCAAAAAACACTTACATTCCCGGCATGCCGGAAATGCTAACGTTCACATTGGTTGTGCTCTCAATCAAACTTTCAAACCATCCAATGGCTGGTGTCATAACTGATCACATGTGCAGCATTATGGCAGTTGAAGAATTATTAGAGGCCAAGATGGCAGATTCCTTGACTGAAAACGATAGAAGGGTTTACTTCCACTTTAATAAACAGTGAAATCCCAATGTGAAACTTGAGTCCTGTATGCTTTGCTTACTGGTGATGAATCACTCTGTTTGCAGGATGTGATGACACAGTCTTTGCTGCCACTAGAGGGAAACAATCTCACTGTAGCAATGTTGCAGAGTGTCATATGATACTACAGGTAAGATAACCAGCTCTCTGCTACACACTCTTCACCGACCTTTGACTTGTTCCTCAACTATGCTTCTGCTTGATACCAACTTGCAACCACTTGCTAATGATATTTAGCATATTACTGACAACACTTATGCTTGATGCCAGTCTGCTATATCTGCTACTAGACCCCGACTTGCTCACCTCCTGGTGGAGCGATCCTGAGGACCGCTAATTGGTACTAACATGCACACAGCCTGCGATTGACACTCTCAGCTCTGTTCCTGTGTGCTGTGTGAAAGGGGTGTGTCCCTTTCCTCCAATTAGCTCTTAGCTCTCCTCACTAAACTCTGCAGTGTGTGACTTCAGCTTCCCATCACCTGCTTTCTGGAAGCTTAGACAAGCTGTATATATTCTACACATTGAATGACTGTAGAGAAGAGAGAGCTTTAGATAGACAGGTATAACTTATGTAGGAAGACTTGTTTAATCTTTGTGTATCTCCTGAGGCTAGTCACTTTACTGGATACATGAATTGGAGAGCCTGCTGGAAACAACTGTTTGATGCCTGTTTGACCCACCGCCATACGGCGAGTGTGTCCACGTGTTGGGGTAAGAGTATTCATTCTTTCTGTTGTTCTATATGCACACCTGTGATTGCTGCATGGAGAAGTTTGCACTCTCACTTTTACCACCATCTGAAGAAACATCCTCCAATTCTTCTTTCAAGAGACTACAAAGCACCATTTAGAGGAGTTTTTAGATACACTCTTTGTTCACCACGTACTTTTCACTATTTTTAACCTATGTTTTATTTACATAAGCATTTTTCATTATTTGTTTATGTTATATATGAATTTTTGTTGTGTTATTATTCGCGCACCATTATTTTTAGTATGTAATAGCATACTATGTTTTCTTCACCATTTATGATTCAACAGCTGAATGCTCACCCTTAAGGGTCAACCTTGGGAGTTTGTGTTCTCATTTATCACAAGCGCTGCATTTTATGTAATATATATATATATATATATATATATATACACACAATATCTCACAAAAGTGAGTACACCCCTCATATATTTTTAAATAGAGATAAGCTTTGAGTTCGAGTCAAGCCCATGTTCGACTCGAACATCGTCTGTTCGGCTGTTCGCCAAATTCCAAACATTATGGGCCGTTCGCACCAAATTCGAGTGGCGCGTCATGGCCCATAATTTACTGCGGCAGTCCATTGCTGGCTGCTGATTGGCCAAGCATGCACTATGACCCGCATGCTTTGGCCAATCACAGTGCAGAAAAAATGGAGAACTATAACTGGCCAAAGCCAGGGTGGCTTTGCCAATTATGTCATAGGGGGTTTAGTACATGCCCCACACTATATAAGGTCGCCTGCATAGCAGCCTTGTGTAGTGTGTTGCAGAGATGGTTAAAGACATAGAGAGAGAGAGACAGTGCCATTTAATTTGTGTTAGAGTAGGCAAGTGAGTCAGTTAGCTTCAGTTACAGTGTGTAGAGGATATATATGCATCCCAGGTGTTGTTTATATATTTTTTTAAACTGTATTCAGTTTAGCTAAATTTGTTCCTGTTATTCTCTTCATAATATACTGACAGGCAGGGAGCTGCAGTATTTTCACTTAGTGTACTGTGTCCTTTGCACAGTGTGCACTTAAAGCTTACCCGAATAAGAGGGCAAGCAGGCTAGAGGCAACACTGCTGGTCGTAGACACGGTGCATCCTCATCAGCACTTGGCCGTGGGAAATGCTTGTCCTTTTTTCCGTCAGTTAGCTGTGTTGAGCTGCAACATGCTGAAGACTTGGGAGAGTATATGACCAAGCCGCCCTCATCCTCCTCATCCTCTCTCACCCAGGCTTAGGGAACTTTGTCTGGCAAAGCAGCTGCCAACGCGGCCTCTTCCCTCGGCTCAATGGCATCAGTCACTCCTTCCATAGCCCCACCATGTCCTCCTGAGGAGTCCCTGGGACTGTTTGACCACAGTGTTCGGTATATGCTCCAGGAGGATGCCCAGCATTTTGAAGGCTCTGATGATGGTACCCAGCTAGAGGAAGGCAGTAATGTGAGCCCAGAGAGAGGGGATGCCCAAGAAGGACAAAAATCTGGCAGTCATGTTCCCCCAGCTGTAGCATACTGCCAGGTTTTAGTAAAATCAATTGTAAAAGAAAGTGTCGTGCTAAATAAAATAATATAATGAAAAATATGTGCAAACAAAAACCTCTACACAAAATTTACAAACTAGTATACAAACATTGGGTGACCCCTATATCAATTGAATATGTGTATATACGTTGTACGTGCAAAAACAACACAAAATTAAGTTCGACAGAGTCCTTCTGATAAGGATTAGTGTAATGTCTATACAATGGATGAACAGCAGTCCCCCACTTTCACGTGAAAAGTAAATGGCGAAAGTCTTTCAGAAGATCCGAAAAGTGCACAATACGCCCATGTGTGAATGCCACCACCTAGAATAAATTCAAGGCTTACCAGATGCCTTTGACCCAAATGGACATATGCCCGAAGGATCAAAACAGCTTTGATATGAATCGATTAGATGCTCTCCGAGGAATCGTGAGGTATGGTTCTATAACTAAATACTAGTTGGTATAGAAACTCCTCCGAAACCAAACTCGATAAAAATTATCCTCCAATTAAAGAAACAGATCGTACTCCACCAAAAACGATCGTACAGGAAAGAAGAATGGAACTGACATACATTTTTCATTATATTATTTTATTTAGCGCGACACTTTCTTTTACAATTGATTTTACTAAGATTTCCACTTTTAGTGTGTCAGCGGCTGGCTTTCTAGAGATAGCGCAGTGTCTTTGTCATTTTGAATACTGCCAAGTTTGCTCCAGTGATGAGGAGGGAGGAGGGAGGGGATGATGAGGTCACTGACACCACGTGGGTGCCTGATAGGAGGGAGGAGGAGGAGGCACATCTCCAATGAGGCAGGATGCCCTCCAGGAGCCAGCTTAAGGGCAGCACACCTACTGCATCACACCGCAGAGCTCCAGATGTGCAGGGCACTGCTGTCTCTGCACGTTATCCCCAAAGTTCTTTGGTGTGGGCCTTTTTTGAGATGAGTGCATCAGATTGCACCACTGCTATTTGCAACATATGTCTTAAGCGTATCTGACGTGGCAAAAACATCAGCCGCTTGGGCACCACATGCTTGACCAGACCTATGTCGACCTGTCGTGCAGTTTATTGGCAAGTGTACCTAAAAGACCCACACCAAAGAACAAAGCGGAACTCTCCTTGCTCCTCATCAGCTGGGATCTCCAACCCCACTATACCTTCAGTCCCCTCTGAAACCTGCAATGAGAGGAATGAAGCTGTAGAATTAGGTGTGTCACAGCCAAGTACTTGCGGGCAATCTGCTAGCAGTACACCGACGTCCGATTCTACCAGGCAAATTTCCCTGCCCCAGCTGCTGGACCAGCAAAAGAAGTTCAATCCCAGCCATCCACATGCCCAGTGGTTGAATGCTAGCTTGGCTAATTTGCTAGCACTTCAACTGCTGCCTTTTCAGTTGGTAGATTCTGCCCCCTTCCATGGAGCCTAGCACTCAGCATCAGCAGCACTCTTTAAGGGATCATTTATAGTCCCAAGAAACCCATGGACTTGTACATGGCTGGGAGGAGGTGGCTGCGGATCATGTCGTCCTTAGTGACCCAGAGGACTCCAAGCCAAATGCCTCAGCTAACCTACGCTGCATGGCCTCCCTGATCCTGCAAAGCCTGTGGAAGGATCCTCGTATTTGTCGGATCAAGGAGAGTGATCATTACTGGCTGGCAACCCTTCTTGATCCACATTACAAGGGTAAGGTTGTGGACCTTATCTTGCCGCCTCAGAGGGAGCAGAGGATGAAACATCTTCACAAGGCCTTGCAGAAAGGTCTGTGCAACACATTCCCAGAGACTGGTAGGTTAAAAATACCTGGTCCTGGACAACGTGTTTCTGAGGCTTCGGTCAGTCACAGAAGAAGCTGTGGAGAAGGTGGCCGTCTGACCGATGCATTCAGACAATTTTTTAGTTCACAGCCCTAAGGTATGATCGGTTCCAGCAACCATTGCCAGCTTCTGATTTACACGGTGCAGGAATACCTAGGGGCAAGATCAGACTTGGACACCTTTCCCACCGAAAATCCTCTGGGTTACTGGGTCTTGAGGATAGATCACTGGCCAGAGATTGCACAGTATGAAATTGAGCTACTGGCCTGACCTGAATCCAGTGTTCTTTCGGAACGCACATTCAGTGCTGCTGGAGGCTTTGTAACCGATCACAGGGTGCACCTGTCTACCGACTCGGTTGATCAATTGACCTTCATAAAAATAAATCAGTCTTGGATCACCACCAGCTACCAAGCACCTGATGCTGATGTAACCAAATATTTTTTTTTTTAAATGTCAGATCCCTTCAAGACTGCCTATGCTTATGCTAAGTGACTATCCTGTTATGCTGAGTGACTATCCTCTTCCTTCTCAATGCTCATGCTGATAGCTTGTAGGAACATTTTTGGTTCTGGGTGCCACCACCAGTGGCTAAGGCCCAATTTTTTAGCAATACTTTGCAGCAGGGCTCATTCCTGCACTCCCACTAGAGTATCTGTGAGGTGTTGCAGTGTTGTGGCACCAGTGCCTAAGGCCCAATTTTTCTGCCCCTGTTCAACAGGGACATGTAATTACAATTCTTGATCTAATATTTCACAGCAGGGCCCACCCCTGCGCCCACCAAGAGTAACTGTGAGGGCTTACAGTGTTGTGGCAACACCACCACTACCACCAAAGGCCCAATTTTTCTGCCCCTGTTCAACAGGGGCATGTAATTACAATTCTTGATATAATATTTCACAGTAGGGCCCGTTCCAGCGCCCACCAAGAGTAATGCCCTTCATAAAAACCATCTGATTTTGTCCTAAACTGGTGTTGCATACACACGGTTGGACAAAGTTGACGGAAAATCCAATCGTTCAGAATGTGATGACGTTCATTCGTTACGACAGGACTACGTTGAGGCTAGTAGCCAATAGCTTTGGTCTCGTAATTTGATATGAACATGCGTGGCACTTTGTCCGATTGGAATTCTCTACAAACGATCGGAAAAAGTCCAATCGGATTTTTTTGTCGGAAAATTTGAGATCCTGCTCTTAAATTTTTTCAGTCAGAATTTCCGACGGAAAAAGTTTGATAGAGCCCACACACGATCGAATTTTCAGACAATATAATCCGATCTGACCTTTTCCGTCCAAATTTCTGACCGTGTGTACAAGACATAACTGTGAGGACTTACAGTGTTGTGGCACCTGCACCACCACCAAAGGCCCACCAAGAGTAATTGTGAGGGCTTATAGTGTTGTGTCAACACAAACACCTAAGGCCCAAATTTCTGCAGCGTATATAGGGCAGGCCCCATTTCTTCAGTGTTGTCACATTAAAATATATAATAAAATATTTACAAAAATGTGAGGGTTGTATTCACTTTTGTGACATAATATATACATATATAGAGTTGTGCTCATAAGTTTACATGCCCTGGCAGAATTTATGATTTCTTGGCCATTTTTCAGAGAATATGAATGATAACAAATAAACTTTTCTTTCACTCGTGGTTCGTGTTTGGCTGAAGTCACTTATTACCAACCAACTGTGTTTACTCTTTTTAAATCATAATCGCAACAGAAACTACCCAAATGACCCTGATCAAAAGTTAACCTACCCTGGTGATTTTAGCCTGATAACATGCATACAAGTTGATACAAAGGGATTTGAATGGCTTTTTTTTTTTTTTTTTTTTTTTTTTTGTGAAACATACTGTCAACCATTTTTATTCTTTTTTTTTTTTTTTTTTTTTTTTCAGTTTAAAAGAGTTTTATTGAAAAAATAGTTGGCATTACAGAATTGAGGCTCCCACGCAGGGGAAAGCCAGAAAAAAGATGAATAGATAACATAACAGGTTATAGACATGAACAATAAGGAGTAAGTTCCTTACTCCGGCATCGGGTAGAAATCTACAGGGGTATCAGCAGGGAGGGCCTAGTACCGGGGTGGATCAGGAGTATAGATTAACCTGCACAACCAAAGTGAACAAAAAACTCCTGAAAAAAAAAGAACCATGGTAGAGATATAAAAAGGAAAGGGAACCAGGAGTACTAGGTGTGCTCAATAGGAAAGACAAAGTAAAAAGTAATAATCATAAATGAACCCCCCCTCCCGGCGGCCTAGTGCCCCGACACCCCGACAGGGATCTCACTGTGTCGGAGCCCCATGGCTCACCTGGGACCGAGGATAAGCTAGTGTCAGGTCCCATCATACCCCGTTTAGCATAAACTGAAAATATGACTAACATAAAAACTAATAGGAAGAACCTGGGAAAGACCCCAAGGGGGTCCTGTTCAATGGCATAGCTCTCAGCAGGACATGAGGTCCGGCCCCTGGGAGAGCCTAGTAAACAAAGGATATTGTTAGAGATACATGCCTAAGTATAATTGTTAAACCAGAGCTTGTTAAGGAAAGCGTCCCCCACCCCCCCTCAGCCTGGCCCGACCAGGGGGAGGGGAGGGGGAGGGACAAGAGGGGGAAAGAGAGAAAAAGAAAAAAGAGAGGGGAAGAGGGGGAGGGAACAACGCTAAACTGACGGAGCCTGGGTCAAGGAGAGCCGGACGCTGTCAGAAGGGGGTGCAGCTCTATAGATAGGGCAAACACTAGGCCAAGACACCGGGACCAAAAACTAAAGAAGGATCCCAATGTGACTGGCCCAGGGCTCCCAAACCCTTTTAAATTTACTCATTTTGTCCAGAATAGTGTAGGAAATTTTTTCTTGAAACATAATCCAGGTAATTTTTTGTTTCAGATTCGGGAAGGAAACCCTAGGGGATTTCCAGGACCTGGTTATAGTCAATTTAGCACCCAATAGGATGAAATGAATCAGAGATTGAGTATATTTGGAGATGTGGGGGATTCCTTCATTTAAGAGGGCGAATGTTGGGGATTGGGGAGCTGCTTGGCCGGTTACCTTGCGGATTAGTGCAAAAGTCTTATTCCAGAAATTTCTAATCCTGGGACACTCCCACAAAATGTGAATGAGCGATCCCAGGTGCCCACACCCTCTGAAACATAAGGGGGAGGATTGAGGGTAATACTTAGCAAGGCGTGTGGGTACAAGGTACCAACGTGTAAGGACCTTGACGTCCGCCTCCACCAGAGATGTGTTGAGGATCCCCTTAAATGCAGTATTGAAATGGGTGTGCCAGGAGTCCAGGTCCCACTCGATTCCTAGGTCGTGTTCCCAGCTCAGCATGTACTGCGCTTTATCCATTGGTTCAGCAAATGCCGAATAGATCAGCGAAATCCCTCCCCTCATGTCTATGGCTGAAGAACACCAAAGTTCGTAAGGCGAAACTGTGAGGGGAAGGGGGTATTGGGAAGTTAGGTTGTGCAGAAAGTGGGATAATTGATGGAACCGGAACCGTTCTGTAGGAGGCATCTCCAACTTAGAGATGCATTGTTTCAACTTAAGTGGTCCTGCCGGATTAAGATAATGTCCTATTCTGTAAAGACCCTTGTCTGTCCACCATTGGAACGCTTTGATATTCAGCCCCGGCTGAAATGAGGGGTTATTGAAGATATGTGCGAGAGGTTGCCACCTGGAGGTAAGGGTATTGGACTTGTAAATCTTGTCACAAAGAGCAAGGGAGTGAGATAGGGTAGGAGACATGACTGGGGGTCTGGATTTTGGGGGGCGCCATAAAAGGAAATCAATGGTAAATTTAGGGATAGCCTGTCTTTCAATCTCTATCCATTCGGGTTTGGGCCCGCTTGAGTAAACATTAGATATCTGGCAGAGTTGTGCTGCTTGATAATACCACCAGAGATTGGGCAGACCTAGACCGCCTTTTCTTCTGGGTCTAAATAATGTTTTCTTGGGGATTCTGTGGTTGGATCTGCCCCAGGTAAATTTAATAATTGCCGATTGAAGGTTCTGTATAAGAGACTTAGGTACCGGAATGGGTAGAGAGCGGAAGAGGTATAGTAACCTAGGAAGAAGGGTCATTTTTACAGCGTTAATTTTCCCTATCCATGATATCTTATGGAGGGACCATTGTTCAAGATCATTTTTAAGTTTTTTGATCATGGGTGGGTAATTCTGGTGGAACAGCTGGCCAAAGTTAGATGTAAGGTGAACCCCTAGGTATGGGATAGAGGGAGAACTCCAGGCGAAGGGGAATTGTTCTTTTAGCCTATTTACTACTTCAGGGGTTAAGGAAACATTGAGGGCCGTTGACTTGGCCATATTAACTTGGAGTCCTGAGGCTTGTCCAAATTCTTGGAGGAGTTGAAGGACATGAGGGGTTGAGACTGTAGGGGAGGTAATGAAGAGGAGGACGTCGTCCGCGAACAGAGCGCATTTGTGAATCGTGTTGCCGCAACGTACTCCCTGAATGTCCGGATGATTCCTGATGGATATAGCTAACGTTTCAATACCAATGGCGAAGAGGAGGGGGGAGAGAGGGCATCCCTGTCTGGTTCCTTTACTGATTAGGAAGGGGTCTGAGAGGTGGCCCTGGAGTCTAACTTGTGCCCGAGGGTGAGAGTAAAGAGCCCCTAGGAGGTGAATGAAGTGGGGACCAAAACCCCATTTTCGTAGAACGCCAAATAAGTAAGGCCAGGTGATAGTGTCAAACGCTTTCTGCAAGTCTATAGAAAGGAGGAAGCCCTCCTGAGGAGGCCCTCCATCCCACCCTGAGTTGAGAAGGGAAATAATATCCACCGCTCTCCTTATCTGGTCCGGTCCCTGCCTTCCGGGAATAAATCCCACTTGGTCCTTATGGATATAGTTGCTAATGAAAGATCCCAGTCGGTTGGAGAGAATTTTGGTCATTATTTTCAAGTCGTTGTTGATTAAGGAGATGGGCCTATAGTTACTAACTAGACTCTGGTCTTTCCCCGGTTTAGGGATAACCGAGATATATGCCAAATTTGCTGTGTGATCTAGGGGTGAAGTTTGGGACAAGGAGTTGAAAAATCGGGCCAGATAAGGAGATAATATGTCAGAAAAGATCTTATAATAATGTGTTGAAAATCCGTCCGGGCCTGGGGCAGACCCCTTCCTAAGGTCTTTAATGACTGCTCTAACTTCTGTTTCCGAGATGGGGGCCTCCATGATCGAACGATGAGAGTCCGATATCTTAGGGAGCGGGACGCTGTCAAGGTAGTTTTCGGTGGACTGAGAGCTAATATGGTTCGGGCCGGAGTAAAGCTTAGCATAGAATTCGTGGAAGGCCTTCAGGATATGTTTGGGGTTTTGTGTAAGAGCACCAGATGGTGATTTGATTTTTGGGAGGGCCTGAGCTCTAAATTTGGGGGAGAGTTTCGCTGCGAGGAGTGGTCCAAATTTATCTGAGTTAAGATAAAATCTACCACTCACCCATCGGGTATGGTTCTCGGCACTGGATGTGAGGGCGGTGTTAAGAGCGATCTTGGCAGCATCGAGGCGAGCAAGGGAGGAAGCAGAGGGGTGTTTTTTGTGCGCTTTACATAGGGTCTGGAAGTTTTTCTCCAAGTTGACGATGTCTGCTTGTTTTTCCCGTTTAAGGCGGGAGGAGAGTTGGATGAGCTTACCCCTCATAACTGCCTTATGTGCCCCCCACAGAACACCGGGGGAAGTGTCCTCAGTGTCATTAATACGGAAATATTCCTTAAGGTCAATTTCGAGGCTAGTGCGATGTGCTGGGTGAGAAAGCAAGGACTCTTTTAGCCGCCATTGCGGAGGGGTTGATCGATTCAGGCACCCTGAAATTTTCAAGGAGACTAAAGCGTGATCAGACCAAGGGACATCAGTTATAGCGGCATGGGAGGTTAGAGGAATGTCAGTTGAGTGAATAAAAATGTGGTCTATGCGGGCGTAGGTACTATGGGGTGCAGAAAAATGCGTATAGTCTTGGGCTGAGGGATTCAGCTCCCTCCAGGAGTCTATCATACCCAAAGCATGAAAGAGCCTTGCAATGCGAAGACTCTGCTTGGGAGGCCTCTTCAGGAGAGACTTTTTCGAGGAGGACTTGTCTAGCACGTGATCGAAGGCGACATTAGAGTCGCCACCCATAATCACCTTACCCTCCAGGTGGGGGGAGAGGGAGGTCAACATTGAAGAAAAGAACCTAGTTTGGCCTTTGTTAGGGGTGTAATAAGAAATGAGGGAGAATAGAATCCCATTGACATGTCCCTTGACAAGAATGTAACGTCCTTCTGTGTCCCTAATCGTATGAGATAGGGTAAAGGAAGTGCGTTTAGAAATGAGGATAGCGACCCCTCTTTTTTTATCGTCAGCGTTGGCAAGGTAAAAGGTGGGATAATTACAGTGGAGGAAGGAAGGGTTAAAACTTTTCGGGAAGTGTGTTTCCTGTAGAAGAACAATGTCAAAGTTCTTAGAATGGTAGCTATGTAGGGCCTTGCGCCTTTTGATGGGGGAGTTTAGACCTTGGGTGTTGTGGGATGCTACTTTAAGGGATTGTGTATGGGATGTGTCGTCAGCCATAGACATGAGGTGTAAGGTGCGAGCATGTGCTGGCTTTGGTTTTGAATGGCTTTTAAAGGTAACCATCCTCACCGGTGATCTGTTTGCTTGTAATTAGTGTGTATGTATAAAAGGTCAATGAGTTTCTGGACTCCTGACAGACCCTTGCATCTTTCATCCAGTGCTGCACTGATGTTTCTGGATTGTGAATCATGGGGAAAGCAAAAGAATTGTCAAAGGATCTGCGGGACAAGGTAGTTGAACTGTATAAAACAGGAAAGGGATATAAAAAGATATCCAAGGAATTGAGAATGCCAATCAGCAGTGTTCAAACTCTACTCAAGAAGTGGAAAATGAGGGGTTCTGTTGAAACCAAACCACTGTCAGGTAGACCAACTAAAATTTCAACCACAACTGCCAGGAAAATTGTTTGGGATGCAAAGAAAAGCTCACAAATAACTTCTGGTGGAATACAGGACTCTCCAAAAACATGCAGTGTGGCTGTTTCAAGATGTGCAATAAGGAGGCACTTGAAGAAAGATGGGCTGCATGGTCGAGTCACCAGAAGAAATCCATTACTTTGCAAATTACACAAAATATCCCGCTTACAATATGCCAAACAGCACAGAGACAAGCCTCAAACCTTCTAGAACAAAGTCATTTGGAGTGATGAGACCAAAATTGAGCATTTTGGCCACAACCATAAATACTTTATTTGGAGAGGAGTCAAAAGGCCTATGATGAAAGGTAAACCGTTCCTACTGTGAAGCATAAAGGTGGATCGCTGATGTTTTGGACATGTGTGAGCTACAAAGGCACAGGAAATTTGGTTGAAATTGATGGCAAGGCGAATCCAGTAAGTTATCAAAAAATACTGGAGGAACATTTGCATTCATCAGCCAGGAAGCTGTGCATGGGACGTACTTGTACATTCCAACATGACCATGATCCAAAACACAAGGCCAAGTTGACCTGTCATTGGCTACATAAAGTAAAGGTTCTGGAGTGGCCATCTCAGTCTCCTGACCTCAATATCATTGAGCCACTCTGGGGAGATCTCAAACGTGCAGTTCATGCAAGACAGCCTAAGAATTTACAGGAACTGGAGCTTTTTTGCCAAGAGTAATGGGTAGATTTAACACCTGAGAAGATCAAGAGCCTTATCCACAAATATCACAAAAGACTTCAACCTGTCATTGATGTTAAATGGGGCAGTACACAGTATTAAGAACTGGGGTATGTAAACTTTTGATCAGGGTCATTTGGATAGTTTCTGTTGTGATTATGATTTAAAAAGAATGATAATTGTAGACGGAGTGGGAAGTGAGCGGGACCCCACCCCTCTTCCCCATCCTGTTTCCCCCACCCTATACCCCCCCCCCATTACCCTTCTCTATCTTCTCTTTTCTTCTACTTGCCACAATCTGAACCCTACAACTGACGGACAGGGTGCTTGGTCAAGGTACTACTACCTGAGGCCGTGCCCCATGTCCATGAATACAGAAGTGGACAAGTGGGTGACTCCAACCCAACACACCAATGCCCCAACAGATGACCCCGGAATTGTTGCCAAAATGATAATAAACTAACTCGTTTGACAGTTATGATACCGTGATGGTGTAATCTTTTGCCTGTAACAATTTGTCTTGCAACCTGTCACTCATTTGGTCATATTGTTGTTTTGTTACATTTTGCTGTACTTTTTTCTGAAAACTAATAAAATCTTTATGGAAAAAAAAAAAAAAGAATGATAATTAATGGCTTCAGCGAAACACTATTTGATTGACAATTAATGGCTTCAGCCAAACACTAAACATGAGTGATAGAAAAGTTTTTGTGTTATCATTCATATTCTCTGAAAAATGGCCAACCAAGAAATCATAAATTCTGCCAGGGTAGAAACTTATGAGCACGACTGTATATATATATATATATATATATATATATATATATATATATATATATATATATATATCTCTATATATATCTCTATATATATATTCAGCTATTGGTTAGATTTCCTGTTTGTTAGATTATTATTAGTCAGGTGTTCTGTCACTGGGGTTTTTGTTCATGTTAGTTTTATGTTTGCTGTGTATTGTTTGTATGGTTTTGTTTCACTATAAATAAATCTCACTTAAAGGATAAGTTCACCGTTTCTAACATGTTACATGTTATACCCGTCTGTGACCCCTCAAAGCACCATGTCCCCATGGGGACAAGGGCCTCATCCCCACAACCCTGGCCATGGTTGTTGGGGTCTGTGCGAGTGGGGGGCTTATCAGAATCTGGAAGTTCCCTTTAACAAGGGGACCCCCAGATCCAGCCCCCCCCCCCCGTTTGAAATGGTAAGGGGGTACAAAAGTACCCCTACCATTTCACAAAGAAAGTGTAATTTAAAAAAAAAAACACACACACACCATTGAGAAAAGTCCTTTATTAAAAAAAAAAAAAAATGCTATCCAGCGATGGATGATCATATCTCCAGGGTCCATCGATGGGTGATCTGATCCAGCGATGGGTGATTTCTCCTTCCAGCGCAGAGCATCCATCCTGTCTCCACCGGAGACACTGCAGGAATCCCGGCAGCCTGACACTTCTTAGCTGAGGAGGGCGGGGCCACCCGTCACCTGACTCCGTCCCCTCTGATGCAAGGGTAAAACCAGGCTTCCCCAGTGATGTGCGGTCGACCCCGCCCCTTCTGATGTAATGGAAACCTGCGTTACATCAGAGGGGGCGGGGTCACCCATATGTCACTGGGGAAGCCCGGCTTTCCCCTTGCTTCAGAGGGGGCGGGGTCAGGTGATGGGTGGTCCCGCCTCCTCAGCTAAGAAGTATCAGGCTTCCGGGATTCATGCAGTGTCTCCGGTGGAGACAGGATGGATGCTCTGCACTGGAAGGAGAGATCACACATCGCTGGATCAGATCACCCATCGATGGACCCTGGAGAGATGATCATCCATCGCTGGATAGGAAGAGTGGATTACCACCGCTGGAATCTTTTTTTATTTACACTTTCTTTGTGAAATGGTAGGGGTACTTTTGTACCCCCTTACGATTTCAAACAGGGGGGCTGGGATCTGGGGATCCCCTTGTTAAAGGGGGCTTCCAGATACTGAAAGCCCCCTGCCCGGCCAAGGTTGTGGGGATGAGGCCCTTGTCCCCATCAACATGGAGACATGGTGCTTTGAGGGGTCACAGACCCCCAAAGCATCCTCCCAATGTTGAGGGCATGTGGCCTGGTATGGTTCAGGAGGGGGGGCGCTCTCTTGTCCCCCCTCTTTTCCTGTGGCCTGCCATGTTGCGTGCTCGGATAAAGGGACTGGTATGGATTTTTGGGGGGAACACCACGTCATATTTTTTTTTTTTAAATATGACGCGGAGTTCCGCTTAATATCCATACCAGACTTGAAGGGCGAAAAAACTGCCTTTTTTAAAACTTTTTTTGCAATGATACATGTCCCTTGGGGCAGGACCCAGGTCCCCAAACACTTTTTATGACAATAACTTGCATATAAGCCTTTAAAATTAGCACTTTAGATTTCTCCCACAGACTTGTACAGGGTGTTCCGCTGCTTTTCGAATTTGCCGGGAACACCCCTAATTGTTCGCTGTTCAGCGAACAGGCAATATTCGAGTCAAACATGAGTTCGGCTCGAACTCCAAGCTCATCCCTACTGCCTGCTAATAAGGTCCAGGCTGCTTCCATACTGCATGCTGATCTAGTCTGCTTCCCTGCTGCTTGCCGATGGAGTCCAGTTTGTTTTCACGCTGCCTGTTGATGGGGTCCAGTCTACTTCCATGCTGCCTGCCAATGGGGTCCAGTCTACTTCCATGCCACCTGCTAATGGGGTCCAGTCCACTTTCATGCTGCCTGCTGATGGGGTCCAGTCTGCTTCCCTGCTGCCTGCCAATGGGGTTCAGTCTGCCTAGGTGCCTGCCAATGGGGTTCAGCCTCAATTAATGTCTGATTCTGGTGGTCCACTGTCTACTGCCCCTGGCAATCCACTGCTAGCTGCCAAGCCTGTCCCTGGTGATCTGCTGCCAGCAGCCAAGCATGCCACCTGTGATCTGCTTCCAGCTGCCAAGCCTGCATCTGGTGATCTGCTGCCAGATACCAAGCCTGCCTATAGTTATCCGCTGCCAGTTGCCAAGCCTACCTCTGGTGATCTGCTATCTGCTGCCAAGTTGGCTAGTCCTGGTTCCAGAGCCTGCTGCTTGACTGTACTGTGCTAATTCCCAGGCCACTCCTCAACAGGACTATGCTGGTTCCTGCATAGCTGCTCAGTCGATCTAAGCTGATTCCTGGGCTGCTGTTCAGCTGGACTATGCTGGTTCCCTGGCTGCTTTTTAGTCAAACTATGCTGATTTCCTGGCTGCTGCTCAGCTGGACTATGTTGATTCCTGAGCAGCTGCTCAGCTGAACTATGTTGGTGTTCGGGATGCTGCTCGGCCTGTGTGAGTTCCCAGGCAGCTGCTCAGCTGTACTATGCTCATTCCCTTTTCCGCTGCTGAGCCAGACTATGCTGATTCCTGATTCCTGATGCTAGTTTCCGGGCCTTTGCTCAGCCGTACTATGCTGGATTCCCTGGCCTCTGCTTAGTCTGACTATGCTGATTCCTGGGCTGCTGCTCAGCTGAACTATGCTGGTTCCCAGGCTAGTGTTCAGCTGGACTATGATGGTTCCTGGGCTGGTGCTCAGGTGGACTATGCTGATTCCTGGGCTGGTGCTCAGCCAAACTACGCTGGTGCTCAGCCGGACCAATGTACATTTTTTTTAACCACTTCAATACAGGGTATATATACACCCTTCCTTCCCAGACCAATTTTTAGCTTTCAGCACTCTGACACTTTGAATGCCAATTACTCAGTCATGCAACTGACTGTACCCAAACAAAATTTTTATAATTTTTTTCATACAAATAGAGCTTTCTTTTGGTGGTATTTAATCACCACTGTGTTTTTTTATTTTTTGAGACATAAGTGAAAAAAGAGCAAAAATTAAAAAAAAGAATTACCCACAAAATGATCCCATTTTGGAAAGAAAACACTTTTTTTTAGTTTCTATGATACAATTTTGCAAATAAGTCATTTTTGTTCATAAATTTTGGCCAAAATGTATACTGCTACATCTCTTTGGTAAAAAAATAACCCAAATTAGTGGATATTATTGAGTCACTTTGAAAGTTATAGAGTCTACAAGCTATGGTGCAAATCATTGAAAATTGATCACATCTGATCACACCTGATGCACTGACGGCTTATCTAATTTCTTGAGGCTCTGAAATGTCAGGAAAGTACAAATACCCCCCAAATGACCCCTTTTTGAAAAGTAGACAGTCCAAGGTATTTAGTAAGAGGCATGGTGAGTTTTTTGAAGTTGTAATTTTTTCCCACAATTCTTGGGAATAAGAAAATTGTCGTAATAACAAGTTATTTCTCATACACAGCATACACAGCATATGCATACTTCCAATTACACCCCAAAATACATTCTGCAACTCTTCCCAAGTATGACGATACCACATGTGTTACACAGGCTGGCCACACAGAGAGGTCCAACATGCAGGGAGCACCGTCAGGGGTTCTAGAATCATAAATGACACCTCTAATTTCCTAACGACCTATTACATTTGTGAAGGCCCTGGAGCACCAGGAAAGTAGAATTACCCACAAAATGACCCCATTTTGGAAAGAAAACACCCCAACGTATATTCTATGAGGCATAATGAGTCTTTTCAACAGTTCATTTCAGTCTTCGGAAAACGTGGAAAGAAAATGAAAACATTTTTTTTTTTACACAAAGTGGTCAGTTTATAAGATATTTCTAACTCAAAGCATGTACATAGCAAAAATGACACCCCAAAATACATTCTGCTACTCATCCTGAGTATGGCGATACCACATGTGTGTGACTTTTACACAGCCAGGCCACATACAAAGGCCCAACATGCAGGGAGCGTCGTCAGGTGTTCTAGGAGCATAAATGACACCTCTAATTTCCTAAAGACCTATTACATTTGTGAAGGCTCCGGAGCACCAGTACAATGGAATTATCCACAAAATGACCCCATTTTGGAAAACAAACACCCCAAAGTATATTCTATGAAGCCTTATGAGTCTTTTGAACAGTTAATTTTTTTACACAAGTCTTCAGAAAACGTGGAAAGAAAATGAAAATCTTTTTTTTTTACACAAAGTTGTCCATTTATAAGCTACTTCTAACACATAGCATGTATATAACAAAAATTACACCCCAAAACACATTCTGCTACTCCTCCTGAGTATTGCAATACCACATGTGTGAGACTTTTACACAGCCTGGCCATATACAGAGGTCCAACATGGAAGTAGTACCTTCAGGCGTAAATTACACATCTCATTTCGTTCCTACCTATCACACTCTTGAAGGTCCTGGAGCACCAGGACAATGGAATTACCCCCAAAATGACCCCATTTTGGAAAGAAAACACCTCAACGTGTATTCTATGAGGCATGGTCTGCAAATAGGTACTCGGGTACTCTGACGGGCTGGTGACAGGTACTCCGTTACTCCGACGGGCTGGGGACAGGTACTCCGTTACTCCGATGGGCTAGTGACAGGTACTCGGGTACTCCGATGGACTGTGACAGGTATTTGAGTACTCAGATGAACTGTGACAAGTACTCGGGTACTCAGATGAACTGTGACAGGTACTCAGATAGACTGTGACAGGTACGCAGGTACTCAGATGGGCTGTGACAGGTACCCAGGTACTCGGGTACTCAGATGGACTGTGACAGGTACTCAGATGGACTGTGACAGGTACTCAGATGGGCTGTGACAGGTACTCAGGTACTTGGGCACTCAAATGGGTTGTGACAGGTACTCAGGTACTCGGGTACTCAGATGGGCTGTGACAGGTACTCAGGTACTCGACTACTCAGATGGGCTGGGACAGGTACTCGGGTACTCAGATGGGCTGGGACAGGTACTCGGGTACTCAGATGAGCTGACAGGTATTCAGGTACTCGGGTACTCAGATGGGCTGACAGGTACTCGGGTACTCAGATGGGCTGTGAGAGGTACTCAGATACTCGGGTACTCAGATGGGCTGGGACAGGTAGTCGGGTACTCGGATGGGCTGGGACAGGTATTCGGGTACTCAGATGGGCTGGGACAGGTACTCGGGTACTCAGATGGGCTGACAGGTACTCAGGTACTGGGGTATTTAGATGGGCTGTGACAGGTATTCAAGTACTCAGATGGGCTGACAGGTACTCGGGTACTCAGATGGGCTGACAGGTACTTGGGTACTCAGATGGGCTGTGATGGGTGATGACAGGTACTTTGATGGGTGATGACAGGTACTTTGATGGTACTTTCATTGGCTCTTTACTGCGATCGGGGTTGGGCTGTGTCAGGGTGACAAGCCGCATCCCCGATCGCCGCACACACGCACCCTAGGCGCGTGCATGAGCGGCTTGAATGTGCACAGTACATGTGACCAGCTGTGATTGGACACGGCCGGTCACGTGTATCGGGGGGTGGATGGAGATGGAAACCACACAGATCGGGGATGGGCTGTGTCCGAGCGAAACACCTCATCCACGATCCCTGTGCTGCAGGCCCCCGGGGGCCCGCAGGAGTGGCGAAATACCGAGGACGTCATCTGATGCCCACCCAGGATGGGAGATCCCATTTGTGGGCGTCATTTGACTATGGCCCGGTACTGAATTGGTTAAACAGTGTCAACTTCTAGAAAGAAAGAATTGATGGCATCTGTGTATATAAAGCTGGTCCAGTTAGAAATGTATATACCATATCGTCAAATGCTTCCATGGTTTCAGGAGACCAATTCAAGGGATCTTCAATGTCAGGGTGGTACAACCACAGAAGAGAACACCCTAATAACACTTAATAGTTAGTGAAGCACATCTCTTTCCACAAATGCTGTACAACCATCTATACAATATTGTCAAGAGACACCATCACACACACACATAAACATTAACTAAGTACTGGGCAATACAAAGGGCATCACAATATATTGAAAATGGCCAGTCTGAATATTAAATGCCATCTTCAATTTGTCTCTCTCATTTATTTGGGCCAAATTTTAGACCCCCCCCCCCCCACACTAATAAATTTACAATTTTTTTTAACAGCGATTGAGTTAAGACCCCGATAGTCTTTGCAAGGTCTTAGAATTCCATCTTTCTTCTCAACAAGAAAAGTCAGCACCAGTGAGGGGAATTTTCAAATTAAGCCTTTTTTTAAATTTCTGAAAGATATTTGGGCATGACGTTTGTTTTGGGAATCAAAAGAGGGTAGGTTTTTCTAAGTTGCAGTGTAGACCAAAGGGTTTAATCAATGGTGCAATCAAAGGAATAGTGAGAAAGCAAGGTATTATAGACTTGAAAAGCTTAACACAAAAAAATCAACAGAACCAGATGTCTTGTACCCAAGAGTCCTTAACCACTTTCAGACCGGACCATTTTGCTGGTAAATGACCAGAGGTCTTTTTACACTTTGGCACTGCGCTGCTTTAACTGGTAATTGCGCGGTCATGCAATGTTGTACCCAAACAAAATTTGCGTCCTTTTCTTCCCACAAATAGAGCTTTCTTTTGATGGTATTTGATTGCCTCTGCGATTTTTATTTTTTGCGATATAAACGTAAAAAGACCGCAAATTTTGAAAAAAAATGATATTTTCTACTTTTTGTTATTAGAAAAATCCAATAAACTCAATTTTAGTCATACATTTAGGACAAAATGTATTCAGCCACATGTCTTTGGTAAAAAAAAAGTCAATAATTGTATATTTATTGGTTTGCGCAAAAGTTGTCACATCTACAAACTAAGGTACGTTTTCTGGAATTTACGCAGCTTTTAGTTTACGACTGCCTATCTCATTTCTTGAGGTGCTAAAATGACAGGGCAGTACAAAACCCCCCCAAATGACCCCATTTTGGAAAGTAGACCCCCTAAGGAAATTGATAAGAGGCATGTTGAGCCCATTGAATATTTTATTTTTTTGCCTCAAGCGATTGAATAATGACAAAAAAAAATTTTTTTTTTTTTTTTTACACAAAGTTGTCACTAAATGATATATTGCTCACACATGCTATGGGCGTATGTGAAATGACACCCCAAAATAAATTCTGCTGCTTCTCCTGAGTACGGGGATACCACATATGTGGGACTTTTTGGGAGCCTAGCCGCGTACAGGGCCCCGAAAACCAAGCACCGCCTTCAGGCTTTCTAAGGGCGTCAATTTTTGATTTCACGCCTCACTACCTATTACAGTTTTGAAGGCCATAAAATGCCAAGATGGCACAAAACCCCCACAAATGACCCCATTTTAGAAAGTAGACACCCCAAGCTATTTGCTGAGAGGCATGTTGAGTCCATGGAATATTTTATATTTTGCCACAAGTTGCGGGAAAATTACAAACTTTTTTTTTTTTTTTTTTTTTTCACAAAGTTGTCACTAAATGATATATTGCTCATGCATGCCATGGGCATATGTGAAATGACACCCCAAAATAAATTCTGCTGCTTCTCCTGAGTACGGGGATACCACATATGTGGGACTTTTTGGGAGCCTAGCCGCGTACGGGGCCCCGAAAACCAAGCACCGCCTTCAGGCTTTCTAAGGGCGTAATTTTTTGAGTTCACTTCTCACTACCTATTACAGTTTTGAAGGCCATAAAATGCCAAGATGGCACAAAACCCCCACAAATGACCCCATTTTAGAAAGTAGACACCCCAAGCTATTTGCTGAGAGGCATGTTGAGTCCATGGAATATTTTATATTTTGCCACAAGTTGCGGGAAAATTACAAACTTTTTTTTTTTTTCACAAAGTTGTCACTAAATGATATATTGCTCACGCATGCCATGGGCATATGTGAAATGACACCCCAAAATAAATTCTGCTGCTTCTCCTGAGTACGGGGATACCACATATGTGGGACTTTTTGGGAGCCTAGCCGCGTACGGGGCCCCAAAAACCAAGCACCGCCTTCAGGCTTTCTAAGGGCGTTACAGTTTTGAAGGCCATAAAATGCCAAGATGGCACAAACCCCCCCCCCCCCAAATGACCCCATTTTAGAAAGTAGACACCCCTAAATTTAGGGGTACACTAGTGAGACTAGGTAATAAATGGCGGGTGCCCTGAAACTATAAAAAAATAACTAACCAACCAGCGTCACCTGTAACAGTTATATGGTGATCACTGGTGAAAGGGTTAACTAGGGGGCAATCAGGGGGCTTTATGCGGTAGTATATGGGGGTCCCTGGCGCTATAAAAAGCTGCGGCGAACCTAAATACCTACCTGCCTAACTAGCGTCACCTGTGACACTAATACAGCGATCAGAAAAACGATCGCTTATTAGGCTGGGTTCACACTGGAGCGATGCGGGAACGCCACGAATGCGCGGCGGGTTCCCGCATCGCATGCCTCCCGGCGGCAGTTCACACTGCCCTATGCGAACTGCTGGGAGTGTCAGTGAAATGTTAATGACACCCCCAGATCAGTTCGCATATCGCAGTGCGATCTGCAAACTTGGATCGCATGGTGTGAACACCCATGCGATCCGATTCTGCTGCGGACCAAAAAAAGGGTCCCGTGCGAGTTTGCGGCGGGTGCGACACGAATTCAGCCATACTATCTGTATAGCTGAACTCGAATCGCACAGAGATCGGATGTGATTTGCACTGCAGTGCGGTGCGAATCACATCCGTTCTCATAAACCGCTGCAATGTGAACCCAGCCTTAGTGACACTGGCGACGGGGGGTGATCACGGGGTTAAACCTTTATTGGGGGGGTTAGGGGGGTACCTTAGAACTAAAGGGGGCTAACCCTAACTGCCCTAACAGTTATTAGTCACAAATGACACCTGCCGGGTGATCAGGGGGTTAAACCTTTATTAGGTAATAAATGGCGGGTGCCCTGAAACTATAAAAAAATAACTAACCAACCAGCGTCACCTGTAACAGTTATATGGTGATCACTGGTGAAAGGGTTAACTAGGGGGCAATCAGGGGGCTTTATGCGGTAGTATATGGGGGTCCCTAGCGCTATAAAAAGCTGCGGCGAACCTAAATACCTACCTGCCTAACTAGCGTCACCTGTGACACTAATACGGCGATCAGAAAAATGATCGCTTATTAGGCTGGGTTCACACTGGAGCGATGCGGAAACGCCGCGAATCCGCGGCGGGTTCCCGCATCGCATGCCTCCCGGCGGCAGTTCACACTGCCCTATGCGAACTGCTGGGAGTGTCAGTGAAATGTTACTGACACCCCCAGATCAGTTCGCATATCGCAGTGCGATCTGCAAACTCGGATCGCATGGTGTGAACACCCATGCGATCCGATTCTGCTGCGGGCCAAAAAAAGGGTCCCGTGCGAATTTGCGGCGGGTGCGGCGGGTGTGGCGGGTGCGGCGGGTGCGGCGAATGGCTGAACTCGAATCGCACAGAGATCGGATGTGATTTGCACTGCAGTGCGGTGCGAATCACATTCGTTCTCATAAACCGCTGCAATGTGAACCCAGCCTTAGTGACACTGGCGACGGGGGGTGATCACGGGGTTAAACCTTTATTGGGGGGGTTAGGGGGGTACATTAGAACTAAAGGGGGCTAACCCTAACTGCCCTAACAGTTATTACAGTCACAAATGACACCAATGCAAAAAAAAAAAAAAAAAAAAAAAAAATGACATTGGTGTCACTGTGACTGGGGGGCAGGGGTAATTGGGGGGGTGATCGGGGGGTAAAGGGGGGGTGTGAGTGTGCCTGGCATGTTCTACTGTGTGTGGGATGTGTTGGTGCAACTCACTGATCCGCTCTCCTCCGTGTCGGAACGAAAAATACCGACACGGAGGAGAGAATACATCACTTCCTCTCCTGTGTTTACATTACAGGAGAGGAAGTGATGTCACCGGGGATTTCCATTCGTCGGGAGCGATCGCGAGGGGGTGGCCATGAATGAATGGCCGTCCCCTCGTCCGGGATCGCTCCCGAACGAAAACCGACCGCCGCAGGCACCGGGCGGGGGCCCGATCGGGCCCCCGACCCGCGGGAGGCAAAGGACGTACATATATGTGCTTATGCCTGCCCGTGCCATTCTGATGACGTAGATCGGCGTGAGGCGGTCGGCAAGTGGTTAAAGAACTCAGTCAGGTTGTAGCCAGACAGTTGCTTCTGTTATTTATGGACAGCTTTCTGACTGGAATAGTACTAGCTGATTTATGAAAAGCTGGCATGGTACCAATATTTAAAAAAAATGCAGAGACATATACCTGCAAACTACAGACCAGTCAGTCTAACATCAATAGTTTGTAAATTATTGGAGGGGATGATCCAAGAATTTGCTGATGAATTTGCTAATGAAAACAGCCACATTAGTAGTAATCAGCATGGATTTATAAAAGATCATTCTTGCCAAACCAATCTGACAATATTTTATGAGGAAGTGAGCTGCCATCTAGATAAAAGAGAGATAGCAGTGATTGTGTCTCAGTGCCAACAGATTGCAAGTTGTCTACCCGCCATGTGAGAGCATCAGTGTTGTGAATGAAGCCAGCAATAGAGGAAGCAAGCAGCTTCAGAGCAGAGCTGCATAAGCCAATGCTTACTGTATAGCACCGGCTCCTGTCATAGGTGGAGTGATACCAAAATGCACTCTGTATGGGACAGCAAGTTTATTACTAAAATAACAGTGTATATATGGACATATCTGTTCTGCAGTGGTTACTGGGCTGCTTTTAAACTGATCCGCAGGTGGAGCACAGTGTACCTACAGCTTACCTGCACTGAGCCATAGACTTCTGGTTTTACCTGTGGGTTTGGTGCACTTTCAGAAAGTGCACCACATCTGCAGGATATGATAGAATTATATGGCATATGACAAGTACAGCTAACCTGCGGAAAAACCACAGGTGTGGGTAGACCGCAGACCATCAGTGTAAAAGTAGCCTTAGGCCCCTTTAACATGATCTGTCTGACCCAATCGGACCCTCCATTCACCTCTATAGAGGAGCAGATGTAAACAGACTTGTGTCCGTTTACACCTGCCTCCTTCCAATCTGCTAAAAAACGGAAAGTGGATCTGTCCCCTTCCATTTGATCAGATGAGAGGGCCCATACAGTAGAGTGGGCTGTGTCTGTGTCCACTTTGCATATGCAGAGTGGATGCAGAACTATCATCTGCTCATTGTGGCCCTCGCTTTTTAAAAGGTTGGGCACCCCTGCCTTACAGGATGTCCTCAATACAATAATGGAGTGGGTAACTACAGTACATGGAAAATTATGTTTAATGTTGAAAATTGTAAAGTAATGCATTTGGAGGCTAAAAATATGAACACAAGTTACTCATTGGGGAGAAACATTGGAAGAATCCAGAATGGAAAAAGTCCTAGGAGATGGCAGACTCAGCAATGGCATGCAATGTCAAGCTGCATATTAGCACACATAAAAAAGGGGATTTACTCAAGAGATAGAATGATAAATCTGCCCTTTTACAAGATACTGGTCTGGCCACATCTTGAGTATACTATCCAATTCAGGTCACCAGTCCTCAGGAAAGATGTGTTGGAATTGGACAGAGTTCAGAGAAGGGCAACAAAGCTAAGAAAGGAACTAGAGGACCTCAGTTATGAGAAGCGACTACAATCATTAAACTATTTTTTCCTGGACTATTGACTATTGTTTATAAAATTATTAGATGTGCATCTAAATAATTACAACATACAGGGATATGAGAATTATTATTGACATAAACTCACACACACACACACACACACACACAAACACACACACACACACGTTGATGGACTGGTGTCTTTATTAAACCTTACTAACTATATAACTATGTAGCAACAGGCTTAAAGAAGACATCGGAGAAATCAGCATATGCAACAGGAACCCTTGGAATGGTCTGAGCATGGGCCTGATTTACTTCTTTAGTACCAGAAGTGCAGGGAAGACCAGAAATAGTGGGAAGGTCCTGGAGCCAGAACTTCAAGAACAAAATAGTTTATGATCGGTGAGTACCCCTGTAACCAAGGATGGTCCAGGATTATTGAGGTTGCAACCTGATGCAAGACATGGTAGGAAAGGGTTTCCAGATTAAAAACTCTGATGGACATCGCCTTGTCCATTTACCCCTTACTGACCAACACAAAGAGAAAAGTGCAGGTGGGTTCCAGGATAAATATCTAAGGCTATGTGTCATCAAATGAAATGAGCCATGGCCCCAGCGTCAATAAAGGCAGGAAGAGAAACAGATTGGTCCCTGATATAGAGATAGATGGTAGTGAATGGAGTAGAAGCATTAGCAGGGGGTGGAGGAGAATGGTCTAGTAGGTAGCCTCCCCAGCCTAAGGTGTACTAGACCTGATAGCTTTCCAAAAGCTAGGTACATTGAGTGAGGAAATATCCCTTCTTCTCATAATACATGGAGTTGGGATGTGGCAACTTTAAGGTGAATATTGGGAATAGTTTAAAATTACATGGTCAGATACAGTCTGAGCTTACTCACAGTATACACTACACACATATGACGCACAGTTCTTGTGCGCACAAAATAATCCCTTATTACACAATCGGGAATTTCAAAGATGCACATAAAACTAAAGGATTACAATTAAAACTGAATAGGGAGAGAGAGTTAACAATTGTCTGAACAGACTTTAAAAAGGTACTTCACGAAAACTCTTAAACTGCTTAGCAACCAGCAACTGTTGAGACTCTTTGGTCAAGACTATGTAACGTACAGTGGTAACTGGTAAGCACTTTGTTTATACAATGTACAGAGTGCAGCGAGCAGCAGTATGTGTCATAGTGTCCTTATAATACTGGTGAGCCAGAGCAAACATGCCCAGAATCTTTGATCAGTGGGAGTAAAAAATTCCCTGCTGTCAGGGGCAAGGGAAAAAATATTGTTTTCCAGTGGGGGAAAAATAAACTACTGAACGCCAATGCTTTTTTTCCCTCTGACAACAGATATTGTTTTTCTTACCACTTCACCAGAAGCAGATTTATGTGAGAAAGGGAAAAATTCTCCATTTACCTCTGTGGAATCATTCCCAGCTGGCCCCAAACACTGAAGGATCTTGCTCTCTTTTAATGGGCAGTGAGGCTGAAATGTCATTGTCCATACTGGAGAGGGTGGCAGTCTCTTAGCAATCCTGACACTGGCGTCATGATGGCCCATGTGACTTTAGTCTTCATGCTTTCAGCATTTCCTCTACAGTGGCAATTTGTGTAGTTTTAGGGAAAAACAAATGAATTGTCTGATGTTTCATTAAGTTTTAGCCCTTTTTGTCCGACGGATTTTGTCCGAACCTTGTGTTGCATATACACGGTCGGACAAAGTTGTTGGAAAATCTGATCGTACGTAACGTGATGCATTATTTCGTTATGACGGGACTACGTTCAGGCTAGTAGCCAATAGCTTTGGTCTAGGAATTTGATCTGAGCATGCGTCGCACTTTGTCCGATCGGAATTCTCTACACACAATCGGACAAAGTCCGATCGGATCATGTTGTCGGAAAGTTTTATAGCCCAGCTCTAAAACGTTGTCGGTCGGATATTTTCCGACAGAAACAGTCCGATGGAGCCCACACACAATCGGATTATCCGACAACATGGTCCGATCAAACATTTTCCGTCGGACAAGGGCTTAGAGGCTAGCACAACGGGGTGTATTGTTATGTATACATTTTATAGTTAGGAATACTTGGACACAATATATCTGGGATGACTTCAAATTAGACAGTTTCCAGATAACAGGTATAGAAAGGATCATGCTCCTCAGAGAGAGCTGAAGTAATACTATAAATCAAAAGCCAGTTTACTATAGACACTTCTGCAACTTATTTTATTTGGATGAATTTAAAAGGATCTGGTTCTTCATATTTGAATGTAATTTCAAAGGTCAACTCCCCATAGAACTGATATTTTATCCATTGTCAGGATTAATCTCACAACACGTTTAGCAAAGTCCAGTGGGGGAATTTGCAAGTGATGGTTTGTGCCCCCTCCCACAATGGTGTCACTCTCATAACTTCATTCCCTAGTTTGTTTAATCTGCTTTATGGAGAATCTATCAGCACAGCATTGTGCCATATATTGGCTTTGTAATGCTTATGCCAGTATAGAGAAACTGGGACCTTGTGTAAGGACATATAATCATCTAAAGCCGGCCATAGATGGGTCAAACAAGCCAAGATTCAAAAGCATGTATGGACAGTCTGAATATACTGTATATATTGGTGGGTCTCCCCATAGACTCAAGCAACCCCTCCAACCTGATAAACAGATTTTACACCTGCTGAAGTAACCAGTAAACAGTAGTATACCCCATACACAAACAAAGCACATTGATACAGGCTGCCAGTTCATGTGTTGTGTGTAGAAGGAGAAGGGAAGAGGATAGAATGGTGCTATCTTACCAAACACTGATGTGAGTTTGCACTTACATCACTGTTCGGTAAGATAGCATGGTTACAATTATGCCTTCTGTGATATTTGCATGACAAGTGATTGTTATATGTCTAAAAGTTTCCCTATCACAAGTCCTTATTCCCCCTTATATTTTATACCTATAATAGATGTGAGCATTAGACAACAAACCATTGTTGCATTCTGTCACAAAACAGCATGCTGGTCTTACAGACGCTCTGACTAAGTCGGTTCAAAAAGTGCACCTTAACCCATAGCATTTTCTTGCTTTTACTGGTTACTGGTATTAAGAAAAGAATATTAGGCGAAATGTGCAGACATTTTCAAAGGATTCACTTTCCAGTAGTTGCCATATTCCTTCAGAGTGGCATTATAATGGATTTTACAGCCTTTTTCTGGAACCATTACCAAAGTTCAAGGCATGTACTTGGCTTGAGGAAAGTCACAAACAACAGAAATTATAGTCTGCAATTTTTTTGTACTTAGTATCAGTGAAAAAGATGTTGTCTGAATGGCATGTTAATGCTGTGCCATTGTAAATTTAAAAAAAGTTTTCTAACATACTGTCCTTAATTGTTCTGTTTGTAGGTTATACAGTAATGTTCAATATTTACCACTGGATTTTATACACTTATTTGAAATATCGTATTTATCAGCGTATAACACGCACCACTAGTTTAGGAGTAAATTTTAAGGAAAAAAACTTTTAGGAGGAAAGTTTAAGGAAAAACAACATATATTTAAATGCCCATCAATGCAGCCTTATCAGTGTCCATCTGCAGCCTTGTCCAGTGTCATTGCAGCCTTGTCAATGTCATTTGCAGCCTTGTCATTGCAGCCTTGTCAGTTTCACTGTAGCCTTGTCATTGCAGCCTTTTCATTGCAGCCTTGCCCTAGTGTCATTTGCAGACTTATCAGTGTAGCCTTGCTCCAATGTCATTGTAGCCTTGTCATTGAAGCCTTGTCAGTGTAGCCTTGCCCCAGTGTCATTTGCAGCCTTGTCATTGCAGCCTTGTCAGTGCAGCCTTGCCCCAGTGTCATTTGCAGACTTGTCAGTGTAGCCTTGCTCCATTGTAATTGCCGTTTTCCATTTTAAAAATGGTGCCGCCAAGACACAGAGCCGGATGTCCTGTGTATCTCGGCAGTGCTCGGTGGCTCTCGGCCCCTCTTGGGCGCTCTCATGGCTCTCGTTTATCTCCGCTGATTGTGAGCGGAGGAGCGAGCCACCGAGATCATAGATGAGTGTACTCGGCTAGACTCGGCTCCGCTCACAGTCACGCCCAGTCCCTGTGTCCATCATAGGGAGGGACTGGGCGTGAATGTGAGTGGAGCCGAGTCTAGCTGAGTACACTCGGCTATGATCTCTGTGGCTCACTCCTCCGCTCACAATCAGCGGAGATTGGCGGGGGATTGGCGTATAACATGCACCCACGATTTCCCCCTGATTTTAAGGGGGAAAAGGTGCGTGTTATACACCGATAAATACGGTAAGTATTTGGCCACAGTCTAATAAAAAATATAGTTATAAATACTGGGCTAAATAAATTTGTGCCTTCAGTGATGCATCAAATGGTTATTACTGACATTCGAGTTTCCTTGTATTTTCACAAATTATCACAAAGCTCACTGAAACATATCAGATTTTCAACTGCATAATCCAGTCATCTTTTCAAACCACTACCATTGACTTTCAGTATCTATCTAAATTTTCTCTTTGGTCCTAGCAGGGGAACAACAGTACCAGGCTATCTTTTATAGAGTGCCTTCAAAAAGTATTCATATCCCTTGAGATTTATCATGTTACAACCAAAAACATAAATGTATTTTATTGGGATTTTATGTGATAAACCAACACAAAGTGGCACATAATTGTGAAGTGGAAGGAAAATGATAAATGGTTTTCATTTTTTTTTTATAAATAAATATAAGAAAGTGTGCATTGGAATTCAGCCCCCTGAGTCAATACTTTGTAGAACCACCTTTCGCTGCAATTACAGCTGCAAGTCTTTTTGGGTTTGTCTCTACCAGCTTTGCACATCTAGAGAGTAACCTTTTATGACCACTCTTCTTTGCAAAATAGCTCAAATTCTGTCAGATTGGATGAAGAGTAGGGATGAGCCGAACACCCCCCGGTTTTGTTCGCAGCAGAACATGCGAACAGGCAAAAAATTTGTTTGAACACGCGAACACCATTAAAGTCTATGGGACATGAACATGAATAATCAAAAGTGCTACATTTTAAAGGCTTATATGAAAGTTATTGCCATAAAAAGTGTTTGGGGACCTGTCATTTTGTGCAGGGACTGTTGTAAACAAGGAAAACATGTGCCACTTTACAGACATACTATAGAAATCCCCCAGGTACGAAATTTAAAGGACAATTTCACTTTTATTGTTCCACTTTAAGCATTATTAAAATCACTGTTCCCGAAAAAAATGACATTTTTAAAACTTTTTGTTTGCATTGATACATGTCATCTGGCGCAGGACCCAGGTCCCCAAACACTGTTTATGACAATAGCATGCATATAAGCCTTTAAAATTAGCACTTCCCATGTTCTGTGGCTTTTGAATTTGCAGTGAACACCCCAAATTGTTCGCTATTCTGCGCACAGCGAACACCCAATGTTCAAGTCGAACTTACATTCGACTCAAACATCGGGCTCATCCCCAATGAAGAGCTTCTGTGAACAGCAATTTTCAAGTCTTAAATTAGAATAATGTGATACTGCACTGTCCTAAAAAAATGTGAATAAACACTCATTAAACTGCTGTAACTAAATTATGTGAGATACCCACACCAACATAAAATTCCAAACCCATTAGCTGCGCTGAAAAAACAAACTTTACATAAATGACCACCAAAAACAAATACAGTTAGTGAGACATGATTTTGAGCAATCAATGAAATGACATAGTCTCAAAGTAAACCGAGTGATTGATTGAACAATAAATAAGTAAATAAAGTCCCGGAAATCTGGTTAAAAAAATTCTATAATAAAGTCCACCTAATCTGCTTGAATCCCTAGTGATCCGTTAGTCATGACATCACACAATAAAAACACCCAGAAAGTAGTGACAAGTTCCAAGAAAAAGATCCTCCACCACTGTTCACACTGTCGCTTACCAGATTCTGAGATCTCTTTTTAGGGAGATCTACAAGAGCTTGTAATTTCTTTGACAGACAGGGGTTCACTTTAGCAGTCAGGAGGGTAGTTCCCACAACTGCGTCCCAGATGGTACCAAGGTATTCTAGGCAATATTCCACTTGTGGTGATCCAGTCTCCAGATCACAAGTGGAATATTGCCTAGAATACCTTGGTACCATCTGGGACGCAGTTGTGGGAACTACCTTCCAGACTCCTAAAGTGAACCCCTGTCTGTGAAACAAATTACAAGCTCTTGTAGATCTCCCTAAAAAGAGATCTCAGAATCTGGGGGGAGGAATATTGCCTAGAATACCTTGGTACCATCTGGGACGCAGTTGTGGGAACTACCTTCCTGACTCCTAAAGGGAACCCCTGTCTGTCAAAGAAATTATAAGCTCTTGTAGATCTCCCTAAAAAAGAGACCTCAGAATCTGGAATATTGCCTAGAATACCTTGGTACCATCTGGGATGCAGTTGTGGGAACTACCCTCCTGACTCCTAAAGTGAACCCCTGTCTGTCAAAAAAATTACAGGCTCTTGTAGATCTCCCTAAAAAGAGATCTCAGAATCTGGTAAGCGACAGTGTGAACAGTGGTGGAGGATCTTTTTCTTGGAACAATTTTGAATAAATGCATTATTTTTAACTCCAGGTTAATGGATAGGGGTACATTGTACCCCATACTCATTCACATAGGGTTTTTTACTAGTAATGGCGGCGATCAGCGATTTTTATCATGACTGTGACATTATGGCAGACATGTCGGACAATTTTGAAACGTGTTTGGGACCATTGGCATTAATACAGTGATCAGTGTGATTAAAATTGCATTGATTACTGTAAAAATGCCACTGGCAGTGAAGGGGTTAACACTAGGGGGCAGGGGAGGGGTTAATATGTATCCTATTATGTGTTCTAACTGAAGGGGGATGGGGCTGTGCAGGGAAACGAACAGATCGCTGTCCATACTCCATATGGACAGACGATCTGTCAGTTCCCTGCTCAGAGAACCAGTTTACACACACAGCTGCTGGTTCTCCATGTGCCTCAAGTGATTGCGGGAGCCCGATGGCGATTGAGACTGCCGGGTACACGCATTGGGGAGGTAAGCGCAAGCACCCCCTAGTGGCCGTTTATTCTACCGGCGTAGCATAATGGCGATTCGCCCAGCCGAGCTGTACTGCTGCAGTACGACTGCAGCGGCTGGTCGGCATGCCGTTAAGCCTATAACTGGTGACGGTGACACAAGGATATCTGTATATGTAAAGAGGTGAACTAATGTGAAGATATTACTTTCAAGTATATTGATATCACAAATCACAAAATGGACTGTTTGTTGCACTACTGATTGGAATCTATAAGGACACCACGTGGAATAAGGAGCATATTACACTTAGACTATTATCAGTCTATGGCATACATTTTTGTATTAGTACTAGACATGTGCATTAGTTTTCGTCCGAATGCATTTTCGCTCGAATTTCAGATATTTTCGTTTTGACAAACGATAACGAAAGTGCAGAATCCGAAAAACGAAAGATCCGACATAAATAAATGCTTTATTTTCGTTTTTGTTGTTACAACAGTTCAATATAGAATACAAGATTCAACGTGAATTTGACAATAACAATCTGTGTCTATTGAACCTGTGGTCGAATGTGCCTAACCTTACCTGTATTAGTCCAAGATTATATAGAGAAAATATTCGACAGAGAGAAAATATTCGACATAGAGAGAAAAGATTTGACAGAGAGAAAAGATTTTAAAGTGGTCATTTTAAAGGCTAATATGCAAGTTACTGTCCTAAAAAGTGTATGGGGACCTGGGTCCTGCCCCAGGGGACATGTATCAATGCAAAAAAAAGTTTTAAAAATTGCCGTTTTTTCGGGAGCAGTGATTTCAATAATGATTAAAGTGAAACAATAAAAGTGCAATATTCCTTTAAATTTCGTACCCGGTGGGTGTCTATAGTATGCCTGTGAAGGGGCGCATGTTTCCCGTGCTTAGAACTGTCCCTGCACAAAGTGTCATTTCTTCAGGAAAAAACGTATTTTAAAATCACTCGTGGCTATAATGAATTGTCGGCTCCCGTAATACAGAGAACACTCATTGAACATCATTGATTAAAAAAAAAGCGTGGGGTTCCCCCAAATTCAATTACCAGGCCCTTCAGGTCTGGTATGGATATTAAGTTTAAAAAAAAATTGACGTGGAGGCCCCCCTAAAAATCCATACCATACCCTTTATCCGAGGCAACCTGGCAGGCCACAGGAAAATAGGGGGGGCGAGAGAGCACCCCCCTCCTGAACTGTACCAGGCCACATGCCCTCAACATTGGGAGGATGCTTTGGGGTCCCCCCCAAAGCACCATGTCCCCATGTTGATGGGGACTAGGGCCTCATCCCCACAACCCTGGCCGGTGGCTGTGGGGGTCTGCTGGCGGGGGGCTTATCAGAATCTGGAAGCCCCCTTTAACAAGGGGACCCACAGATCCCAGCCCCCCCCTGTTTTAAATGGTAAGGGGGTACAAAAGTACCCCTACCATTTCACAAAGAAAGTGTAAAAAATAGTTAAATAAGACAAACACACTTTTGAAAAAGTCCTTTATTAAAAAAAAAAAAAAAAAAAAAAAAAGATTCCAGCGGTGGTAATCCACTCTTGCTATCCAGCGAAGGATGATCATCTCTTCAGCGATGGCTGATCTGATCCAGCGCAGCGAATCCATCCATCTTTTGTCTCCACCAATGAGACACTGCGGGTTCCCGGCGGCCTGACGTTTCTTATATGTGGAGGGCAGGGCCACCCGTCACCTTACCCGCCCCCCTCTGACGCGAATGGGGAAGCCGGGCTTCCCCAATGATATATGGATGACCCCGCCCCCCTCTGATGTAACGGAAACCTGTGTTATAGGGATATTACACTTGTTGTTTCACTTTAATCATTAATAAAATCACTGCTCCCGAAAAAAGGCAATTTTTAAAACTATATTTTGCATTGATACATGTCCCCTGGGGCAGGACCCAGGTCCCCAAACACTTTTTAGGACAGTAACTTGCATATTAGCCTTTAAAATTAGCATTTTTGTTTTTTGAACATTGGAGTTTCCTAGACTTTAATAGGGTTCTAAAGTTCACACGAAGTATGCTATATAGAGTTTAGCAGCTCCGTCAAATCTTCTTTATACATTCGACAGACACCATAAGCCTTCAAAGACAGATTCGACCTTAATTCATGTGGATTTTCGGACGAATGCAATTTTTGAACGAAAACAAAATAAATAAAAACGAATTTCGGGAGTAACTGAATAAATTAATTTTTTGGAACGAAAACGAATTTCTGAAACTAAATATTTCACTCTGCACATGTCTAATTATTACTAATTTACAGCATATTGCACTATATATATATATATATATATATATATATATACATACATATATATTACTGTGCCTTGCAAAAGCATTCACCCCCCTTGGCTTTTTTACCTATTTTGTTACATTACAGCCTTTAGTTCAATGTATTTTTAATCTGAATTATATGTGATGATCAGAACACAATAGTCTAAGTTGATAAAGTAAAATTAGAAAAATATATACATAAAACTATTTTTCAGAAATAAAAAACTGATAATTGGCATGTGCGTATGTATTCACCCCCTTTGTTACGAAGCCCATACAAAGCTCTGGTGCAACCAATTACCTTTAGAAGTCACATAATTGGTTAAATGATGTCCACCTGTGTGCAATCTAAGTGTCACATGATCTATAATTACATATACACACCTTTTTAAAAGGCCCCAGAGGCTGCAACACTTAAGCAAGAGGCACCACTAACCAAACACTGCCATGAAGACCAAGGAACTCTCCAAACAAGTAAGGGACAATTTTGTTGAGAAGTACAAGTACATTTGCCACATAATTTGGTATGGGGTTCCCCTTAAAACCTATACCAGACCTGAAGGGCCTGGTATGGAATTTAGGGGGACCCCCACACATTTTTTTTTTAATTTTGGTTCGGGGTTCCCCTGTGGGGAAATCCCCATGGCATTTTTATCAATGAACTTTTAAGTGTATTGCGGACCGACAATTCATTATAGCCGTGAGTAATTTTAAATTACTTATTTTTTCCTTTAGAAATTTCATTTTGCTGTTGGACTGTTCTAAACACCGGAAACATGTGCCTCTTTACAGGCATACTATAGACACCCCCAGGTATGAAATGTAAAGGAATATTACACTTTTATTGATTCACTTTAACCACTTAAGCCCCGGACCATTTTGCAGCTAAAGGACCAGGCCCCTTTTTGCGATTCGGCACTGCGTCGCTTTAACTTACAATTGCGCGGTCGTGCGACGTGGCTCCTAAAGAAAATTGGCGTCCTTTTTTTCCCATAAATAGAGCTTTCTTTTGGTGGTATTTGATTCTCTCTGCGGTTTTTATTTTTTGCGCTATAAACAATAGGTCAATATGTATTCTTCTGCATATTTTTGGTAAAAAAATCGTAATAAGCGTTTATTGATTGGTTTGCGCAAAAGTTATAGCGTCTACAAAATAGGAGATCGTTTTATGGCATTTTTTTAAATATTTTTTTTTTTTACTAGTAATGGCGGTTATCAGCGATTTTTATTGTGACTGCGACATTATGGCGGACACGTAGGACAATTTTGACACATTTTTGGGACCATTGGCATCAATACAGCGATCAGTGCGCTTAAAAATGCACTGATTACTGTAAAAATGTCACTGGCAGTAAGGGGTTAACACTAGGGGCAGTGTAGGGGTTAAGTGGGATCTAATTTGTGTTTCTTACTGTAGGGGGGCGTGGCTTGGCATGTGACATCACTAATCGTTGTTCCCTATAACAGGGAACAGACGATCAGTGAAAGGCTCACTAGGAAGCACGGGGAGAGGCTTTTTACACTTACATCTCCCCATTCTTCAGCTCTGTGACCCGATCGTGACACCGGCGGCGATTGGGTCCGCTGGTCCTGCGGTCACGGAGCTCAGGACCGGGTCATGAGTGCGCCAGCGGCCCACTCGTGACGTATGTGAGGTGGTCCTTAAGTGGTTAAGCATTATTAAAATCACTGCTCCTGAAAAAACGTTTTTTTTGCATTGATACATGTCCCCTGGGGCAGGACCCAGATTCCCAAACACTTTTTATGACAATACCATGCATATACGCCTTTAAAATTAGCACTTTTGATTATTCATATTCGTGTCACATAGACTTTAATGGTGTTCTTGTGTTCGAATACATTTTTTGCCTGTGCGCATGTTCTGGTGTGTGGTCATCCCTAATCTGCGGGTGCATAGGAAGTTAAAACATCCTTACTGCCAGTTGAAGGACAGCAGTAGGAGAGACACACTCCCCTGTCTTGCAAATGTGTGTCTTGGAAACACAGACAGTGGGAGGTGCTTTACATGCCGCAGACTGAGTCGTGGCGACCCCCGGAGGGTTGCTATAGTGAAAATGCACTACAAATTAGCTTAGAGGGATCAGCCCACCCATCTACCGTGGAAGGCCTGTGATTGGCCGATACGCATCTAGAAGGGAGGAGCTGATAGTGACGTTCAGTCAGGCACTGTGAGTGTGTACACGACGGCGCTACTCTGGAGGTTTATATGTGAATTTTAAAAAGATTTTATTTTGCAAGTGTAACTTACCTTTTTGGAGGCTTGGAATAAATTGGTATACAGAGTACACTATGGTCTCCATACTTATTATTTACATGTCCTGAACTCATGGAATCTTGAGCAAAGCTGGGAGGTGATTTGTTTTCTTTGGATACCAGTGTGCAAGTGTTCCGGGGTTACCATTAGAAAAGAGCAATTTGGATTATCCACCATTGACTGGGAAGAGGAAGAGAGAGAGCAAAGGACTCGTGGGGAGATCCGCTTATGCGTTTTAACTCATCTGGGAGGTGAGCCTGCATTTTTACTGGTGATGGTGTGCACTCCCTTTGAGGACGAATAATCACTGTGGTGGAATTGTGCGATGACACCGTGCAGAAGAAGAGTTTTTCATTCATTTGCATTTTTATTTTTAATTATACATTTTTTTATATTTGTTTTGTATTTTCATTGAATGGACTATTCATTATCTATGATTCATGTACATTAGAGATTTGCATTGTAAAGTTACATTTATACTTACATAGTTATATAGTAGGTGAAGTTGAAAAAAGACACAAGTCCATCAAGTCCAACCTATGTGTGTGATTATATGTCAGTATTACATTGTATATTCCTGTATGTTGCGGTCGTTCAGGTGCTTATCTAATAGTTTCTTGAAACTATCAATGCCCCCCGCTGAGACCACCGCCTGTGGAAGGGAATTCCACATCCTTGCCGCTCTTACAGTAAAGAACTCTCTATGTAGTTTAAGGTTAAAACTCTTTTCTTCTAATTTTAATGCGTGGCCACGTGTCTTGTTAAACTCCCTTTTGCGAAAAAGTTTTATCCCTATTGTGGGGTCACCAGTATGGTATTTGTATATTGAAATCATATCCCCTCTCAAGCGTCTCTTCTCCAGAGAAAATAAGTTCAGTGCTCGCAACCTTTCCTCATAACTAATATGCTCCAGACCCTTTATCAGTTATATTGCCCTTCTTTGTACTCCATTTCCAGTACTCATAATTTTACATTCATAGCACTAAATGTATTTATTAGTATCTACAGTATATATATATATGCATATATATATTGTGACACCGGAGGGGGGGGGTTTCCGATCAGCGGAAGTTCCACTTTAGGGTGGAACCCCGCTTTAATTGCGTGGTCATGCAATGTTGTACCCAAACAAAATTTGTGTCCTTTTTTTCCCATAAATAGAGCTTTCTTTAGATGGTATTTGATTGCCTTTGCGATTTTTATTTTTTGCAATATAAATGGAAAAAGAGCAAAAATTTTGAAAAAAATTATATTTTCAAATTTTTGTTATAAGAAAAATCCATTAAACTTAATTTTAGTCATACATTTAGGCATTTAGGCCAAAATTTATTCAGCCACATGTCTTTGGTAAAAAAAAATGTCAATAAGCGTATATTTATTGGTTTGTGCAAAAGTTATAGCGTCTACAAACTAGGGTACTTTTTCTGGAATTTACAGTTTTTAGTTTATGACTGTCTATCTCATTTCTTGAGGTGCTAAAATGGCAGGGCAGTACAACCCCCCCCCCTCCCGTGACCCCATTTTGGAAAGTAAACACCCCAAGGCAATTGCTGAGATGCATGTTGAGCCCATTGAATGTTCATTTTTTTGAAAATAATGATTGTCAAACAATGATTGACAAATATTGACAAATGACAAAAAAATATATTTTTACAAAAAATTGTCACTAAATGATATATTGCTCACGCATGCCATGGCTATATGGGGAGTTGCACCCCAAAATACATTTAGCTACTTCTCTAGTTTGCTCTATTTTGCTAGTATAGGGATACCTCATGTGTGGGACTTTTTGGGAGCCGAGCCGCGTACGGGGCCCTGAAAACCATGCACCGCCTTCATGATTTCTAAGAGCGTAAATTTTTGATCTCACTTCTCACTACCTATCACAGTTTTGAATGCCATAAAATGGCAAGATGGCACAACCCCCCCCCCCCTCTCCCCAAATGACCCCATTTTGGAAAGTAGACACCCCAAGCTATTTGCTGAGAGGCATGTTGAGTCCAAGGAATATTTGACACAAGTTGCGGGAAAATGGCACACTTTTTTTTTGGACAAAGTTGTCACTAAATGATATATTGCTCACACATGCCATGGGCATATGTGGAATTAGAGTCCGCCGGACAATCTGGCCGTGTGTGTGCTAGTCCGCCGCTGTCTTCGCCGCCTTCTGTTCTTCTCTTCTCTACAGAAGACCGGGCCACCGCCAGTAAAAGAGCTGGAAGAAGGAGCGGAGGCCCGGCAAGAAGAACCGAAGAGGGGGACAAGACCCCTGAAGTCGGAAGAAGAGGCGGCGACAGAAGACCGGGCCACCGCTAGTAAAAGAGCTAAAAGAAGAAAGCGGAGGCCCCCGAAATCGGAAGAAGACCCCCGGGCGGCGGCGAAGAAGAAAACCAGGCTTCTCCACTAGTAAAAGAGGTAGCAGAAGATAGAGGAGGAGTCCGGCGAAAGGACCCCCAAGACGGAAGAAGACCCCCCCGGAGCTGTGCAATAAATTATTTTTAACCCTTGTGTGTTGTGTTTTATTTACATTTTTTTCACAGGTGAATAGGTAGGGGTACATTGTATCCCATACTCATTCACATAGGGTGGGGGGCCGGTATTATTAAAGGGGTCTCCCGGATTCCGATAAGCCCCGCGCCCACAGACCCCGACAACCTGGTACGGCTCAGGAGGCGCTCGCTCGTCCCACCCCCTTTCCTGACTGTCCAGGCTGCATGCTCAGAAAGGGTCTTATATGGACCTTGGGAGGGACCCCCAAGCCGTTTTTTCGGTGTAGGGCTTCCCCTTTAAGTCCATACCAGGTGACAGGGCCAGCGACGTTCAATCTCGCCACCGCAGTGACATTGACTTCCTTCGCTAGTCCCGGCTACCTGGAGCCGCGTTCAAAATGAACGGACTTTCCTCTGTGTGTGGGCAAGTCCGTTCATTTCAAAAGTACGGCGGACTCCCGCCATAGTCCGGTGGACCTAGTCCACCAGAAAAGTCCACTCGTTCGGAAAGTCAGGCGGACTTTCCGGCGGTTTGTCCGCCAGACTAAGTCCGCCAGATAGCCTGATCGTGTGTACGCGGCATAAATGATATATTGCTCACACATGCCATTGGCATATGTGGAATTACACCCCAAAATACATTCTGCTGCTTCTCCTGTGTACGGGGATACCACAATTGTGGGACTTTTTGGGAGCCTAGCTGCGTAATTGGCCGCAAAATCTAATCAACTTCTGCAGGATTTCACAACCCCCCCCCCCAAATGACCCCATTTTGGAAAGTAGACACCCCAAGCTATTTGCTGAGGGGTATGGTGAGTATTTTGCAGCTCTCATTTGTTTTTGAAAATTAACAAAGAAAATAAAAACATTTTTTTTTCTTTTTTCTAATTTAAAAAACTTTGTGACAAAAAGCGAGATTTTGTGCCATCTGGGCATTCCATGGCCTCCAAAACTGTGATAGGCAGTGAGGAGTGAAATAAAAAATGTACACCCTTAGAAAGCCTGAAAGCGGTGCTTGGTTTTTGGGGTCATTCTCCCCCACTGCTTGTAAAAACAGTCTAGAGGCTAATTAGCCACTATGATTGCTTTTACATGAAAGCCGAGCGCTGGTTGAAAAGAATGATACCAAGATGATACCTAAACCCGCTGGCACCATTCTGGTATAGCCACTCAAAGTTCAGCAACATGTCAGTACGTTGCTGGTCCTTGTTGGGCATATATTGTAATCTTTTTTTTCCTGCAGCCTGTGGGCTGAACGAAAAAAAGAGATTGATCGATGGGTATGCCCACCATTAGAATACCTCCCTTCATCCACCAACTTCTAATGATGGGCATACATGCACCATTTGTTTTTAACTGCTGGAGTCATGGCTTTATGTATCATGGGAGCAAAGACTGTTGCTGTCAAGATAAATAAATCCACGCTGCAACTGAATGGCGTACCTGCTAAGCAAATGATGGTTAACAATAAAACAAAGTAAAATTACAGTATAACAGTAAGACATACCATACCTGCAAAAGTAAATACAAAAAAAAAAAAGTAAAAAATAAAACAGTTTTTGACGCAATCTGTGCCTAAAATATATATATGCCGAAGCATGGCGGCATCCTCCCGCAAAAGGTAGGAGCAAATCACTCCTCCGCCCCTGTTGCCCCCATGCTTCGGCATATATGCAAGCCGAGCGCTGGTTGAAAAGAATGATACCAAGATGATACCTAAACCCACTGGTACCATTCTGGTATAGCCACTCAAAGTTCAGCAACATGTGAGTACGTTGCTGGTCCTTGTTGGACATATATTGTAATCTTTTTTTTTCATGCAGCCTGTGGGCTGAACGAAAAAAAGAGATTGATCGATGGGTATGCCCACCATTAGAATACCTCCCTTCATCCACCAACTTCTAATGATGGGCATGTATGCACCATTTGTTTTTAACTGCTGGAGTCAGGGCTTTATGTATCATGGGAGAAAACACTGTTGCTGTCAAGATAAATAAATCCGCGCTGCAACTGAATGGCATACCTGCTAAGCAAATGATTGTTAACAATAAAACAAAGTAACATTACAGTATAACATATAAGACATACCATACCTGCAAAGCAAATACTAGGCTTGTGCAATTCGTTTCGTAACGAATCGAAATTCGGCCGAATTTTGCATCTTTCGGACATTCGGATGCATCCGAATACGAAAGAAATATAACGAATGAATTCGAATGAATTCGACATGATTCGAAATTATTTCAACCGCATTCGAAATTATTTCAACTTGATTCGACATTATTTCAACTGCATTCGAAATGATTTCAGATATGTTGTAGTGCTAGTATTATTGTGTTTGCATACCAAATTTGGGGTTTCTAGCTATAAGTGACCCCAAGATACATGGCCCTAAAGTCGGGTCACAAAATATTTTCGAATGTGGTTGAAATAATGTTGAATCATGTTGAAATAATTTCGAACGCATTCGAAATTATTTCAACATGATTCGACATTATTTCCACTGCATTCGAAATGATTTCAACATGATTCAACATTATTTCAACCGCATTCGAAAATATTTTGTGACCCGACTTTTAGGCCATGTATCTCAGGGTCATTTGGTGCTATACACTTCAAATATGTTGTAGAGCTAGTATTATTGTGTTAGCATACCAAATTTGGTGTTTCTAGCTATAAGTGACCCCGTGATATGTGGCCCCAAAATCGGGTCGCAAAATGTCATTCTCTGCTCTATTAACTAATAACATTTTGCGACCCGATTTTGGGGCCACATATCTCGGGGTCACTTATAGCTAGAAACCCCAAATTTGGTATGCAAACACAATAGCATTACAACATATCCAAATTTGGAGTTTCTAGCACCAAGTGACCCCGAGATACATGGCCCTAAAGTCGGGTCACAAAATATTTTCGAATGTGGTTGAAATAATGTCGAATCATGATGAAATCATTTTGAATCCGGTAGAAATATTTTCGAATTTCGTTGAAATATTTTCGAATGTGGCCGATTTTTCGAATTCGGTAGAAAACTAAACGAAATCCGAAAACGAATTTAAGGAAGTTAACGAATATAACTAAACAAAATTAATGAATTAACGAATTAAAACGAAACGAAACTAAACAATTTTTTTCCTTTTGCACATGTCTAGCAAATACAAAAAAAAATAGTAAAAAAATAAAACATTTTTAACGCAATATATAGATGCTGAAGCATGGGGGCATCCTCCCGCAAAAGTTAGGAGCAAATCGCTCCTCCACCCCTGCTGCCCCCATGCTTCGGCATATATGCTCTTTTTTTAACTGTGGTGGTAAAATCACCTCCTACCACACTGGAGTCACGGCTTTATGTATCGTGGGAGCAAACGCTGTTGCTGTCAAGATATATAAATCTGCGCTGAAGCTGAATGTCGTACCTGAAAACAAAAAATGGTTAACAATAAAACATAGTAAACAGTAAAGTATAAAAAAATGACATACCTGAAAAGCAAACTTGATAAAACATAATAACAATAAAACATTGCAGAATAGAATACAGTAAAATAGAGCAGAACAATATAGAGAGTAGGGATGAGCTTCGAGTTCGAGTCCAACTCATGTTCGACTCGAACATTGCCTGTTCAGCGAACAGTGAACAATTTGGGCTGTTCGCGGCAAATTCGAAAAGCCGGAACACCCTGTAAAAGTCTATGGGAGAAATCTAAAGTGCTAATTTTAAAGGCTAATATGTAAGTTACTGTCCTAAAAAATGTTTGGGGACCTGGGTCCTGCCCCAGGGGACATGGATCAATGCAAAAAAAAAGTTTTAAAAACTGCTGTTTTTTCAGGAGCAGTAATTTTAATAATGATTAAAGTGAAACAATAAAAGTGTAATAGAAAAATGGAGTTCCCTCATGCTATCAGTGAAAAAAATCTGAATGTGGTATGTCGGTTAGATTGCTGCTAGACCTAAAGTGTATACCATGCACTTGAACAACAATAAATAAAAAAGGTAATCAGTGCAAACTATATACCAAAAATTACTACAAAGATGGAAAATCCTTGCCTGACATGCACTCTACATTACAGATAAAGTGCAATAAATAAATACTATTGGTGAATCCTAATGCAAATTGCTGCTGTGCATGTGATTGTTTAGCTGCTGTGCAAAACTGCTACTGTGCAAACTACATACATAAATTATTCGCTGTGCATGCGATTATTTAGCTGCTGTGCAAAATACTACTGTTTAAACTGTGCAAACTAATCATTTACTGTGCATGTGATTATTTAGCTGTTGTGCAAACTGCTACTGTGCAAATTACGCAAATAAATCATTTGCTGTGAATACAATAATTTAGCTGCTGTGCAAAATGCTACTGTGCAAACTATGCAAATAAATTATTTGCTGTACATGCGATTCTGATAAGCCCCCCGCCCGCAGACCCCCACAACCACCGGCCAGGGTTGTGGGGATGAGGCCCTTGTCCCCATCAGCAGGGGGACATGGTGCTTTGAGGGGTCACAGACCCCCAAAGCATCCTTCCAATGTTGAGGGCATGTGGCCTGGTACGGTTCAGGAGGGGGGGCCGCTCCTTCGCCCCCCTTCTTTTCCTGCAGCCTGCCAGGTTGCGTGCTCGGATAAAGGGTCTGGTAGGGATTTTTAGGGGGACCCCTTAATATCCAATTGGCTCCGTAATGCAGAGAACACTCAATGAGTGTTCTCTGTATTACGGGAGCCGACAATTCAAAGTGATTTTAAAAGACTTTTTTTCCTTGCGAAATGACACTTTGTGCAGGGACAGTTCTAAGCAGGGGAAACATGCACCCTTTCACAGGCATACTATAGACACCCCCCAGGTACGAAATTTAAAGGAATATTACACTTGTATGGTTTCACTTTAATCATTATTAAAATCACTGCTCCTGAAAAAACATCAGTTTTTAAAACTTTTTTTTGCGTTGATCCATGTCCCCTGGGGCAGGACCTAGGTCCTCAAACACTTTTTAGGACAGTAACTTGCATATTAGCCTTTAAAATTAGCACTTTAGATTTTGAACGTTCGAGTCCCATAGACTTTAATAGGGTTCTAAAGTTCATAGAAGTTTAGGTCTGTTCGCAGGTTCTAGTGCGAACCGAACAGGGGGGTTTTCGGCTCATCCTTAATAGAGAGAATAGAGAGATAGAGAACAATAAAACAACTATTTTAAATTTTTAAATATTTTTTTGGGGGGGGGGGTTTACATTTTTCTTTACACTTTTTTGTTGTAACTGTAACTGTTGTAACTGTAACTGGTTCCAGGTTCAGGTCTCGTGCGATGACATCTGGGGAGACCCTGTGAAAATGTCTCTAGTTTGTGCAGTGCTGTACCCTACGCTAATACTCAACTAGTGTATGGTAGCGTTCAAAATATTCACCAATGCAAAGACCAGGATTTTCAGGACAGGAGGGACAATAATATCAGGTGTCACGCCTATATCCGTGCTTGCTGCAGACATGACATCTTCTTTGGAGGACATAAGAAAAATGCCTCTCATGCAGCCGGGTTACTGCATTTGGATTGGGAAGGTGAGGTGGAGCACCGTCTGGAAACAGAAGGGCTCTGACGATCTCTTCCTGGAATTTAAGGAAGGATACAGTCAGTCCTGAAGCTCTGTATAGCACATGAGCATTCAGCAAAGCCAATCGAAATAAATAAACAGACACTTTTTTGTACCAGCATCTGGCCTTACGGGCAACTAGGTACAGTGTCAACAACTGGTTGTTGAGTTCCACCCCTCCCATATTTTGGTTATATTGGTGGACACAGAGGGGTTTCTCCACAGCACCAGTCGCCGTAGGAATTTGGACCGTCATGTCTGCATGAAGGGAGGTAAGAACGAAAACATTCTTATTATCCCTCCACTTCATAGCGAGCAAGTTATTACACTTGAAGCAGGCTCTCCCCCCCAGCCTAAGATGGGAATCTACAAGCCGCTGGGGAAAGCCCCGGTGATTAGGTCACACACATGGAGCAACATGCTCCAATCTGATGATCAAGCAAGTGACTAAAAAGTGGCACGATCATGTAATAATTGTCCACGTACAAGTGGTACCCCTTTCCGAATAAGGGTGACACCAAGTCCCACACAATCTTGCCAGTGCTCCCTATGTAATCTGGGCAGTTCGGCGGCTCAACGTGGCTTTTTCTTTTCCCTCTTAAACCATAAAATTACATGTATAGCCTGTGGCCCTGTCATCTCATCAACGTAGACAACTTGACGGGGAGTAAACAAGTCTGCAAAATGTTGGCTGAAGTGGTTTACGAGGGGCTGATTTTTGTAGAGCCAATCGTATCCAGGGTCTCCACGAGGACGACAGTGTTCATTGTTGTTGAAATGCATGAACCTCAAGATCTGCTCGTAGCTCACTCCCAGCCATCCACATGCCCAGTGGTTGAATGCTAGCTTGGCTGAATTGCTAGCACTTCACCTGCTGCCTTTTCAGGTGGTAGACTCTGCCCCCTTCCGTGAGTTTGTGGAATATGCAGTTCCTCAGTGGCAGGTTCCCAAATGCCACTTTTTTGCACGGAAGGCGATTCTGGCTCTCTACTGGCATGTGTAAGGCAATGTGTTGGCCTCGCTGGACAGGGCGGTCAGTGGTAAGGTGCATATTACCGTTGACTCATGGACCAGCAGGCATGGACAGGGACATTGCCTATCTTTCACGGTGCATTGGGTGACTCTTCTGGCAGCTGGGAAGGATGCAGGACAAGGTGCAGTAGTGTTGGAGGTTGTTCCACCTCCAAAATGCTACTACTGATGATTCTGACACACCTCTCTCCTCCACCCCCTCTGTGGCCTCTTCCTGTGCTTTGTCCTCGGAACCAGCAGTGCTCTGTAGGCATTCAAGGGGCTACGCAAGTACACAGGCAAAAAGATGCCATGCGGTGGTTGCGCTGGTGTAAGGACATAGGGGCCACACTGGGGCAGAGATTCTGTCAGCTCTGCAGGGGCAGGCTGAGAGGTGGTTGACGCCATGCCAGGTTAAGCCAGGAATGGTTGTTTGCAACAATGGCACCAACCTCCTCTCCACCCTCCGACATCGACAACTGACCCATGTGCCCTGTTTGGCTCCCATCCTTAACTTGGTGGTGCAGTGGTTCTTGGGCAGGTACCCGGGCTTACAGGATGTCCTGAGGCAGGCCAGGAAAGTCTTTGTGCATTTCCGCCGGTCATATAAGGCCAGTGATCGACTGGCTGACCTCCAAAAGGAATTTAACTTACCCAAGAACCGCCTAATCTGTGACATGCCCACCAGATGGAAATCAACATTGGCCATGCTGCAGCAGCTGCACATGCAGCAGAGGGCCATCAATGAGTACCTGTGTGACTATGACACCAGGACAGGGGCAGGGGAGCTTGTTTTTTTTTTCCATGCCAGTGGGCCATGATCAGGGATGCATGCACTGTCCTATCACTATTTGAGGAAGCCACGAGGATGGTGAGCAATAACAGTGCGTGCATTAGTGACACTGTCCCTCTTGTCCACCTGTTGGAGCACACGCTGCATGGAATAATGGACAGGGCACTTGAGGCAGAACAGAGGCAGGAAGAGGAGGACTTCCTTGCCTCTCAAGGCCCCCTTTACCCAGACAATGTTCCTGCTGCCCCGATGATCACACAGGAAGAGGAGTAGGAGGATTGTGTCAGCATGGAGGTGGAGCCTGGCACTCAGCATCAGCAGCAGTCTTTTAGGGATCATTTACAGTCCCAAGAAATCCGTGGACTTGTATGTGGCTGGGAGGAGGTGGCTGCGGATCATGTCATCCTTAGTGACCCAGATAACTTTGGGCCGAATGCCTCAGCTAACCTATGCTGCATGACCTCCCTGATCCTGCAAAGCCTGCGGAAGGATCCTCGTATTCTCAGATCAAGGAGAGGGATCATTACTGGCTGGCAACCCTCCTTGATCCACATTACAAGGGTAAGGTTGCGGACCTTATCTTGCCGTCACAGAGGAAGCAGAGGATGAAACATCTTTGGGAGGCCTTGCAGAAAGGTCTGTGCAATGCATTCTCAGAGACTGGGAGGTTACAAATTCCTGGTCCTGGACAACGTGTTGCTGAGGCTTCAGACAATTTTTTAGTCCGCAGCCCCAAGGTATGATTGGTTCCAGCAACAATCGCTAGCTTCTGATTTATATGGTGCAGGAATACCTAGAGGCAAGATCAGACTTGGACACCTCTCCCACCGAAAATCCTCTGGGTTACTGGGTCTTGAGGATGGATCACTGGCCAGAGCTTGCACAGTATGCAATTGAGCTACTGACCTGTCCTGCATCCAGCGTTCTTTCGGAAAGCACATTCAGTGCTGCTGGAGGCGTTGTAACCAATCACAGGATGCACCTGTCCACCGACTCGGTTGATCGACTGACCTTCATAAAAATAAATCAGTCTTGGATCACCACCAGCTACCAAGCACCTGATGCTGATGTAATCAAATCATTTTTTTTGAAATGTCAGATCCCTTCAAGACTGCCTATGCTGATGCTGAGTCACTATCCTGTTATGCTGAGTGACTATCCTCTTCCTCGTCAATGATCATGCTGATATCTTGTAAGAACATTTTTGGTTCTGGGCGCTGCCACTAGTGGCTAAGGCCCAATTTTTCAGCCCCTGTTTAACAGGGGCGTGCAATTACAATTTTTGATGCAATATTTTGCAGGAGGGTTCATTGCTGCGCTCAACTACAATATCGTGAGTGGTTGCAGTGTTTTGGCACCAGCACCAGTGCCTAAGGCCCAATTTTTATGCCCCTGTTCAACAGGGACATGTAATTACAATTCTTGACCTAATATTTCACAGCAGGGCCCATTCCTGCATCCACCAAGAGTAACTGTGAGGGCTTACAGCGTTGTGGCAACACCACTACTGCCACCAAAGGCCCAATTTTTCTGCCCCTGTTCAACAGGTGCATGTAATTACAATTCTTGATATAATATTTCACAGCAGGGCCCGTTCCAGCGCCCATCAAGAGTAACTGTGAGGACTTAGTGTTGTGGCACCAGCACCACCACCAAAGGCCCAATTTTTCTATCACTGTTAAACAATGACATGTAATTACAATTCTTGACATAATAGTTCACAGCAGGGCACTCCAGTGCCCACCAAGTGTGACTTTGAGGGCTTACAGTGTTGTGGCAACACCAACACCTTAGGCCCAAATTTCTACAGACCATATAGGGCCAGCCCCTACTTTCAAACATCCAACTTACAAACGTCTCCACAAACTTACAAACGGAAGAAGACAACAGGAAGTGAGATGAAATCTACCCCTAGGAAGGGAAATTCTCTCCTGTAATAGTTTTTATGGGAAAACTGGTCTCCTCTCCTCTGATGCTTCATCACCAATCCTTGTTTTACTAAAAAACAGACATTTTAAAAAAACATTTGTCATTGGGACAGAAAGTGAGGTGAAATCTTCTGAAGAGGTGCACAGACAGCAAAAAAAAATGGTACAGGGGTGATAACCCTTCCCTATGTTTTTCACTTTAAAAATGAGCTACACTTTAAAAATGTACCAGTTCAAAATGGCATACATATTCTACTTAACAACAAACCTACAGTTCCTGTCTTGTTTGCACCGCCTGTATACTGCTGTTCAGAGTATATAGGGCCTGGGGGGCCCACGCCTTTCCTTTTTTTAATTTGTGTGCGGGGTTCCCCTTAATATCCATACAAGACAAAGGGCCTGGTAATGGAATGGGGGGAGGTAAACATGCCGTTTGTCTCACAGATTTTCATCCATAGTGCCGTGACCAGACATTACATTAATGCTGCAAGCAGTTTTAAATTACTTTTAAATTGTCATTTTGTGCAGGGACTGTTCTAAGCACGGGAAACACATGCCACTTTACTGGCATACTATAGACACCACCCTAGGTACGATATTTTAAGGAATATTTCACTTTTTTTCACTTTAAGCATCATTAAAATCACTGCTCCCAAAAAACGGCTGCTTTAAAAACTTTTTGCATTGATACATGTCCCCTGGGGCAGGACCTGGGTCCCCAAATCCTTTTTAGGACAATAACTTGCATATTAGCCTTTAAAATTAGCACTTTTTGATTTTGAACGTTTGAGTCCCATAGACTTTAACGAGGTTCTAAAGTTCACAGGAATTTTCGGTCCGTTCGCAGATTCTTGTGCGAACCGAACCGGGGGGGGTGTTCGGGTCATGCCTACCCTTCACTTAGCATCTGGCGTTGGTGGTGAGAGTGACCACAAGATCAGTGATGAAGTAGAAGTCAGGATGAGGGGACCACATCAGGGGCATGAGCGGGATAATGACACAGGATGATAACAGTGAAGGAGGGTTCTGAAGCTCTGATTTGTCTCGTTAATCTCATTAGTCATTGAACATAATGATTGTGCCTTCTTCCATCATATGCCTGCCTAGGTCACATTATGGTAATCAGCCACCACATCTATATCAACAAAAGATAGAAAAAATGTATCATAAATGCACATTTATATACAGTATAGTACAAACTTTTAGTTCTTTTCATTTGCATTCACTACTGCTGTTATGATCACTGAAGAATTACATCCCATTTACAATTCTGCAGTTTCACAAATTTACACTCCACAAGAAGTCATTGGGTAAAAATAAGTACAAGCTATATCTGCTATAATAATATAACCACAAAAAAATGTATTCTTGTCACGTTTCAGAAGTCTCATCTGATATGCTGTTTTGTAGAATTTTCACATTGCAGAGTAAAAATTGTTTATTTGTGAAGAACAATGGTGTATCTAGAGGGGTCCAGGGGCAGTCTGCATTGGGCACCAATGCACCTGAGTGTGGTCTAGAGCAATATGTCAATATGTCAGCAAGAGACACTCTGAAACACTGAAAGAAGTTAGAACTATCAGGCAGACTGATTTGCACCCGACGGTTAAACTTGACCAAAAGAGAGAGCTTGACGAGGAAGCATTTATTTAAGTAAACACTAAACACCAGCGCGGGAGGATTATTATCATCATTGTTACCAGCCACTGACCACCAATGCTTAGAGATTCCTGTTTAAGACAACCACTAACCACTAGGGGTAATTTAAAACTACTCGCGGCTACAAGGAATTGTCGGTCTGACAATACACATAAAAGTTAATTGATAAAAACGGCATGGGGATTTCCCCACAGGGGAACCTGAACCAAAATGTAAAAAAAAAAATGTGTGGGGGTCCCCCTCAAAATCCATACCAGACCCTTATGAGGGCACGCAATCTGGCAGGCCACAGGAAAAGAGGGGGGGATGAGAGAGCGCCCCCGTTCCTGAACTGTACCAGGCCACATGCCCTCAACATTGAGAGGGTGCTTTGAGGTAGCCCCTCAAAGCACCTTGTCCCCATGTTGATGGAGAGAAGGGCCTCATTCCCACAACCCTTTTCCGGTGGTTGTGGGTGTCTGTGGGGGGCTTATCTGAATGTGAAAGCCCCCTTTAACAAGGGGACCCACAGATCCCGCCACCCCCCGTGTGAATTGGTAATGGGGTACAAATGTACCCCTACCATTTCACAAAAAAAGTGACAAAAAGGTTAAAAAAGATTTCTTTCTGCTTATTCTTTCATCTTCTTTCTTCTGGTCTTCCTTCGGTGTTCTTGTTCCTCCAACTTCTTCTCCATCTTCTTCTTCATCATCTTCTTCCTCCACTCTTCTCGTCCCGCATCTTGCTCCCACTTCTTCTCCGTGCTGTCTGCATGATCCTCCTCTGTGGGAGTCTTCAGCTGTGTGATGCTTTGATTCTTCTGACAGTTCTTAAATAACGCAGGGCGGGGCCACCCGGGGACTTCCCTATGGCTTTCCCCCTGTTGTCAGATGGGGGCGAGATCCCCCGTTTATGTAAATGGGTGACCCCGCCCCCTCTGACATCATTGGGAAAGCCATAGGGAAGTCCCCGTGCGTCAGAGGAGGGCGGGATCACCAAGCACCCTCCCAATGTTGAGGGCATGTGGCCTGGTACGGTTTGGTACCCCCTCTTTTCCTGTGGCCTGCCAGGTTGCATGCTCCGATAAGGGTCTGGTATGGATTTTGAGGGGGACCCCCACGCCATTTGTATTTAAATTTTGGCTCGGGGTTCCCCTTAATATTCATACCAGACCTGAAGGGCCTGGTATGGAATTTAGGGGGACCCCAAGCATTTTTTTTTAATTTTGGTTCGGGGTTCCCCTGTGGGGAAATCCCCATGCCATTTTTATCAATGAACTTTTATGTGTATTGTCGGATCGACAATTCATTGTAGCCACAAGTAGTTTTAAATTACTTTTTTTCCTTTAGAAATGTAATTTTGCTGTCAGACTGTTCTAAACACGGGAAACATTTTTCCCTTTACAGGCATACTATAGACACCCCCCAGGTACGAAATTTAAAGGAATATTATACTTTTATTGTTTCACTTTAAGCATTATTAAAATCACTGCTCCCGAAAAAACTACAGTTTTTAAAACTTTTTTTGTATTGATACATGCCCCCTGGGGCAGGACCCAGGTCCCCAAACACTTTTTATGACAGTACCATGCATATATGCCTTTAAAATTAGCACTTTGGTTTCTCCCATAGACTTTTAAAGGGTGTTCCACGACTTTCAAATTTGCGGTGAACACCCAAAAAAAAATACAAATGCTTTTTTTCTGCAAGGAAAGAGTAAAATACATTGTATCTTTCCTCTACATTTACAGAAACAAAAAAAACACAGGGGTGGGGTACAATGACTAATCACTGTGATAGCCAATCAGAGGCTAACACAGCGGTCAGGTGACCCAGAATCGGGAGATACGGTTCCTGATCGTTGGTATGGGGGTTTAGGGGTCCTGGTGAGACCCCAGTCTCTGTGCCACATATTCGTGCCTCCTCAACAGTGCCATCTGATCAGTGTCCATAAATGCCGCCTCATCAGTGCCCATGAGTGCCACCTCATCAGTGCCCATCAGTGCAGCCTATCAGTGCCCACCAGTGCTGCCTCATCAACGCCCATGCATGAAGGGGAAAAATTACTTATTTACTAAATTTACTGACAAAAACTAAGAAAAACCTTTTTTTTCAAAAATGTTAGTCTTTTTTTTTAGGAAAAAAATAAATACCCAGGAGTGATTAAATACCACCAAAAGAAATATCTATTTATGTGAAGAAAATGATAACAATTTCACATGGTTACAGTGTAGCATGACCGCGCAATTGTCATTCAAAGTGTGACAGTGCTGAAAGCTGAAAAATGGCCTGGGCAGGAAGGGTGTGTACGTGCCCTGTATTGAGGTGTTTTCATTGTTATATGTCATCCAGGACAGTGCTCAGTCTTTCATGGACATTTTTGCCATACCCTTGGCTATTAGCCTTAAAAACTGAGAAAATTGATTTGACAGATTTGGCTCCCATTGACTTCAATGGAATACAGATTTGGCATTTAAACTTTTGACATGTTCTGCTGTACCTCCGCTCCTCAAACTTGGATGTGTTCAGATCATCCCTACTGAGGGGGTTACAATCTCTGAACAAAAAAGAAATCATTGTTCTTAACATTTTGCTAAAGCTTTGTGTATAAGTACTGCTTGGACTAAGAAGAACGGAAAGTCTCAAAAGCTTGTCAACTAATTTGTGAACTTTAAAGCGGATTTTTTTTCTACAAAGCATATAGCAACAGAGCAAAAGTGAGGGCTTGTTTCAAAGTGATTTTCCTGCTTGCTTAGAATATGTGAATATTTTAGAGTGCATAGTATGGGCACAGGTTCATGCTTTCCTTACTATTCTACCCTAGCATAACCCATTGTTTCTACTGCTCTAAAATGAGTCTGCTTATTCTTGTATATTAGAATCCTGATGTTCTACTCTTTGTTCATAAGATGTTATTATTGTACTACTCATTCTGCCGTTGTCACCATTTACCACTATTGCTAGCTGCTGAGAAAAACTAAACCTGGTTATTCATAACCAGCACTAGCACCACCATTTCTATCAGAAGGTTTTCTTTTACCTGGCATTCACTGCAGAGTCCAATCAGCAATGGCATTTTTCCACTCCATTTGAAGCATCTTCATATGTGCTCCTGAAGAGCATGCGCTATGTTTTTGGCATGTGAAGTTCCTGGAACCACAGTTTGGTTTTGGGTTTAATTACTCTAATACCCAGGGGTTTAATTACTCTAATGCACATGGTCGGACATTCCGACAACAAAATCCGTCAGATTTTTTCCAACGGATTGTCCTAAACTGGTCAGACAAAGTTGTCTGAAAATACGATGGTTCGGAACGTGATGACATTCCCTCGTTATGATGGGACTACGTTGAGGCTACTAGCCAATAGCTTTGGTCTCGTAATTTGCTCTGAGCATGCGTGGCACTTTGTCAAATCAGAATTCTCTACAAACGATCAGAAAAAGTCCAATCGGATTTTTTTGTTGGAAAATTTGAGAAAAAGTCCGATAGAGCCCACACACGATCAGATTTTCCGACAATATAATCCGATCGGACCTTTTCCGTCTGAATTTCCGACCATGTGTACAAGGCATACGTTTTGGCCTCAGTATCAGTCTGACTAGATTGTATTGTGTTCTGCTTGACCATGGGTGGTGTTGTTATCCCTGGCAGGTGCTGGAGCGTAGTCCCGTTGGGTGCGTTGGGTGCCGGTTCTCTTTTGGGGCCAGCCCAGTGGGAGTGTCACTCTTGCTGTGCATTCTGGGAGAGGGTGCTTGGGGTGCTGGCATCACGTGCTTCAGGGTTTCCGGTCCAGAAGTGCATTCTGGCTGTTTGGTCCTGGTCCTCCTGACCAGCCCCCAGGGCTCTCATAGCCTCTCAGCAGGAGCCTGGAGCCTGGAGTCTAAGTTGAAAGACCCCAAGCGAATCTGGTCTCGTGTGGTATCGCCGGACCGGCTGCAAGATACTGGTACCTTTCAGTTTTATTCAAGTGTTCTACAGCAAGTCTGTGGCAGAGCCTTTGTTTGATTTAAGCACTCTATTGGCTGCTAGGCCTAGTGAGAGAAGGACTATCCGATAAGGTTGAGGATCCAGCTGTGAATGGCTATTCTCTGGATTTTCCTAATGTGAGAGACTCTCTTGTCTGTTCATTTAGTACAAGAGTACCTGGACTTTCATACCTAAAACCCTCTAACTCTACTTTGAGTAAATGTGTTTCGTTTATCCTTTTTCAAATAAAAATCCCTTAAGTGGACCTGGTGTCAGTCTCTGCAGTTCTTGGGCCATCTACCTCAGGAAACCCCTAGAAATATATGAGGTCAAGAACGGTAAGCCCAATTAAATCATCCGCTCCTTCGGGAGTCAATGCTACATGTGGGGGCTTGAGGGATTTGCCATTACCTCTCGCAATGAAAACTGTGTACGTGGCTACTATAGGGTTGAATATTTGAACTACACCATTTTGTGAACAAAATTATTGACATCCACTGTTGGTGTGCAAGCTCTGGGCGGAGTTGGAAAAAGCCTGCGAGTTGCGTGACTGGAGGAGCCAGTGGGAGGAGTCTTGCCTTTCTCTTTGCCCTGCACGAGGCACCGTGTGAGAGTATCACGGGAGAGAGAGGAGGAAGCTTGCGCGTTGTATCGGAAACAAAGCTAAAGAAAATGTTTGGCTTTCTGGGAGCATCGCCTGCCATGAGACCCAGAATGCCAGCTGTGGGTATCTCTGCGAGTGTGAGACTTCCAGGGACTGTGATAACTGACACAGGATTCGCCTGGCACCCCAAGGGCATTTCCTATTGTACGCCCTCGGGATGCTGTGTGGAAGGTGTGCAGGACTGGCCACCAGCCCCCGCCATTTGCCCGCTGTACCGGATGTGGAGAGTATTTATTTTTCCGAGTGGAGCAACCTGTTGTGCCGCCGAGGGCATACCGCGTGGACTGGGCCATGGGCATGGTCACTGAGGAATCTACTGCTTATACTCCCTTAGTGAGGCCTACCACAGCCGTGATGCCTGTCGCTGTCAGTACTCCGGACAGAGACCTGACCACCCATAGCATGACTACTACTACTGCTGCCATTGTCAGAGGAACTACTCGCCACAACCATGCCTGCCTTGGTGAAGGTGGGGCGATCCAGGTCCTCCCGCGGCCGCAGTCGAGGACACTCCGAGTTCACTGCAACCTGACCGGAGAAAGGAGGTCGCATCGGAGAGGTCTGCCAACACTGATGGTGAGAGATCTGGGGCCATTGCGTGAGTGGGACTGTGAGGAACTATCTCCCAGTGGAGGAGCTGAGAGATTCGGAGTTGGACTTTCTCTGACACTGGAGATGATGATCTCTTTGAGACTATGTCACAGGAGATGCTTTAGGCTAACACGGATGATGTTGCCACAACCTGCAGTGTCTCTGCATGGCTGGTCTTGAACTCTGGGAGTGTGACGCCACACGTGGAAACCCGACTCCAATAGACTTAACTTTGCCCAAACCCGTTAACTTTCCCACACCTCAAACAAGCTCTGATACCCTGGTGCGCAAGGTCCCTAACTCTTGTATACCTCCTAGCGATGGGAATGCCAGGGCTTTGCCAAAGCTTGCAAAATCTCAGAGACTGCTCAATAAGCGGGTAGCATCTGAATACAGGTTTGAATTTCCTTATGTGCCCAAGGAGATAATGGATGTTATTGAACAGCACCATGAGGAATGGTATGTGGAGGACGTCTGGAACTACTTAAAGGTTCCAAAGCCATTCAGGAAGAAGATATTTTCTTTGGACATGTATGAACGGTTTACCGGGTGCCTCCAGCATTTGAGTTACGGAAGGCATATATATGCAGATAAGGTGGTGATCTGTAGACTGGGGCGGGACAATGTGGTTTATTTTGTGACAAAGGTGGACACTCAAGAAAAGTCATTGACCCTACCAGACCCAAGGTTCTACTGGTGAGATCCATTACCAGAACTGTTTTCTTTGAAAAAAAAACCTTTGCTCCCCCTAATTTTTGCTTGGACTCAAGGACTGTGGGTAGACAGTTAGATGCTAGGCTCTTGAATAGACTACTCGTCAAGTTCTACACAACACAGCACTGGTTGAGAAAATAAAGGACTAGCACTTATAGCTCTTGCCACTAGGTGGTGCGGAAACTCTTGATTATTGGTAACAGTTCAAGTTAGAAGAGAAGGACTCATCATTCTATGATGGGGACTTGCCTTCTGAATATAATGGTTTGTTATTTATTTGCAGGAGAACTTCTATTCCAACCCTAAAGTTCAGGTACTCAATTTTGTTAGGATTAGAAATTGTTTTCTTTTCTGGGTTTTCCTTTCCTACCCAGACAATGAGTACATCGTCTAAATTGGAAAGTGAAGTATGTAGCGCCGACTCCTGTGTTTTTGGCATTTGGAGTTCCTGGAACCACAGTTTGGTTTTGGGTTTAATTACTCTATGGTTTGGCCTCAGTATCAGTCTGGCTGGATTGTATTGTGTTCTGCTTGACCATGGGTGGCGTTGTCATCCCTGGCAGGTGCTGGAGCGTAGTCCAGTTGGGTGCATTGGGTGCCGGTTCTCTTTCAGGGCCAGCCTAGTGGGAGTGTCACTCTTGCTGTGCATTCTGGGAGAGGGTGCTTTGGGTACTGGCATCGTGTGCTTCGGGGTTCTGGTCCAGAAGTGCATTCTGGCTGTTTAGTCCTGGTCCTCCTGACCAGCCCCCAGGGCTCTCATGGCCTGGGGTGCGGATTCACCCGACTCTAGGTCTCGGGGCTGGCTAGCCCGAGGCAAAGTAACTGAAAGAAGGATTCTACGGTGGTCCGGTGCCGTCTCGGTTTGTGGAGAGGCCCAGCAACTGTGAAAGCATCCAGAGGAGGACTCTTCGGGAGAAGGCCCCACAAAGGTTGGATTCTCAGCAGGAGCCTGGAGGCTAAGTTGAAAGATCCCAAGATTTAGGATTCCCCACTGCTTTCCTTCATGCATTCCAACACAGAAAATCAGTCCTTGTATTTTTTTTTTTCGTTGTTTATTAGGAGTTAATAACTTGGATGGGGTAGGGAATTTATGGGCTACCTAACTTGAAAAATGTCCAGAACTTTGAACAAAGGAGACAACTCCCTCCTTAGTTACACAAGGTCCACTTTTTTCTTCCTCCTGTGCAAACTCGGTTCACATGTACAGCTCCTGCTGATCACTCCAGGAGAACTAACACTTGTTAGTTCCTTCCTGACTGGCACACTTCGATGGTGATTCCCCTGGGCAAGGATGAAGACTTGAGTACAATGCTGTGTTCAGAGAGCACTGATGCATCTGACAGTCTATCCCCTTGTGTTTTCCCTGTACTGTGCTGATATTACTCCCTGTCTCTGCTTGCTCTTTCCTACTGCCTCTTCCAGAATGAATCCCTCCAGTTGCCTGCTGAGGTAAAACCCCTCCCCAGCAGGGGACCTTCAAGGGCCACCGACAGTCTTTCCTTAGCACTCGATCTCCGTCTTCCACCAACCTCCCTGCTGGTATGGCCCATGTCAATTTATGGGATTTTCTCATCCCACCCCTGCCAGCCCATTTCTGGGGATTGGTTGAGGTCCCATAAATATTCATGACAGCTCCTCCTCACCTCCGCCCACTAATTCTAATACATTATCCAACATCCACATACTATAGCTGCTGACTTTTAATATTAGGACATTTACCTGTCCTGGAATCCATTGGCTCTTGGGTGCTGCCGCCACCATTGTCTGTAAGGGCTCCCTACTGCACATGCACAAAGCACACTGTCCTTTCTGAATGGGAATATACAAATGGTGCAGCGCAAATAAAAGTCCACCAAACATTGGTCATATATCACTGTGTAACAGCCGAAAAAAGGTATAAGGGGAAGACACCACGTAGTGAGACAGCTCTTCTTTTTTGTGTGACCACTCCTTCCACCAGTAGAAATAAACTCTTACCAGCTGGGATGAGAAATAGAAATAAAGTAAAGTAAATAAAATAGTAGAAATAAACTCTTACCAGCTTTGAAAGTCTCAGATGGTCAAACATGCAGATTCACACTCATAGTATGCAGGAGCCTCACTGGTTGATTTCCCACGTGTGGATAGAGAGAACTTCAGATCCTATTTGTTAACGGTCAGATGTAGCTGGCTTCCAATATATGCCCAACGCTTTCACTCCAGGTGCTTTCTGAATGGCCCGATGGCGGGGGAAGAAGGAAAGGGGCTGAACGTGTGTCTGCCAATTTTTTTTCAAAATGGCGTGGGGCCCCCTAAAATCCATACCAGACCTTTTTCCGAGCATGCAGCCCGACATGTTAGGAAAAGGAGGGGATGAGTGGGTGCCCCCCCTTCTGAACCATACCAGGCTACATGCCCTCAACATGGGGGGTGCCCCCCAGCACCCCAGCACCCCAAAAGCACCTTGTCCCCATGTTGATGGGGACAAGGTCCTCTTTCCCACAACCCTGGCCGGTGGTTGTGGGGGTCTGCGGGCAGAGGGCTTATCACAATCTGGAAGCCCCCTTTAAGAAAGGGGGCCCCGTGTCTCATCCCCCATGTCAATAAGTAACGGGTACACAAAGCCAGACAGTGTATGATGGTTTCAAAGAATTTGGTTGGGCAGGTTTCTGCATTAATTAGCCATGAACACAAATTTTGAACATGTGGGATCTGCCTCAAACCAATGGTAGTGGCAAATCTGAATCTCATTTCTAGTCAAGAACAATGGAATTATAGATAAAAAATTGTCACTAACCTCTATATGTTCCTTCAAGATGGTCTCTAGGTACCTCTCTTTCTCCTAGCTTCAAGCCTAAACAGTCAACCACTTGGTTATACTTTAAAGGCAACTTCAGGTGTAGGACCAGGGATTGTCCTTGCTGTCTGCATATTTCTGGAGGTCAGGAGGTGAGCAGTAATTGCTGGATCTTTCTTTTTTTTTTTTTTATTCAATTATAATACCACGTATGTTATCTATGTCATTACTTGCAAATCATGCAATATCCAATATGTGGAATGCACCACTCGCAGACAACGCAATCACTACTGTGAACACCTAAGAGGCATTAGAACAGAAAAATGCACTAATGTAGCGGGCATTTTAACAACCACCACTGCGGTAATACTGGTCTGGTGCAAGTGCACATAGTGGAAAGGGTTAAACTCTCAGCCAGAGGGGGTGATTTATTTAGACTTTTATGTAGGAGGGAAGCTTACTGGATTTTTTTTATTTGAGTACCCATATTTCCTCTGGCTTAAACTATGAATGGGATGTCTCCCACTATTTTTAGTAATTCAAATGTGCTTCATATATATTCTTTGTCCTTCTTATTAAATTCCTGCTCTGAGTCTTTTTTGATGTGATTTTTTTGAACAATTGCCTGGTTTTCTTAATTTTTCTCGGCTAGTATCTATCTTTATGGGATCCGTTATATGCACACAAATTTGTTTTACATGAAACATATATACTTTCTTTGTTATTCCGTTCTCGTTTTTTGTACATGTGTGGGTGTTTTTGATTTTAATGGTGTTAGTATAGTTGGGTTTTCATGCGACCTTTTATTTACTTTTGTGCCTCCAATTACAAATATAGTTATATGCAAATACTTATATGCATTTATTTTTGGATTTTTGGATTTTTATATATACTGTATTAGGCTACTGGTAAATTCAGGTCCATGGGGGGATTTTTCATGTATACATAAGTTATATATCCTTACACATGAGTTTCCTCCTACCATGATTCCATCACTATCTTTGTTATGTCTCTGTCTTTGTTATGTGTTTGTATATTTTAAAGTATACTTATACATTCTTATTCTTTTATGTATACTGTTTTAACCCCTGTATACATGTTTTTCAATGTTTATACTATTTTACATTGGTATGCGATTAATTATCTCCTGTGACATTTTGACATTTGTATTATACATGTATATGTGTTTTGCCTAGGTGTGCATGTCTCCTTTGACTGATCATCCTATTTGCACATGGTGTGTTGAACATTTCTTTTTTGACAGGTGATTGATTGATTTTTACCTGTCTTTTTGTGATTGGTTCCAGCCAAACATTTTGGTCTATATAGGAGCATGCACACCCGGTGATAGTCAGCAATGATTAAGCACTTTGTGTAAAACGCGTCTGCTGAATAGTGTGGCTCCCTCGTGTGTCATGTTTTTTAACCTTTGATTCTACAATAAACCAACACATTTTTCTTCTTCTCTGGATGTTCTCTTTGTTTCAAGATTTATAAAAAAAAAATGAAGATAAAAAAGTAATGTATTAGCCATAGAAAGCTAAATGACGTGTATACACTTACACCCCAAACATTCTGCATTATATGATAAAGCTAAGTTCCTTGCAGATATTAAAATGCAACTCGTGTAAGCACAAGAATTTGCATTTTTATCAACCAATTGTAAACCCTTGTAAAAGCAAACATGACACAGGGAGAGGGCGAGACAAATCTAGGAGCCAATGAGATTCTATGTGACTGTACATGTGTTCACAAAAAATAACCAGAGCACAAAGGAGAAGACTGTGCAGAGGCATGAGATTGTCAACATGCTGCTTCAGCAGACTCAGCTGTGTTCTTGGCAATTCTTCATGGCAAAGCTTTACAGTACTGATGCAGTATAGGTAGAGAATCTAGCTGTGCAGCATAGAAATACAATCCACTCTAAGCATTCAACTTACATTGCCATCAATAAAGTTCTAGCTGTGCAGCAAAGAATTACAATCCACTCTAAACATTTAACTGACATTGTCATCAATAAACTTCTCAATGTAAATTAACATTTCTATTCTAACTTATTATTTTTCATTTGTCTTCAGCCTTCAACCTTGTGATTTACATACCCTTTGCCTTTATTGAAAACTTAAGTAATTAGTTGGCCAAGGGTGAAAGATCTCACCGTGGGACCTTTTTATAAAGTTTAAAGTCCAACTTAAGTCTCATATCTTTTTATCTCTTTAAAATCCTGTATTTCAGTGTGTTATAAATTGGGACAGATTTTTGCTTGGAAATGTCTTAAAATTCCTTTTTCACTTATTGCATGTTCACTTCCTGCCTTTATATTTCAATGCTTTGTGCTGGTAGAGATGAATGACAGCCATACCCTTTAGCATAAGTGTCCTCACACAGACTTGTATTGCAAAAGAGGAGAGAAGGTGTGTGAGACAGGTTTTGTTACCGACTGATGATTACTGATAATCTAGTGCCTACTGGAATGCAAAGTCATATTTAGAAACTCTGTACAGCTGCAACAGGAAAACGTTCTCTATCCCCTGTCAGGGATTTTGCCTAGGCTGAGATGAAGTCTTCAGTTTGCTACACAGGAAAAAGCATTTCATCAGTCTCTTTTTGCCATTTATTAGATTGCAGCATTGTAACTTTGTGTCAAGTCACAATATGAGAGGCTGCAACCAGTAGTGTATTTAGGTTTGTGCTGCCCTGACTAAACTCATGCACCCCCTAATTTAAATATGACCCACCCCTTCCTGTCAAGGCCCCACTTCTTGCTGTTTAAGACCCGCCCTGAAATTTCTAAGTGGGGACACTAGTTCTGAGGGCCTGTGGGGGGAGGGCAATGGATTCCCTTAATTTGCATAGATTTCCTCTCACTTCCTGTTTGGCTATGGGACAGGAAGTGAAGGGAAATCTCTGCAATGGGACAGGGATGGTAAAAAATAAACTGACAGGGGGTATAACCCTCCCTCACTCTATCCAAAATAAAAATAAAAAGTGTTGCCTATAGTTCAACTTTAAGCACAAATGTCTGATAATTTTATAGAGATGACTAAGAAGATATAACCATGCCAATGGTGCAGCAGAAAACATATAGCACAGTGAGGAAGGTTTGTGGTCTAGGATGAGAGGACAGTCAAAATTAGAAGTGCCCCCCCCCCCAAGTTGCGGAATGCCAGCCACTCGCATACCGGAATCAGTGTGAGTCCTCCCCATAAGAATGGTGCTACACTAATGCCGTGTACACGCGATCGGAATTCCGGCCAGAAAAAGACCGATGAGAGCTTTTCATCGGAAAATGCGACCGTGTGTATGCTCCATCGGAATTTAGTGGAATTTAGCTTTTCCGCCAGCCAAAAATTGATAGCATGTTCTCAATTTTCCCAACGGAAAAACTTTCTATTGGTAATTCCGATCGTGTGTATGTAATTCCGACACGCCAAAAACCATGCATGCTCAGATTCAACTACGAGACAGAAGCTATTGGCTACTGGCTATTGAACTTCCTATTTCTAGTCACATCAAACGTGTTGTACGTCACCGCGTTATAAATGATCAGAATTTGATGTGACCGTGTGTAGGCAAAACAGCTTGAGCCGAATTCCATCGGAATTCCGTCTGGAAAACCATCAGACCTTTCTCCGATGAGAATTCCGATCGTATGTACGCGGCATAACAGTGTAGCGCAAGCCGGCAGGGACTCTTTCCATGCTGCCTCCCTGCAAAGTGCTGCCCTAGGACTGGGCCTTGTCGGCCTAGGCCAGAATACAGCGTTGGCTGCAGCAGTGGTAGATCGGTGCCAGACATTTGTGAACCCAGCTAAGAAATGGACAGCCACTAGGATTTACATTATTGTATCTTCTCTGAGCAGCATCTCAGTCCAGGAGGCAACAGCTGACCTTGAAAGATGTAGATAAAGATGGTGATGTCCTTCTGATGAGAGAAGCCAATGAAGATATTGTTATAGTGTTTTCAGGAAATAAATATCTATAAATGTTACATTTACACATTGTGTGAATGCGTAAGAACCTTCCAAAGTAAACCTGTCATGAGAGAAATATGAAGGCTGTTTCTATTAACCACTTTCTATAAATGCCAGCTACCTGGTTGTTACACTGCTCTATTACCTTTATAATTTGTGTCACTAACCCAAAACGATTATACATATCTGAAAGCTCAGAGAAAAGTCAGAGGCTCTTGTCTTTCTTACTAGTTCCAGGCAGGCATGTACTGGTCATCGGGACTACCAGGAGTTTCCCGGTGGGCCAATGGCTCAGTGGGCCACTCTGATGTAAGGGAGCTGCTGATGGGACACTCTGATGTAAGGGGGCTGCTGATGGGACACTCTGATGTAAGGGGGCTGGTGATGGGACACTCTGATGTAAGGGGGCTGGTGATGGGACACTCTGATGTAAGGGGGTGCTGATGGGACACTCTGATGTAAGGGGGCTGGTGATGGGACACTCTGATGTAAGGGGGCTGCTGATGGGACACTCTGATGTAAGGGGGCTGCTGATGGGACACTCTGATGTAAGGGGGCTGCTGATGGGACACTCTGATGTAAGGGGGCTGGTGATGGGACACTCTGATGTAAGGGGGTGCTGATGGGACACTCTGATGTAAGGGGGTGCTGATGGGACACTCTGATGTAAGGGGGCTGGTGATGGGACACTCTGATGTAAGGGGGCTGCTGATGGGACACTCTGATGTAAGGGGGCTGGTGATGGGACACTCTGATGTAAGGGGGTGCTGATGGGACACTCTGATGTAAGGGGGTGCTGATGGGACACTCTGATGTAAGGGGGTGCTGATGGGACACTCTGATGTAAGGGGGCTGGTGATGGGACACTCTGATGTAAGGGGGCTGGTGATGGGACACTCTGATGTAAGGGGGCTGGTGATGGGACACTCTGATGTAAGGGGGCTGGTGATGGGACACTCTGATGTAAGGGGGCTGGTGATGGGACAATCTGATGTTAGGGGGTGCTGATGGGATACCCAGTTGTAAGGGGGCTGGTGATGGGACACTCTGATGTAAGGGGGTGCTGATGGGACACTCTGTTGTAAGGGGGCTGGTGATGGGACACTCTGATGTAAGGGGGTGCTGATGGGACACTCTGTTGTAAGGGGGCTGGTGATGGGACACTCTGTTGTAAGGGGGCTGGTGATGGGACACTCTGTTGTAAGGGGGTGCTGATGGGACATTCTGATGTTAGGGGGTGCTGATGGGACATTCTGATGTTAGGGGGTGCTGATGGGACACTCTGATGTTAGGGGGTGCTGATGGGACACTCTGATGTTAGGGGGTGCTGATGGGACACTCTGATGTAAGGGGGCTGGTGATGGGACACTCTGTTGTAAGGGGGCTGGTGATGGGACACTCTGATGTAAGGGGGCTGCTGATGGGACAATCTGATGTGAGGGGGCTGGTGATGGGCCACTCTGATGTAAGGGGGTGATGATGGGACACTCAAAATGTAAGTGGGTCGGTCTGGATGAAGTCCAGGGCCAGATTTCTGTCCCAGTCCAGCCCTGGTTCCAGGTAAGTTACTCACAGGATTGAAGCAATAGAGTCAGCATTTTATTAAAGAAAAAAACAACCCTTGCAGCCCCCACATTACTTTCATACCAACTTAACTTTAAGGTCGCCTTGTTACTTTTAACCTCATAATTCATTTATATACTGATCAAGAAATTCAGAAGAAATCCCCATTTTTAGTAACATTTTTCTTGCAAATTTTATTATATTAAAGAAAGCAAAGCAAAGACAATAATAACATTGGTATAGTGTACAAAATGTCCAAACATATAACAACATCATATGTAGCAGTCATACGTGGTCTCAAATCAAAAGAAATCAACAGTAGTGGTACTTTTCTGCTGAAAATCAGTTATACACATCTGGATATAAAATCTTACAAGAAACAGGCTACATTTTCTGGGTCTGCAATTTATATTTCAGCCAGGGATCCCAAAATTGGTAAAGCTGACAATATTGGAATATAACATTAATATGACATTTTACTTCAGTGATGTCAGGGATAGCAGAAGATTTACATTTTCTAAAAATCATTAGGCGAGCCACTGCTAAAATGTTGACACTATTCACTTTTACCAACGCAATACCTTCAGATATGGAGACAGGACCAAAGCATATGGGTCAAGTTTCCCACCAAACCACAGTACCTCCAGCAGGAATTGTCTCCGCCCCTCAGAAACGTAGCTGTGAAATAAGGAGTACGTTACCACCTAAGGTGGATCTTTTGGCCCATCTCCAAATGGTCCGCACATTTAGAAAAGGCATAAATATATGAAATGTCTTTCTGTCACTGTATCTGCGTAGGATGTCTGTAGATCTGCTTCCTATTTATTCAATCTCAATTGTTAAGGAAGCCCAGGTACAAACAGTTTTAACACCTTTGCTTTCAAGGTTCATTCACCATGGCTTGCAGAAAAAATCCCTTTTTACCCCTTATTATAATGGCCTTGACATTCTGTTCTCTGCAAGATTTGGCAATCACAATTACAACTTAAGATACAAGCAGCCTCAAAGAATAAATCTCCTGAACTACATAGTCAACTTGCATATCAATGTGCCATTGCCACTGAGTACTAGAAAAAACTGTATTTTTACACAGGCGTTTTAGCAAAGTAAAAATAGAAAACTGGTGTCATAGCAGTGGCGGCTGGTGCTCAATATCTTTGGGGGGGGGGGGCGCAAACAAATGGAAAAATTCTGAAGAAAGACCCCATCAATTGCAGCCTCACCGTACCATCAAACGCAGCCACTGTGCCACCAAACACAGCCACTGTGCCATCAAACGCAGCTACTGTGCCATCAAATGAAGGCACTGTGCCCATCAAATGAAGGCACTGTGCCCATCAAACACAGCCACTGTGCCATCAAACGCAGCCACTTTGCCCATCAATTGCCACCACTGTGCCATCAAATGCAGCCACTGTGCCCATAAAATGCAGCCACTGTGCCATATCAAATGCTGCCACTGTGCCCCATCAAATACAGCTACTGTGCCCATCTTATGCAGCCACAGTGCCCTTCTAATGCAGCGACTGTGCCCATCTTATGTAGCCACTGTGCCCCATCAAATTCAGCCACTGTGCAGCATTGAATGCAGCCACTGTGTGCCCATCATATTCAGCCACTGTGCCCATCAAATGCAGCCACTGTGCCCATCCAATGCAGCCTCACTGTGCCCCATTAAATGCAGCCACTGTGCCATATCAAATGCTGCCACTGTGCCCCATCAAATACAGCTACTGTGCCCATCTTGTGCAGCCACAGTGCCCTTCTTATGCAGCGACTGTGCCCATCTTATGTAACCATTGTGCCCCATCAAATGCAGCCACTGTGCAGCATTGAATGCAGCCACTGTGCGCCCATCATATTCAGCCACTGTGCGCCCATCATATTCAGCCACTGTGCCCATCAAATGCAGCCTCACTGTGCCCCATCAAATGCAGCCTCACTGTGCCCCATCAAATGCAGCCTCACTGTGCCCATCAAATGCAGCCTCACTGTGCCCCATCAAATGCAGCCTCACTGTGCCCCATCAAACGAAGCCACTGTGCCATATCAAATGCTGCCAATGTGCCCCCCACCCGCCATCTGTACTTACCCTGTCTCAGTGGTGGTTGAACAGATCCTCGATGTCTTCTCCCATCCTCGCTTCCCATCCTCTGCTATGATTGGATGCCTGATAGGCGTCCAATCACAGTGCTTGTCGTTTCCGCCAATCAGGTGATGGGTAACAGATCTGAGCACCAGATTGGCGGAGAGGCGGTTTAGTGTTAGGAAAGCAAATATTCATTTGCTTTTCTAACACAGCTGAGTGACCTGCAATCGCCCAGCATGCCGCTCGCAGGTCACTTTTTTGACGCCTATTAGATCCTATGGCTCTAATCAGGTGCTTCAAAAACATCCCCCGTGGCGGCCATAGATAGATTCATGCAATGCATGAATCTATCTATTGGTGATAGAGGAGGTGGCTGGAGAGAGGGAGCGACTCCCGTGCACCCTTATGGACACACCGCCACTGTGTCATAGCATATTCGCTTTACATGTGCAGTTATGTGATTTATGTTCCAAATCAATGGCAGTACATTTACCTGCAACAGGTAATATTGCATGTTAAAAAACAGCAAATTGCCACTTACAAAACTATTATGACAAGGCTTAAAATTGATGATAAAGCTAACTATACCTATTCTTAAAAATGTTCCCACCACCCCTCCTCCTAGCTACTCTGCATACCCAACATAAAAAAAGGTCTGTGTACTTCGCTTTTTTAATCTGGTCCAGTCACATGATCTAGAAGTTTGCCTGTGTCAGTAAACAGCTTCTGCATAGGGGAGGAGGAATTGCCAACAATAGATGGATCCTGGGAGCCTATGGGTGATGTCATTGCTCTGGACATTCAAAGCCATCGCTGAACACTCCTTAAAGCTTAGCACACACTGCTAGTTTTTTTTTTTTCATTCAACCAAGCAGTCATTGGCTGAGAGTGCTGATCAGGAGCTGGTCAGCAGACTTTTTTTGGTCATGACCCTTTGACAGAAGCCGGCCGAATGTCCAGCTTCTATCACACTGGCTGCAGTACACATGGGCCGAATGTCGGTCCGCTTCTATTGAGCTGGTCGATGCCGCCCAACATTCTGCCTGTGTGTATGGGGCTTTACTTAGAGGAACTGGACCTTTTCACAGATCCTTTTTCTATGCAGGGTATGCAGGATAAGTCAGAGGGTGTTAAAAATACTTGTATTTAGCCATTACTAACACTTGAACATTTCTGAGTCTACTGTAGAGCCATACACATTTGCTGACAGTAAATGTGAAACCAGGCCAAGATGGTAAGACCAATCTACATGGGAACCCTACTGTAGCTATTATAAGTATGCTATTCCAGCGTGCAATGGGAAAATAAATCAAAAGTGCAGTAGTTTCCAAATATGCGACTAACCGGACTGTGGACTTTTGTAAGAAGAGCTCACATTTTTTTTTTTTTTTTTTTTTTGCTTGGGGCACTAAAAGTTAGATCCAAAGTGCTGGTGAGTTTCTAAACAGCTCCCCCAGCTGGTGTCAAACTAAGGTCTTTAGTGCCTGGATGACTGGTATAATCGAGTTACTGCAAAAGAAATGACATGGCCATGATCAGACAGTCCGATCAATTCAAATAGCTGTTGAGTCTCCTGGGTACAAAACCAATTCTGAGACATGTATGAAATATGGCTTAGTGCTCCAGGATAGTTACTATATATATATATATATATATAAAAAAAAAAAACAGAATGCATTACCCAGAAAAATAGGTTATTTGTATTGCAAACAATGATGCATCATGGTACTTACTAGGACAGCATCACACACCCATATAATTAACATATTTTAAGCAAATGTCTTTAAAAGAAGCTGTTCTATTTATATTATCCCTGACCTAATTTCACTGTGCATTTTGTATTATGACAACAGCATATAGGCAGATGAGCCCAAAATGCATTGTTTCTATTATTTTTATATAGCATAGGTCGTTTTTTTAGCTACCTAAGATGTATACAAAGTTGTATGTTACTTATTGAGCCTTTGAAATATATTTCAAAAGATCAAATCCAATTTACTTTAGTCTATTATTGAAAAAAAAAAAAGAAAAATTAAACCAGTATTGCATTGCTGTAAATGTCAAGATAATTTGTTATTATTTTTTTTTTTTATTCCCCAACTGATAGTAAGAAAATTAGGACATGTAAAAGACAATAAATACCAAAAGCAGTCAAGGCCCCTATAGGCAGCACACTGCACTAATGTAAATTATGGCCAGACAACATAACTTGTCACAGAGGATTATTTCTGCTTAGTGAGTCTGCAGGGGCCCCTTTGCTTCACCACTCAGCATTGATGAGAGAGAGCGAGGGAGAGAAGGAGAGCGAGGGACTAGCCATAGCCATTAGAAGCTACTGTGCCATTGATGTTTGAGCGCACTTCTGAACCGGCTTTTGTTGAGAATATCTGTGCAGAAAGCATGCGCTGTCCCAAATCTGCTGTTACTATGAGAAATGAGGAGCTGCTTTTAAGGTATGTTGCATACTCCTTTGTTTTAGCAGATGCTATTCAGTTGTCCTGAACGGTGTTGCCTATGAACATGCTGTGTAATAAGTAGCTCTCTTTGCTGTTGAGGACTAAATTGTCACTGCTTACCTCCACAGCAAGAGCTGATTTTCTCTTAGGGGTAGGAAGGACAGCTTTAAAAGACCAGCCTGCTATCCCTTTCTCTTTCCATTAAAGTATATCAGTTGTTTATCATGCACAAAAATAATCCTAAAAAAAAAAAAAAAAAGAAGCTAAGCCTTCATAACAGAGATCTCTAAATGCCGCTTTAAGCTGGACTTAGCCTACCTAAACACTGTCATTAGGGTTCTGCCTTGTTCAGGGGACTATATTATCATTAGCTCTTTACCGAAACTCAAGTTAAGTGTACAAAAAACTGTCTTGTATAATATCATTTTTAAATGCTGAAAACTGTATGTGAACTGGCCTCAGGTTGTGGGGGAAAAAAAAAAAATCAGTCTTTTGTTTATTTTCTACTAGACATTCTATCACCGAATGCATCTTTGGGGCTGACAATGGGACAGTCAAACAATGGAGCTGTCAAAGTAGCTTAATGCATGTCTGGGGCAGTATTTTCTCCCCTCAGCCCTATTTTCATTATCTCTATACTTCCATAATCTTGTTTGCTCAGACTAATGTCAGCATGGGCTATTAAGTATTGGCTGCTTGTTGTTGTGTTTTTATTATTATTTTTTTTCTTAATTTGCTATCCTCCGTTAAACCATACTTTCTGCAAAGCAAAGTCATGTCTTCGGGATTACATTTCAGATTTATAGCTTAGCCATTCGTTAACTACGTTGGAAAACTTATTGATTTTAAAGGTCTTTAATAGGAGCATTAATCTTACAATTACCTAGTTCTCTGGAATTTTTCTTGCCATTTCCTAGAGGCATGATTTGAAGTTTTACATGCTTGTAGAACGATAGCAGACATTTATTAATAAGGAAATGATAGCGATCATAAAGCACGGGTCATGTTTTTTTTTTATAGCTCATCATATGTGTCTGTTCATACGTTTGTGCCTGAAAGTAATTTATCCTGGCAGTGGCTGAAAAGTTATTTGGGGCTCTGGTTTCACAACAGTCATAAGGGCAGATCATTCAGGCATACTATATTCTTTTAATTAAAAAATATATATATTTTTGTGAAGCGTCTAAATCTTTATTTATGCTTTAGGCTTTACACTAATCTGCATTTTTTTTAATCTTACTTTGCATGCTTGATGCCTTGCTTCTTTTGCTGTTAAAAACAAAAGAACACGGTGACAAGTGTAGCCTTTTTGGACACCTAAGCCAAATAGTTTTGTATTTGCTGTGTGTAGTGATTGCACATGCTCAGAAAGTTTAATATGACAGCCATCTATAAAAAAAAAAAAAAAAAAATGCTGTTTCTAACCTTGTACGTGATGTACAATAAAGTTGTATAAATGCATATCAGACTTGTTTACAAAATAGCTTCTATGTGGAGATTAACTGCCTGGCAGCTCCCTCAAGTATTGACATACTGAGTGGAACAACCCTTGTTCCTTATTAGTCTATGTAATTTATGTGCTATAGCCATTAGTTGTAGCATATATTGCATGTTTATCATTTATACAGGTTGGATTTATTTTTCTGGTTGGTGTCATACAACTTGCAGCATTATTTCTAAACAGCTTTTTAAAGCTTAGCATTCTGTGCAATTTGAAAGATTTGACAGAGGGAAGCAAGGGAGCTTAAAACAATTCTGTCCCTGTATGACCCCAAAACAGTTTATGTTGTTGCAGAAATGACAGCTCCCTTGATGGAAAACCCATGCCTATCTACCTATCTATCTATCTATCTATCTATCTATCTATCTATCTATCTATCTATCTATGTTCTTTACCTATCAGCACTATTAGCGTTCCCTTTAAAATAGGCCTTTATACATTAATACTTGTACATGTTGTATTTAACCTACATAAAATGTATTGCAAAGTGTTTATTGTACACCTCTGATCACCAGCTCTCCAGCGCACACGGGGTTACCCGAGTGTCACACATTTATGTTGAAGCAAATAAAAGCTGCTATATATGCAATGCAAGTCTTAAAGGGTTCATTTGGCAGCTGACAAATGTATGTATTGCATGTATGTTATACCGTACCCATTTAAATGTAATGTGTTTATCGGTAATTTGACCAGTCTCCTGTGAAGTGCATGTATGTGTGTATGTGTATATATATATATATATATATATATATATATATATATATATATATTGTTGTTTGACTGAACTAAATAATCCTCATTTGCATGTTGTATATTTAATTTCCTTGGTTCATCTGTAAAAGCTGAGCTTTTTGCTGCTGTAGATGCTTCTGATTTCCTAGCACAGACAGTGCCTCATTTATTGCTAGCTAGCAGCTGCTATCATCCATACACCATTCCATTGCCACCTACTGAGAGGGCGTGCAAGGTGGCTCATTTTGAAGCCAATGCAAATGCCACTTCATGAATCAGTCAAAAGATACTGCTGAGGAAGTGAGACAGCTGCAGATCTCTGCTAAAGACCCAAGTGTCACCTGTACCCCAGGCCTATCTACCCCATTTGGAAATACCTGGAATCCAGCCTATTTGTGTAACTGCTTTACCATTCCACTAAATATCTCTTTAGAAAAACTGCTAGATGCTTACAAGACATTTTTATAATAGTCATTATTATGCAGCTCATGTACATGTATACCATGCATGCACATTTAATGGTATGGTAATTATAAGAATGAGTATTCTGTATTTTCTAAATATGGAGATGACATTCTTAGTTCTTTGGGTTCTCTTTTATTTTTATTTTTTTATTTTTTTATTTTTTTCATTTTTCTTCTTTTTAAGCTTGACATAGTTCCATGGTGCTCTTAGCACGTATCAGTTCATAGAAAGTACAGTTTTTATTGCTAAGCAGAGATGTGCACCTTCCTGCAATAACAAAGTGACCTTTACAGCCATAAGGCGTGAATAGCAGAAATTGAAGAGTAAGGTGCTGGTCAGACACTAGTAAGCTTGTCAATATCTGTTGTTATGAAGGCAATGAGTTATCCGGTTTAGAAATTGCAGGAAGTGCGGTAGTTGATCCTTCAATGATTAGGAGCAAAGAAAAGTGAAAATAACAAACCCACTGTACCTATGCCTGGAGAAGAAGGAAAATCGTATTATGTTAAACTGAGATTTGGGCTGCTGCACAGATACCGGATGACAGGAGCAGAGTGTATTTATCGTGGCACTTGTTAAATGAATGTGTCCAGCTCCTGGGTTTTTTTTTTTATTTAAGTCTGCCCTTTGTGTGAGCTGTTGATCTCTTGTGGCTTAAGGTGGACTAAATCTGAATGAGAAAATGCTTTACATTTCATCTCCTACAGCTGCCAAGGAGGACAGCCAAGACAATTTGGCAAGCTTGGCTACAAGTTTAACCTCTTAGCTACAAGAAGGCATTTGCTATCTGGAAATCAATGCGTTAAAAAGCACATACTGCACATTTCTTAGGATTATATACATAGAAAGCACATTTAGATCTGGAAGAAGGGGCCTATTTGTAATGGTTTATAACCAATCTATCGCCATTTTGTTTTAAGGAGCAACATCTGGACAATTTTGTCCCTCATATTCTCAAATAACGCCATGGGTAAAAAGAAATCAGCAAAATCTTATTTTTTTGTGAACTGATTTTTCTTAAAGGACTAGTGCTAAAGAAAATAGAAAACGTGTAATGCAAGAAATGTTTTTGTCTTGCAGATATTAAGAAACTCCACTGCATCATAGTTGTGGTTCTCTGCCATCCGTAGTCCAACAGTCTGCAATATTATCATCATCACATAATGTATTCACATACTCATTGTTAAATTACAATAAAACTCAAGTGTGTCTGTTATCAAATTGAAGTGTATAAGATTGCAAACTATACCTTTGGGGCTCCAAAACAAAGAGGAACATCAAATTAATATTCATACCTAGAACTTTGCAGGCAGAGTAGCTTGGGCTCGGATGCTTAGGAAGTCATTCAGGAGTGAATCAATACTAATTATTGTAATCAGCAGGGTTAATTAGCTGAAGATGCTGCTGATGGAAAGTTCATTGCTTATAGCCCCGAAATACACCTAACTTGATGAAACCTCAACTAAAATGGCAGATGATGTCTCAAGGAGCGAAACATGATTTTCCATTTCCAAAACCCAAAATATTTGCATCTGTCATTTTACAGGTAGACTAGATAGTGTATAGAGTACAATTTTTAGACAGCGTACATATTGATGAGATTGCCAGTTTTGGAATATGAAGATTGTCGGTGGAGAACTTTCCTACTTCTCAAGCCAAAAAAAGTCAGTTTATGCAATAATTTAACTCTGTGGTATTTTTCCACTGCTCAGTGTATCTAGAAGCTTATTCAGATTTACATTTATTTTGGCAATCCTTTTCAGAATTATTTTGTGTACATTATTTCAGTTTTTTAAATGTGATTTCAACGTTACTGTGTTTAACACAATTTGCAAAATAATGTCACATGAACAAGATAATTGAAAGGTTTTATTTAATTACATGTGCATGTGGTATACAGCGACTTAGCCTTTCCACTCCAAGGCTGAGCTGATAAAAGATAAAATATAGTTCTTTAGAAGTAAAAGAACAGTTACTCACATTTTCACATTAGTAAATAAACCCTCCTTACCATGCCTTGTGGACACTAAAACTAGCTATTTTCTCTATTTGCATTTATGTATATTTATGAATGATTACATATCTTTAGCTTCTTATTGTCTTTCAGATTGTTCCAGTTTAACACTTTGCTTTATGTACTCAAAATTAAATATAATTTTCCATTCAGTATATCAAGACCATGAAGTCTCAGTTCAAGTACAAATCATAAAATAATAAATTGCCCCATATACATATTTATGTATGAAAGATAACATTGTAGTGTTCTAGCTATGTTTCAAGGTACTGAAGAATAAAAACAACCCTGGGACCATTTTATAAATCAGGAAATGGCCAAGAAAATGTGCATTTTAAAATTCACCAGGGAACTTGTTCTCTTAAAAGTGAAAACAAATAACACAGTGACAATTGTTGATCTTGTTTGCATCGAGGTATATGTCATGACCCGGTAAACCAATTTATACGGCAAGTAATGCTATAAATATGTATACCCCAAATTCCCATGAGGGAAGCGGCAAAAGTAGAACTAGGCTGTGCAAAACATTTTGTGATGTCTCTAGACGACAAGGCACCATTGTGTGCTTATTCAGTAAGAGTCTCTTTAAGTATTCCAGTTTTTTGTTCTTCTGGGGAAAAAGCCTTACTGTGAGCCTTCAATGGCCATCACAAAACAGCATTTAGTTATAACCGGTTTGGCTTTTTCATACTGGTCATTAAAATCTATGTATGCAAAGAGGAAGTGCCCCCTCCCCATTAGATGCACACATTTCACTTGTGATGGGAACTTCATATACTATATCTATACAATGGATCTCTGTCAAAAAAAGGAAGCATCCTTTTTTTCTGGCACATTTTACCAGTATTCATGATATTATTTAACTAAGGTTATATAATCATACAGTGATAATTGCACACAGATATGTATGCTAGGCTAGAAATTTGTTGTGCAAAATATGATACCGAATAGGCACTTGTACACTTTATCTTTCTATTATCTATAAAAATAAATATTTTATAGGCTTCAATGGGTTACCATATTTTGCAGATTTTTTCCTGTTGCACAATATTATCTAATACAACGTTATATTCTTTAACATTAACATATGAATGTATAGCATGTGCAATGTTCTATCTTATGTCAACATTCTGAGTCTTCTGTGGATATAACGGACGTAAGCTTTCCTTACTAAAATCTTTGTGTGGGTAATGCAATATTGCACACAATAAATACATGGGAAATCTGTATAGCTAGTCTAAGTTCTCCATTGTGTCAGAACTTTTTCTGTCTCAAGTCCCCTAATATTGTTTTGTTAATCTGCATTAACTTAGATGTTGAATTTAGGCTTTTATTGTGCAAGAATTTGACTGTAGAAAAGTACATAAATTGGCTCAACCCATTAATTTGGGGAAAATTTACCTTATTGTTTAGAGGGTTTTTGTGAGCCTCCAGAGAATGAATGAATATCAGATACATATTATGATGGTCGGGCTATCGGTCTGTGTATACCCAACATTATAATAAATAAGTAGCAAAGACTGTAGGAACACATTGAATGGAGCCTCAATCATTCATTTGAAACTCAGCAGACTGCTGTCAGAACTTTTGATCTTGGTGCTCAGAGTCTTTTCTTCTGCCTTTATTGTAAGGTAAAACATCTTGTCTTGCCATATACAACAGGTGGTCATTTAATTAAAAAAGAGACTTCATGTAGAGGCATTTTGTTCCATGGAACATATTGTACATTCTTGACTTTGAAGACATGCAGAAAGAAAGATTCACATGGTTTACTGTAGGCTGACAATAGATTCATATTATTTATTTATAAATGGTGGTAATGAACCAGTCAATGTAGGATTTGTTTAGTAGATTAAATTCTCAATTTATTATCCCAGCAGATGCCGAGAGCTTTGCTCCTACACATATATACAACTCCCTCATTGATGAATTCCAAGAGTAGCATATAATTTTTTCCTAATATAATAATTCTATAGACAAATGGCTAAGACAGCAGTGCATACATGAACATAAGGTACAAATAAGTTTGCCGATTGTGTTTTTTACACACAGTAACTCATGTATAATGAGAAAATTAAGAATAATGTCATAGCAACAAATGAAATGAAATATGTGCTTGCAGAAACACAAAGACTGCCATTGCTGGAACTCTTATGAAACTGTTTTTCTCTGACCATCATACTCATCTTACAGCTATGGTAATTTCTGTGTCACTGACCTAGTATCAAACCTGGAACTTTAACTTAACTTACATAGTGGTCAGGGGCCTGGAAAGTGTTGAAGAGCATCAGCCTGGCAGCCAAACAACTACAATTTTAATTAGGTGGTCAGCATAGGGTTCCTTTAACAATCATGCAGCTTTTAATTGACTACAGGTACAAAATCACCCAGTTATACAGTATTTCCATCTAATATCCTATCTCCAAAGGCTTATTCAACATATAGCCTTAGCAAAAAAATAAATAAATATGGATCTGTGCTAAGGGTAGTTAATTATAAAAAAAAAAAAAACTGTTTTTATATTACTGAAGTGGGATTAGATACATTTGTATTGGTTGTTCTGAATTATTGTACATTATTTGTGCATCCATACATTTTTATATAAGCTAGGTCATTATGTCCAATGTTGCCTGGTCGTTCATCTGATATCCACAGCACCAGAAAGTTTACTGGACAATCATGCAGAATGGAGAGTCCTGCAAGTAATACATTCAACATATAGGGGATCATTTACTAAAGCTGGAGAGTGTAAAATATGATGCATCTCTTGCACAGAAACGAATCAGCTTCCAGGTTTTATTGCCAAATCTTAATTGAGCAAGCTGAAGTTAGAAGCTGATTGGCTACTATTCACAGCTGCACTAGATTCCGAGTGCCTTAGTTTTAGTAAATCTGCTCAACAGTCATTAAATTGAGAATTATATTGCCCTAGGTGGAAATTTTCTTCCAATTCCCTGTTGTTTTGGAGTGCAGTCATAAGCATAATGCTGTTGTTTACAGTCTAAGGTTACAAAGGAAGTATGCTTACATATCATGATATGAGCATGATATTGCTTTCTAACCAATGGCATCCATCTAATATCTATGTCTAATTTAAAGTGTGATAAAGAGTGATATGTTCAGAACCATAAAGACTAATATGTTGAGCTAAGGTGGTTCTTGAAAAAGTGACCTGTTATATAGTTTTCTATCACCTGTATAGTTTACAGCTGCCAAGAAAAACAATTGCTCGGTGCACTCCCTGTAAATCCACATGCTCTCGGCATTAGGAAAAATTGTAAAATAGGTTTTTGTTGGGATTACAGATGAGATAAACTCTCTTTGAAATTGATATCACCCCTCCTCATGCTGTCATGACAGATTATTAACTGCAGGTGTTATTTTTTCCCGTGCAGTGTGTTCACTGTTAGCACATATTTATTTGTGTGTCAGTCCTATATTAGGTAACTGGAAATGGCATCTGGTGAGAAAGCATGTCACCATGCCTGGAAAGACATGTATTATCAGGGCAGCACGGGTTGTTGGCACCTTGGACCATTTCCTCTTGACCTGTACAAGGATGCACTATATAGATTTGTGAGAAAGCATTACAGTTTATGCATCTGTGCTGGCAGCCCTACAAAGGAACAGAAACCTGGAAGCCTTCTTTCAAATATGATTGAAATACACTTGTTCCAGTTTCTGGATTCTAAAGATAAGACTCTTGTCGGAATCAGCAGAAACACATATGTAGGCCATGAATATATTTACTCTCTGTCTTGTAGACAAGATTAATTAGATAGCTACATCCCTTGGATTTTATTGGGAAAACTTGGAGGGCAAATGTTTAAGTTTTCCATTAGGCTAAATCCCCATTTGGCACTGACAGAATAAGAGAAACATCAGAATAGGACTCCCTTTACCTAGTTCCAATATAGCTACAGGGCAGGAGCAGAGGAGCGTCCTTCTGTGAGGCTGATTTACTAAAAGAGTAGAAGATTTTTTCATTTCAATGAACCAATCATGTGCAAGGGAACCCCAATTTTGCATTCGCCCCCCTGTACATGAATGGCTTTTCAAAGTGAACAGAGGTTTACTGGGTTATGTGAAAATTCTACTTCTTTAACCCCTTCAGATCTGTACTATAGCTAAATGACTGCTACAACGCGGGCCTACTTTGCCGGGAGGCCATCAATAGACATTCTCCCCTTTGTACGCTCCCCGTGCACCTCCTGCAGGGCGCACGCAGCGCGCGCTGTGATCACCGAGTCAATGAGACTCGGGTGATCACAGATCGGAGTAAGGGGTCGATCCCGGCCCCTTACCACATGATCAGCTGTTAGCCAATGACAGCTGATCACGTGATGTAAAAAGACGATCAGTAATTGTTTTTTTTTCTTCTCACACTGCAAGCGTGAGGAGAAAAAAGCCGATCACCGGCTTCTGTTGAAGGGATATTGGCGCCAAAGAGGAAGAGGCAAAGTCACCTCATCTGTGCTCACCAGTACCGCCTGCCAGTGCCACCTTCCAGTGCCCACAGTGCCACAAATCAGTGCCTACAGTAGCACAAATCAGTGCCCACCAGTACATAAATGTTCCAACAATCAGTGCCACCTATTAATGCCCACAAGTGCCATCTATCAATGCCCACCAATGGTGCCAATCAGTGCCTCATCAGTGCCACCTAGCCTATTAGTGTCAACTACCAGTGCCGATCAGTGCCCATCACTGACACCCATCAGCACCCATTACTGACACCCATCAGTGCCCATCAGTGCCACCTATTAGTGCCCTTTAGTGCCACCTATCAATGCCCTTCAGTGCCAACCATCAGTGCCACCCATCAGTGCCACCTTTCAGTGCCCACCAATGCCACCTATCAGTAACCGCCAGTGCCACCTCATCAGTGCCCACCAGTGCCACCCATTAGTGCCCATCAGTGCTGCCTTATCAGTGCGCATCAGTGCCCCCTTATCAGTGCCCATCAATGCAGCCTCTCGGTGCCCATCAGTGCAGCCTATCATGCCCATCAGTGTAGCCCCATCAGCGTACATCAAGAGAAGGAGAAAAATTACCCATTTGCTAAATTTATTAACAAAATATAAAATGGTTTTGTATTTTTTTTTTCTGTATTTTTTTTTTTTTTTAGAGGTGATCAAATACCACCAAAAGAAAGCTCTATTTGTGGGAAAAATAATTATAAAAATTTAATTTGGGTACAGTGTTGTATGACTGCACAATTGTCATTCAAAAAGTGACAGCGCTAAAAGCTGAAAATTGGTCTGGGCAGAAGGGGGGTGTAGGTGCGCAGTAAGCAAGTGGTTAATAAATCAAAGTCTTGGAATGGTACTATCCACCGTGTTAAAAACAAGATCACTCTAACTCTTTTCAATACAAATTATATACAGAAACAAAGGTGTTTGTCCTTGTGCATGCATAGAGTAATCCCGGGTGTACCCACCAAGGTTTCTAGACCTTTACCCATTGCCAAAATCTGTAGCCATCTGTACAAGCCCTGCATACTTGAAGAGAATATGCTACTTTACCTATTCAGGGCAAAGTATGGGAGTCTCTTACTTGCACCCCCTTTCCTCCCTCAACACACTTATGCTCACTTTCCCTACAGTCTGTCATTGCTCCATCTTAGCCATCACAAATACCCAGAGCTTTCAGGTAGGGTGGAGCATGTGACCCCCTCTCGTGATGAGATTGGTTGCTTCAGCCCACACTATGTCTTAAATCCTGTGTACGCTCTGACACCATTAGCTCAGAGTTTACATGATGTTTTACTCCCTGAGGTACAGAGCTGCAGGAAGCATGGAAAAGGAAAGTAAATGTACATTACTGAATGTGCATGGACATTAACTGGCCCTAATAGCCCACAAACTGGAGTGATTAAATGTCTGTATTCAATGAGAGTTATCACTGAAAGTCTACATTATAATTTACTTTAGTAAAGAGTTTTAACTGCAGTAACCAAAAGCAACAAATCAGAATCCGTCATGTACTTGTCTGACTTCTGATTGGTTACACCTAACAATTAAAACACTTCTTTTTAATTGAATAAGATAATTTAGTGAAACTTAAGTCGGCCTTAAATGACAGTGCACTCTAACGTAAGATAGGCTACTAAACTTTGTGTAGCGATTTGGGGTAAAGAACAACTATTGTAAAAGAAGAAGAACACTACATTGAAGTAGAATATATTTTTAGCACTTCCCTATGTTTTATTGAGTTCTAGAACGTTGCTGTTAGTGTGGCACTTTAACAAATACAATAAAAAGATAAAATAATCTTTATGAAATACTAAAAAACATTGGACATCCATGTCAAGTATAAACTAAACTGGAAAGTGTGATAAACTGTACTTATGCCAGGCCAGTGTGTTCAGTGACAAGATGATCTAGGTCTGTGTCCTCTGCTAACCTGAGATGTGTACATTCCCTGTAATCTTTGCTTCTCAACCCCATAACCTTACATAACTTTCTGCATGGATAGTTGTAATCTGTCTGGCTAACTGTAACAGATCAGGTTTTCTAAAGCTACTTAACATACTTTCTAAAATGTATGATGCATAGATGGCTGTATAATTGCACTATGTGCATTTGCATTTAAAATCGAATAATGCAAAGCAAAGTACTTTGTATGCCATTTTTTGTAGCAACCAGAGGGTTAGTCTCACTGATATTTTCATAACTTTGTAACATTCAAATATTGCTTTTATTTTTATTTTGCAGTCTCAGCAAAAAAAAAAAAAAAAGCTTCTCTGCATGCTAGACATTTTGTAGTAGATGCTTAGGTTCACGTGAAAGGATATACTGTTTTTACCAATAGATTTTTTTGGATCATACAAAGTCAGGTGTTGGATCAATTGTTTTTTCGTGTCTTATAAGTACAGAAAACCTATCCAGCCTTTGGCACAAGTTCTTTGGTACTGATAGATTCTATGCATCAGAAATGAGCTTCATAGCTTTTTTTTTTAATATAAGTGTTCTGTTTATCTGATAGTATTTATGCTGTAGTATTACCTAATACTACACCTGATGTCTTTAAATACACAGTCATAATGTTGGGACTTACTTTGAGTATTTGATATTGTGAACAGAAGGAGGATGACCCCACATTTTCTGGCTCAATCCAACCCTCTTGCTTGCCCGTAGTAAGATTTTGGGCTTGGTTTATTATACCTGGAGCATTGAGAATCTGGTGCAGCTGTGCATCGTAGGAAGATAGCTTCTAACTTCTACTTGCTCAAATAAGCTTTGACAATAAAATCTGGAAGCTGAATGATTTCCTTGCAAAGCTGCACCAGATTTTGCACGCTCCATTTTTAGAAAATGCCCCCCTTTGTGTTATTTAATGGGATACAGCTAAGTGTATAAAACCACCTGAAAACAATCTTGGTTAGCTGGCATTTTGTCAAAGCCTAATAATGCCACTGTGAACACTACACGGATGCAACTATGTACACACTCACAAATGGAAATGTATTTGGCTGTTTTATCAAATATACAGCCAGAATTACAATTCCTATGGCCTGTAAAACAATTCACACTTGAATTGCACTTCAATGAAAAGAACAATAATCTTGTGTCAGTACCTGCTTTATGCCTCATTCACATGGGTGTACTTATGCATACTTCCATGCAAAGAGCCATCGGTTGTTCTGTGCATCTGTGAGCGGGCAGTCACAATCATGTCTATAACCGCATGCAGCAGCTTCATGGACACAAATGTTTCCATCAATGCAGACAGTGTGCATCCAGGGACACACGCCCATACCCACATGGCTGTAAAATTTGTCTGTATTTGTGCAGTCACTGTGTCCCAGTAGACATCAATGGAACTGCCTGCAAGTGGATGCATGGAATACCAATGCACCTCATGCAGGCAAAGATGACCTTTCACATAGATGTATGCAGAGGTATGCCTGTGTGAATAAGGCCTAACAGTCTTGAAGGTTTGGGTAACCACAGTTTTATCAAACATTTTCCGGTGTTATTTTATTGCTCAAAGTCTAAAGTAATTGAAAACATGGATTGACATTTTTTACATTCCTACTTGCATCACTGCATGCAAATTGTAGTATGCTAAACTGTAAACAAAAAAACACCAACCATGCACAACCCAGATAGCAAATAGCAAGAAATTGTGCTGCAAGTTTGAAAATGACTTGCTAAGCTGCTGCTAGACTTGCCATGCTTCACAAGTTTGTTGCACAATTGCAGCAAGTTCACATTGCATGACTGCAGATCAACTTTCTTTGCAAATATTCTGCACATCTGCTGCAAGTTCTTGTTCAGTTATGCTGTGCAATAGTCAACCCACCACAGGGGTCACTGTGGCTGATTTTTTATGCTGTAGACTTGCACAGTTTTTGCTGTAGACTCACCACTGCAACTTTCTTCTTATAAGTGACTCGCCACGCAAATTTGCTACAAATTGGAAAAGTGTCAACTAGAACTTGTGCTTTAAGTGCTCTGCTAATGTACAAGTGAAAATATTCAGCAAGTTACAGACTTAAAATTCAACACTTCCACATATTTGTGGCAAGTTATCCTTGCTGTCTGGGAAGTACATACTTAATGAAAAGTAATGGGCTATATGGGTTAAAACATGCCAATGACCTGCAAGTTACATTGCCATTAATAGGACTTTAATCAGATCTGAAATGCTTTTGTACCACTACAAGTCTCAGCGCATATGGCTAGGCAAAGATAATGGTAATAGGAAATAGTCCTATGTTCAGATCATTAGTTGGAAGGCTTCCAGTCACAAAACCTTTTAGATAGATTTCAACATTCTCCTCAGATGTAATTAACTTTTTCATTATCATTGTGTCTTTAACTGATCATTGAAAACAGATATTGTCTACCAAACTGGACTTTAGTGAAAAACAGTAATCTATTAATGTTAACATGGTAAGAAAAGATTGTAATCCATTAAAAAAATCAAAACAGCCGTACCTATCCCAAGCGCTGTGTAATCAGCAGCTTAGCTGCTACATTCATTACACTGTTTACAGGTAAATTGACATTTCCATCACCTGGCATGTTGTGTTGCATTGGCAGCTGATTTTCTAGTTGTAGAATTATTTATGGACTCAATTGTCTATTTTTAGAGATTGTGCGCTATGCAGTTACATAGTAAAACAGTATGGATGCCACAGATGGATGTGATCAGGAGGGTAATTGCCATGTATTTAAATTTAAGGAAATAAATTAAAACAAAAATAAAATTATACATTGACTAAACAAGCTCCGCAACTGTATTTTAAAATAATGCATTGGTTTGTCTTTATGTTGTTATGTTATATTTTGTAGTTCCCCGCAAAGCATTGGCATATAGTGCTGCCCCCTTCCTTTCTCCTGGGAAGGGAGGGGCAGCATTACACACCAATGAGGCTTTACTGTATTGTGCAAGCATACAGGTGCCCCCATAGCGAGCGACTTGCTATGGGGGTACTCAGAGAAGAGGAGGAGCCAAGAATGCTGGTGTGGGACCCCAAAAGAGGAGGTTTGTGGCCACTCTGTGAAACCATTGCACAGAGCAGGTAAGTATGACATGTTTATTAATTCAGAAAAAAATACATTTTACAACCACTTTAATTTCCACTTAAATCTGTCAATTAAATTTTAAAATAGCTTTTTTAAATAAAAGGTGGACTTACACTTCTAAACCTGGAACTGCTGAATGTAAAGCCAGCCATACATGGATTAAAATTTGGCCAGTTCAGCCGGGACAGGCTGAATTTCAATGAATGGACAGGCTTTTCAATGAATGGAAAAGCTATCGATCAACTTGTGTACAACCAGTATGTTTGAAAATTTCCTCTCAATCAGTGTTACTGGCTATAGCTGACAGTGCTTATTAGCGTACTCTGATATGGTGGGAGGAAATCCCCCCACTGTCATAATACAATAGCTCAGACTAGCCCACTGGCTGAATGAAAAAAACAGACTCATGTATGGCTAGCCTTATGCCCTGTACACATGAGCGGATTTTCCGTCATAAAAATCTTGGATGGTTTTTCCAACAGAATTCCGCTCAAGCTTGGCTTGCATACACACGGTCACACAAAAGTTCGCTGAACTTTCCACCATCAAGAACACGGTGATGTACTATACTTCGACAAGACGAGAAAATGATGAAGTTCAATGCTTCCGCGCATGCAATGAATTATTTCCGAGTATGTGTAGGAATTTTGCGCATCGGAATTGCTACAGACGATTGGAGTTTCCGATGGAATTTTTTTCCGATCGAAAAATTGAAAACCTGCTCTCAATCTTTTGCTGCCAGGAATTTGGCCAGCAAAAGTCCAATGGAGCATACACATGGTATCATTTTCCAACCAAAAGCTCTCATCGGTCTCTTGCTGGCCGAATTTCCAATCATGTGTACGCAGCATTAACACTGCACAACGTTTCTCTCGCCACCCTTGAATAACATATTCAATTATCAATTGAGCCTCATTCTTTCTAATTACAGCCACACCAAAAAGGTCATGTTTGTATTTGAAGTCCATTTTAAATAAAAATCATTACTAAGCTCTGGAGCAACTGCATTTGCAAAGTGCACAACCTATTTTCCTTTAGTAAATCAACCCCACTGAGTACTAAGTCTCCTTACAGCAGTATCTGCATTCCATCCCCCTATAGATCTGTCTAGAAGTGACACAATGGGGTTGATTTACTAAAGGAAGCTCCACTTTGCACTACAAGTGCACTTGGAAGTTTAGTCGCTGTAGATATGAGGGGGACATGCAGGGAAAATAAAAAACAGCATTTATGCTTGCACGTGATTGGATAATAAAATTAGCAGAGCTTCCCCAAGTTTCAGATCTTCCCCTCAGCTCTACAGCAACTGCACTTCCAAGCGCACTTGTAGTGCAAAGTGGAATTGTGTTTAGTAAATAAACCCCATTAATAGCAAAAGGAAAATATGAACTTGAAAGATTGGTGTCAGGCACTGCTCCGTTTTTTCTTGCTTTACCTTGCTCTAGAAAAAGACCCACAAGTTGGTTATGTTGTATATAGCCCCGAAGAACATTGCATGTGATAGACGGTCCCTTTTCTGAAAAAGATGAGAGTGGCTGTGTACCTGTTTTATAGAGGGGCCTAGGTAGGGTGTCTACTTTTAGACTTGAAGACAAGTGATATGTCTGTGTTTAACAGCACTTATATTAAAAGATAGTAATATGTAAAGCTGTGCATACATTTATTCAGAGGGAGTAATATTCACGTGAGCATTAAGTATCTTTGACATTCATTTTTCACTGTCATATTTGTTTCAGCAGTAAAATAGAAACAGGCTGCTATAGTATGTTCAACTTTAATTAGTAAAGTAAATTAATATATACAGTATGTTTGCATTCATTTAAATACTTATATTAACAATGCATAAATGCATATATTTAGCTACAGTATATTAAAGAGCCAGTTCACGTACCAGCTATAATATAAGGATATTTCAAACATATTCCATAGTAAAATATATTTCCCATAAAATATCCACTTGGTTTTATTAGGAGTGTATCTTCAAATCAGTGAGTTGGGTGTTGTCAGATTGTCATGAATATTAGATAGATAGAACTCTGTGTTTTACTTCTAAAGTCATTTTCATGATCATCACTCACATGATCCGTGAGACAAAATTTGTTCCACATGAAAAAAGCCTCAGTGAAGAAATTCATTTTTACACCATGAAATACAGAACAGTTTTCAAGCAGTACTATAGATCACAAGGCATTATGTAAAATGACTTTATGTTGAATTTCTATAGGTCTTAGAAGATTTAACGGGTGAACGGCCATATGAGGTGCTACAGGTTTGAGGGGAAAAGCTGTGTCCGTTTAAACCATTTGCTTTACCTCATTAGATGGAAGTTTTTTATCTTAAAGTGAACCTTGCAGGGCAAAGATTAGGTTCATTTCAATGTCAAGCTCTGAAGCAGTTGATACTCATGCTCTCCTCACTCCTTATGAGTACTTTTGGGTATGTGACAGCATGTGGCCTAGTGTTCCTCATCCCACTTGACAACACTTGTGCTTGGTGATTGATTGCTCATGCACCCAGTGCTATAAAATGGGGTAAAAAGAATTCCTCTGCCCCATCAAAGCTCCAAGTTACAATGGCCTTTTTCAAAATCAGAAGTGGTTTTACATCTATTTACTCCTATAACTACCTTCACTGTCTAATTGGTGGTCCAGGTAAAGAACTGTAAAGCTCCCACTCACACATTACAGTCAGAGTGCACAATATTTACAATTTGGTTAAATGTAAAAAATAAAAATAAAGTTTACTGCCAAGTAAAAAGGCAGGTACATGGAGGTTACTGCAATCCCTATGGTTAAATCTGAAAAACAGTCCATTCTTATTGGCCACAGTCCTCCTGGCACTTCCTGGTAGAGTCAAAGCTCCCACTCTACCTTTTCTCATGCACATTCTTCTTGGAGGTAAGCTACCATAATGATGAGCCCAGAATAGTTATATGTGAGAAGGGAGAGGTAAACATTCACACTACTATGTGTTGGTGCTTTGCCCAGTCAGTATTCAGGCATAGCAACAGGAACTGCAAACTTTCACTAGAGCCTCTAATTGCCTGAACTTTACACTTGTACGCAATGTTTTCAAAGTGATAGGGGAACTTTAAAGCTGGGTTAGGGTCAATAATTTAGAATCATTATTGTAAAGGTTATTTCTTACCTTTAAAAAATATCTATTTCTTTTGTTTTATACAGGCTTTTACCAGTGGGAAATCCACACTTTAATATGGAAACTGTCTTCTTTATTTCCATGTAGTAAGACTTGTGGCAACCATGTCCACTATTTCCTTAGCCACATATCCCCTGTATAGAGCAGTTTTCAGTTAAAGATGGCCTATTTCTGTCATTGTTTGCTGTAGCAGGAAGACCAAGAAGTCTCAGACTTTTGGTCTGACCTGCCCACTAACATTGCATTACTTGATTGACAAGCCTCGTTCCTCACATCCATCCACTTCTGCTCCTTTTTATGTAATAATAAATTAATTAAAAGACATTGGCAGACATACAGAAACTAGTAAGGAATGGAAGAGAAGTATGCAGCAATGTGTGTCAGAAGCTTATAACTGGTTCACTTCTAATCCACCCCAAACTCACCCACCATCCCACTCATATGCATGTCCATTGTGTACAACTATTTCCACTCGTCACAAATTCTTCATCATGGTGGCAGCCATAGCTGCTTGTTCCTGAAAATAAAGATGTTGTCATTACATTTTAGAAGGTACACTTTACAAAAATAAGGCAAGTGATAAAATCACGTGAACATTTCTTGAATTAGTATTTAGTATCAGTATTAGTAACTCTTTTTCTAAACTCCTCCCTTTATATCAAAATATATTTACTTATACTTATACTTTTATAAGGATGAGGAGTGCCACCTCTTTGGCATTCCTTAGCAGCAAAGCCAAACGTTGCACTGGTTCTCTACTGAACCACTATATTTTAGTGTATTTTAGTGATCAGGCTTGACCAGGCATAGCAAATAATTGTGGGATGGGTGTCTGTCTTTTTTAACAAGAGGGCTGTATTTAAAGCACCTTAACATTTTTACAAGACACGGCCTTATACAAATCATACACTAGGTCCAGGTTAAGCTCATGACAACATGTAAAAAGACCAGGTAGCACACTGATATTATATATGTAGCATTAATGAAGGAGCTGCTGGTTATTTTTGGGCTTACCATTACCTTCCGCTTCTTCTTGTGACACGTCTAGGGGATGTCCCGTGGTAGATGGCCCAGTAACTTGAGACTGACAATAGATCCAGTTGAATGGATTTTTTTTGCAAACATCAATCATTGAACCGTCTTTTAACTTGGGATCAGAGGGTTGGGAAGGAAAGTTCAGGTACTCTCAATGTCAAAGTCTATAAACGTTAAGGAACTTGCTTACTTTGACTGCATCCAAAGAATAGCCATTCGCAGCTGGATGAGCACTCAGGTTGGACAGTCCCTCTCTCACAAGGCCTAGCAGCCAACAAGGTGCTTACTCGGGAATGAAGTCTTTATCACCGACATTGTTGCAGAACACGTATGGAAAACTAAGTGGCAGAACAGTTACTTCAGCCCTTCCAGGCTCTTGTTAAGAAAACCAACCTCACGCGTGGTGTTCTTATAAAGAGTCCTCCCCTGGAATGCTCGAAGTACACTGGGTCTCTCCCAGACCGGAGACGGCACCCATCCACCTTGGAAACCTTCCTTAGTTCCCTTGCCTTGGTCTAGCCAGCCCAGAGGCATCAAAGTCGGGTGGAACCACACCCCAGGCCATAGCCTTCCCGGGGGCTGGTCAGGAAGACTAGGACCATATACTCAGCACTGCATACTGGACTGGAACCCAGAACCATGTGCCGTCCATGTCTTTTAATACCCTCTCCCAGAGGGTACAGCAGGAGGGCCACTCCCACTGACCTGACTCCGGGAGGGAATAATTCAAGCGCCTTACCAGACCATAGTTCCACACCTGCCACCAGAGACAGTGCCCCCTGTGGCCAGGCTGAACATCTTGCAGTCCAGTCAAACTGACACAGAAGTCAAATTTAGTCAAATAGGACCAAACCAAATTGTAGTTTGGGTAGAGCTTTTAACTTTGAAAAACATAATGCGTGCTCTTCAGGAGCCGGCCGCTACACACTCCCCCCGCTTATTTAAATGATGTCCCCATCGCCTGGGAAAGACAGGAAAAAGAAACCCAGAACTAAACATAGCACTTGCTCTTCAGGAGCCCATCGTTACATATACATCAGCCAATGATGGTACACATCACAGCTGTGTTTCAGTCCATTTATATAGCACATTCAAGACATCCATTGCTTTAAACAAAGCATCTAGCAGTGTTTTGATGTCATGTGTTGCTGGTCTTGCTTCTTCATCATCTCAAGTGACTCAAGGAGGTACCATGAAAATGATATATCATAGCAGCAGACTTTAATTTTGAAAATACTTCTTATATATGAAATTGGCTGGATATATATTTTTATAATGTGAAACGTACATTTTGCCAACACACACACACGTGTCTGTCTATATATCTATATATTCCTTCATATAATATTATTACAATCATTTGTTGTTTTCTTCAAGCCCATTAATAACTCATTCCATTTGAACTGTTGACTATTATAGCATGTTATGTGTTTATATTTTCTTCATAAGGTTTATTTGGTAATGGAGTTCCAGCTGCTAGGCAACAGAGAGTAAAAGTATTTTATGAATATGATATATTCAATCAGTTCTTTGTGAACCACTTCTTTTTGACAGCCAACATTGTAGAGAAACATATTATAATGATAGATGTCATGGTTTGAAACCCTACATTGAGATGTACTCAGTTTAGTTAATAATACGCACTATACAAAATGTCGCCTACATTGGTGCCCATCGAAAGACAGAAATACGGTATATAACAATGTATGTTTTACAGTATTATGATTTCAAGCATCCACTACATACATTTTAAAACATAAGTTCCATTGAAGATCATAAACAATGATAATTTTTTTTAAATCTTATCATCGAAACAATGAATATATCGTATACAATCATTGTAGACAAGGACCAAAACGCTTGGTATGAGACATCATTTACTTAACTCATAATTAAACAATGAAAACCTATTGGCAAATACAATGACAAGAGGGACTGGGTAGCTACATGCACATCTTGTAATTAATGGTCAGCTGCACGTATTCTAGCAGATAAAAGATAAGCGATAACTAAAAGTGAAAAATGGGAAGAGTAACTAGGAGTGATCCCTGCAAAACCCCCAGTAGGAAGAACAATGGACTATCTTGAGACCCAATTATTAAACAAAAATATAAAAAATATATACATTTTATTTGTACAAAATTGTTTAAAAAGACATAGATGCACAATGTATGGTAAAACAGCAATTTATGACAACCCCAACAGACAGTAAGTTATAGAAACAGGTCACATAGTAGCCTCAGACGGGTGCTGAAGGCAGTTGATTAATGATGTATTGTATATCCTCTACATGTTTCGCAGCTAAAAGCTGCTTCTTCAGGAGATGGTATACATAGTATAATCTACAACAAATCAAAAATGTGATTATGCCAAAATATCAATAAATGGTAGTGAGGGGAATGAAGACCAGAGCCCAGATGACAATCAAGTTAGGGACTCCATAAATAAGAGTGAAAAAGGTTCAAATGAAACAGATTTTTATGATTTTGCTTCTTTTTTTTTTTTTCTTTTTTTACTCCAATAGATTTTCAATAAATGTTCTTCTTTGAGTTTAGTACTAGAGCATAGAAAGTAGTATATACTGACATACCCCATTTTTAAGTACACAATGGGATTTATTTACTAAAGCCGTAAAGTGCAAAATCAGGGTCACTTCTGCCCAGAAACCAATGAGCTTCCAGGTTTTATTACCAGGCTTAATTGAACAAGCTGGAGTTAGAAGCTCGTTGGTTTCTATGCAGAAGTGAGCCTGATTTTGCACTTTCCAGCTTTAGTAAATAAATCCCATTGTGTACTTAAAAGTGGGGCATGCCTGTAATGTGAGAAAAAAAAAAAGAACATATCAATCTTATCTATGTCAATGGATGACTTGCCTTTTATTGAGTGGCTAGATTTTGTGAATATGGATGCAAATGTTTATCATGCAGTCTGAAGGATTATGTTCATTTTTTGGGGTAAAGGAGTAAGCACAAGATGTCATTCTATGCACACCACTGGGCAAATCATTATTGACAGTTGACTGCATGAAACGGATACACCAAATATGTGAAGAAAAAATATTCTCACAAGGTTTTTATATATATTGTAAGGATTTCAGCAGATTTTACTGTTGATTAGACTGTTGGTTGTGTGTAGATATAGAGCAAGGCCGTTCTGTGCATATTCTGAAATATTTTAAAATATTTTAAAATAAGTGCCAGGTTTTGCCTATACTATAATCGTATTATTTATGTTACCATAGGATACATTGCACATAGGATACATTGCACCCAAGGCATCCCTAGAAAAATGTAAGGTTGTTTCCAATGCTAAAGCTTGCAGTGAGTAAATTCGAATATATGTGTGAGGATGACAATTTATTTTTAGGAGACTGCATCTAATTTAAAGCACAGTAAAAATGGGGGTTCATTTACTAAAGAGAAATAGACTGTAGTGCAGTTGCACTCATTTTCCCCAGAGCTTAGTGAAGTTGATGAAGCTCTGCAGATTTAAATCACCCAATCACGTGCAAACAAAAAGCTGTTTGTTTTGTTTTTTTCTTGCACCTAAATAGGTATTTTTTTTTTACAAAATGAAGCTTTGCCACACTCATTAAATTATGGGAAAAATTAGTGCAACTGCACTTGCAAAGTGTACAATCTATTTGCCTTTAGTAAATCAACCCCATAAAGTCACTCATAGAAATCTAATCCATAGTAATCTAAAGTAATCTACAGTAATCCTTGATATGTTACAGTGATTTCAAAAGTAATTTTACATATTTCTACATTTTAAGCTTTTATTTAAACACATGCTTTGTTATCCTAACATAAAGATACAGGCTTTCCTGCTATAGGGTGACTATTCTCTTCCAGTTGAGGTTATTTATGAAAGGCAAAAGTGGATTTGCCTTTTGTAAATAACCCCCACTGTCTCACATTGTACTCATGCATTGTAACCCTGTCACAGCCAAGCAACCGTGCCAGCAAACAACGATCAGGTATGGTTCAGTATTACCACCATCAGCATACCTGCCCAGGTAAATACCATGCAGCCCTCCTTGGAATGCATGTAAGTAGACAAGAGGCTGCATTAGATCAGCAGTACTGTGATGCAACAAAGGATAATAAAGAGAATTTTACTTCTGACAAAGAGAGATGTCAGTTACATGAGCCCAGGAAAAAGGTTTCTGGGAAAACTTTTCTTCAAATTCGAAAAAGTGAATATTGTTGCTGAGATTTTTTTTCCATTACATTATTTACTTGTGGGCAATTTAATATCATACATACTGTATATATTCAAGTTCCATGGTTACTATAATTAAATTTAGTGTAAACTGCAAACTCGTAAGCCAAAAGTCTCGTACACACGATTGGATTTTCTGCTGGCAAAACCTCTGACTTTTGTTCCGAAGGCATGTGCCTGAATTTTGTCTTGCATACAAATGGCAAGGAACTGTCGGTCAACAACAATGAACATAGTGACGTACTATGTGGTTTTTACGCTCTTTAGTGCTACCTTTTGGCCTCCTTCTGCTAATTTTGTGTTAGTAGAAATTTGGTGAGTGCTGATTCATGCTTTTCATTTAGAGCTTTTCAGTTCACGCTTTTCAGTTCACACTTTTATTTTCATGATTTTCAGTTTGTTTCTGAGCAGCCGTTCATCAACCAGACATGTTGCGGAATCGGAGGAGATAATGTGTTATTTATTATTGGCCTTGGAGTTATTGCTTTGACCCAAGTCCAGTCCAGGAACAGGAGGAGTTCTTGGACCAAAAATTGGTTGCTTTATTTATTGTGACCAATTATGTCATATGCCTTTGCTGTGGAAGCTCATGGAGAATAATCCAGATGATTTCCAGAATTATCTCTGGATGACCGACCCCTGCTTTCACCAACTCTTGGCATTGCTGACCCCCTATATTAAGAAGCAGAACACATGCATGAGCCTTTTATTTTATTTTTTTGGTTGAACAATAATGATTTGATTTGTTATATTTTCTATAATTTTGGATGCATAGAATGCACTTTTTGGTTCTATTGGCAGATAGCATGTCTAATTTTATTTGTTTTCTTTTTGTAATGCACAATAAAAAAAATTGTGGAGAATTTTGAATGTTGTTGACAGTTTGGAAGTAGGCAGTTACATTTATAGAAATACAATGTACAATTGAAAAGGGACACCAACAATGGTGTTGTGGTAACTTGCCCAAAAAAAAAGCAAAAAGCATAATAATATTATTCTTGATATCACTAGAAACTTCACTTCATTATTATCCCATTAAATAAGAAGCGAATGTGCGCTGCATTTCGAGATTTCATAATTTGCCACGTCACGAATGTTAATTCTCCATTACGAATGCTAGTTTACAAGACCAACCACTTCTGGCTCATCCTTGCTTGCGAGCATGTGTGTTCGTACTTTGGGCTTTTGTTTGACGGACTCGGAAAGTCCGACAACAGACATTTGTTCGCGGAAAATTTTAAAATCTGGCATCCAACAATTGTCCACGGAAAATCCGACCACCATTGTCCGATGAAGCATACAAACGGACGGATTTTCCAACAACAGCCTGTCATCATACATTTCCCGTCAGAATATTTGATAGTGTGTAGGAGACTCATTACACTGAAAACACGTGTTTATAACTTTGTAAATTGACAATCAAAAAACTTGTTTGATTCACATGTGAGATCCAGTAAAACAGTTATATCCAGTAAAGCACAAACACTTCAGCAATGTTTTTGTGAATTCATTGTACAATCCAGTGCAGTCAATGCAAATCGGCATGCACAATATGCACACATACTAGCAAAAACTGATTAGCCTGTGCACTTTCAGATTCACTTATATATTTGCAATCTAGCAAATTGTGAAGAGATTGGCTTATCTTTAAATGAAGTTCATGTATGCTAACAATTTAGTCACTGGATCTGCTTTAGCAATTTATTTGTGTGTATGCCAGCACCATGATCATGCATGAACAACCAATTCGCATCCTCACAATATTTACCTTGTGTCTTCAATGCAGGCAGATAAGCATGCAAGCTGTGAATTTATTAGGGAGCGTATTTTATTCCTAAGCCATGGCAATCCTAAAACAAATAATAACATTTGGGTCTAATCAGTGTTAGGGATTTTAGAACACTCCTATGTTGGAACAAATCGCATATAGTAATATTATTTAAAGGATAGCATAAAAAAGGCACAAAAAAAAGTTATATTCTCTACTGGGGGTATCATAGTGCACATACAGGCATACCCCACTTTTAAGTACTCAATGGGGTTTATTTATTAAAGCTGGAAAGTACGAAATAAGGCTCACTTCTACATAGAAACCAATGAGCTTCCAGGTTTTATTACCAAAGCCAAATTGAACAAGCTGGGGTTAGAAGCTCATTGGTTTCTATGCAGTAGTGAGCCTGATTTTGCACTTTCCAGCTTTAATAAATAAACCCTATTGTGTACTTAAAAGTAAGGTATGCCAGTACTTCCTCTGGCCATGGCCATGGCAAGATTACACATAGATTGTTTATATTTTTGTCTCTAAATTGGTTTCTAAACAATCGCATTGCTTGTCACATTACAGTTACATTTTTTTTTTTTTTTTTGAGGGTAGACTTTTGATAGGCATATATCTTATTGCACCTTGTCAGAACAGAAGCAACAAAAGCAGCATCATTTGAATGTTCAATGCACACTGCAAATGACATTGTAAGCATTGAACATCAGTATGGGTTTTCCTGGATAGGCTTATGAATCGTATTTTTCGATATGCATGAGTACCTCCCCATACTCATGCCATCCCACAATGCCAGTATACAGTGGCAATTTATGCTTGGTCATTTCTCTTTAGTAAACTAGACCCACTTCGTAAATCATAACTGTTCAGTATTCAACTATTCCTGATCTGATATAAGTCAATGTAATATGTGCTGACAACCTATTGGATCCACGTGGTCATTGCAGAGATAGGCTAAGAGAATTACCACTGCACATTAAGACACACTATGGTGAAAAAATTTGATCTTGTAGAGAGCTAGTGTTCTACTTTGTGTACTATACAGCCTGTATTATTCATCCATTTTACATAATGTGAAGCTAAGGCATCGTAGATGTATTTCAATGCCACTGGCAACATATACCATAGATGCATTAAAACTGATTGGTGTTTGAAGGCAAAAAAAAATCCAAAACAGTCACATGAACTCTCAGTGCACTGCCTTACAGGCATCTGGTGAAATAAGCTCTTTCTGACACACTTCTCTGAAGTGAAACCACTTGCTCTTCAGTTAAATCATTAATAAATGATTATCAAAATAGCATCTCTAAGGAAAGGAAGACGTGATTCAAGGAATAGTCTGTTTTCCTCTTATAAGGAGGAGAAAAACAGTCAGTGGAAGCCCAACAAAAATGCAAGAATGTAAGAATTCATGAAAATATGTTTATTTCCAAGCAGGGTTATTATCTATATTAATATTCATCTCCTAGCATTATGATCTGCTTCTGAATTACTACGGCAGCTGAAACAAACATTCACTGGAACAGAGGAATGAAGCTTTGCAGAATTTCTGATTTCTAATACATTGTTAAATGTAAAAGGACCTATTCATGTCTAGATCTACTCTTCAGAATATTATTTCTAAAGAATATATTTCTGCTGTATTGGAAAGTCAAGGAGATTTTTTTTTACTTTCTTTTAATCCGCTAGCATTAGAGTTTTAACAGTTTCAGACTCTGAATAGAAGATATAACATTATTTTTTTCACTCTTTTATTTTAGCTAGTACCAACATATTAGGTATTTTACTCATGCGTTCGCCCATATGGAAAAGATAAAATGGCAATTATACATGATTTATTAAACATTAGGGATTTAAATGTATACACTGACATGCTAGTATAGGTTATAATCCCACATTTTTTAATACAATGGTAAGCTTAAACTCAAACTGAGTATGAGTGATGCCACACAGTGGAAAGTCAACTGTTCTTTTCTATCAATGCCAAGCATTTTAACCACACAAATGAATTAGAATGTGCATTCTTATCAGAATACCAGATACCCAACAGTAGTGCCTGGGAGACACTTCTCTATTGTCATAAGTGAATGTATGTGTGGGCATATATTCAAATTGTGAGAATTCAGTAAATACTAGTGGTCACTGAAAGATTGTAAGATGGATACATTCTATAGCTTTCCAGATGGAACCCAACACCTGTAGCCCCACTTAATCTGCTATATGGAACTACAAGATTTCAATAGTCCACTAGGAAACTTTACTAAAAGAAATATAGAGAGTATCATAGCTAACCTCCTGAAAATGCTACTTGCTTGCATATCTCTTGCTCCGGTAGGTTAAAGAAATTACCTAGAACAAACTGATCATGAAAATCAGAACTCTTATGCCTTGTACACACGGTCGAAAATTCCGATGGAAAATGTCCGATCGGATTATATTGTCAGATGTTGCAACCGTGTGTGGGCTCTATCTGACTTTTTCCGTCGGAAATTCAGACAGAAAAAATTTGAGAGCAGGATCTCAAATTTTCCAGAAAAAAAATCAGATCAGACTTTTTCCGATCGTTTGTAGAGAATTCCGATCAGACAAATTGCCACACATGCTCAGAGCAAATTACTATACCAAATCTATTGGCTAGTAGCCTCACCATAGTCCTGTCGTAACTAATGAACGTCATCACGTTCCCGAACGATCTGATTTTCCGACAACTTTGTCCAACCGTGTGTATGCAACACAAGTTAAGGACAAAATCTGTCTGAAAAAATCCGACGTATTTTGTTGTCGGAATGTCCAACTGTGTGTACAAGGCATTAGACCTCATAGATGAGGTGCACAGGTGTACTGTGTATCTGCATGCAGGCAGTCATGTCAATTGGGTTACAGCGGCTTCACCAACGCAGTTTGTGGGTGCAGGTGCATGTTCCCCAAATTTAGGCAGTCCAAGAAAAGTACCTTAACATTTGGATGTTATGACAACACTAAGGGGTTGATTTTTACGTCTAGGGTATCAATATTTATACAGCAAATACAATTGATAACATTTTTTAACTATATTTTTGGTATGTTCAGGGATGTAAATGTAGGGCATTTGTAGATCTTGGGAGGTAGGAGTAGAGGAACCGACATAGGGAAAAGTGGGGAAAGGAAATTGGTGAGAGAGGGGATAAAGAAGAATAAAAGAGAGGGAAACAGAAAAAGAAAGCAAAAAGCAGATAAGATACCTATTTTAGGAAAAGAGTTGGCAGGGTAGAGCTTTTCAAGTATATTATTTTCAATTAGAAAAGTGTTTTTTGACTTGCAATATGAAAAAAAAGCCCAACCAGTGTGTAGCTCTGCAGAGCCTGAATATGTAATTAACAAATATGGCTGTCCCTGTGTTCATATATAATTACAAATTATGCAAATAAACAATATTCTTAATTTGTTAACTCATAATCAAAAGATTGTTGACAAAGAGACTACAAATTCCCTTTAAGTTGGCGTTGTGGTCTGGCCAAACTGGCCAGAGAAGTAAATTCCAAAACACGCTGCATATGGTGCAGAAGTGCCTCTCTCTACACCTTGCCATGCATTTGATCTTTACGGAAACCAGAAGAGACTCTTGACAGGGTTGTACCATAATGATGGTTTAATACATCATAAATGATAACACATGTCTATATATATATAATGGGATGATCTGCTAAAGGAGTAGAGCTTATTTTCTTTGCAAAGCGAATGGTAGAAAATAAGGTGAACAGAGCTTTCGCATTACTAATAACCACCTTGCAATTCAAATTCAAACATTTTCTTGGGCCTTTCCGAATCCACTAGCCAACTATTTTCAGACAGTGTAGGCTCAAGGGGCAGCTGTTTTGGGCCCCACAACAATGACTGGGCCCAAGACAGCTGCCCCTTTTTGTTTTGCCCTGCCTCAAAGTCGGCCCTGTATATATATATATATATATATATATATATATATATATATATATATATATATATATATATATATATATATATATATATATATATATATATATTATATATAGATAGATAGATAATATACATAGATATCTATCTATCTATCTATCTATCTATCTATCTATATATATATATATATATATATATATATATATATATATGTATGTATGTGTGTATATACACACACACACATGCATACAGCAGACCCCATCTATCAGTAGCTGCATATATATATATATATATATATATATATATATATATATATATATATATGTATTTTTTCTACATTCAAACCTTATTGTTATATCAATAACCATAGATGCAAGACATTCAAGAATGTTTGCATATTATTTCAGGAAGTGGGGAGGACTAACTCCAATGTTATAGCTTTCCTTTGTGTGATTTGAAAACGTGTATCAAATGTACCATTTTAAAATAGCATTTCAATTCCATAAAACATATCCTATTGTGTTTGACCCTAGTCATACCATCTCCTTCAAATGTTAATAGCAAAGGTGCATTGAAAATGTGACACACTCGTTGTTAAATAAAACAGTAACCCATGCACTTGCAGTGCTTTTTATATGACCTACTTACATGTTACTTCACCCTCCCTGTGGTATGATTAAAAGCTGCTTTGAATCCACCATTCCCTCAAGGGATTTGAGGCTAGAATTTAACAAACTGCTGAGAAGGCTTAAGTCAGTAAGAGCCTGGGCTTCCCCGCAGCTTCTTCCAGCTAATTCACATGTAATTAAAAATAAAATACATTTTTCAAAGAAACTAGTGGTTTAATGTAGTATTTTAAATGTACATATCTATTTCAAAATAGTAATCATTGTAGGTATAGATGATAAAAAGAATACATCTTTCCTTTTTTGCTTGAGGTGGCACTCTGTCCACCAACTTAGCTGATTACAGCCTGTTTTTTTTTATTCATAATGCAAAGTATTTATTCCTTCTAATTAAGAGTGGACCCCTGTTAATATTGAACATTTAAGAGCTTGGTAAAAAAAATAAATAAATGTTTTATGTCCAGCTATATTTTGTATCCTGTCCCAAAGCAGGCAAATGTACAGGCAATATGGGGGCAGTGCTGTAAATAACCTTAGTAATAAAATGTAATTATCAATGTTGCTGAAGGATAACATGTCCATCTATAAGAAATTATTTTTGTGATTCCCATTATTTTTGCTGTCCATGGACATGTGGCTATACTATACCATCAACAATGATTACAACCTCCATACCCTAAGGAAAATATTTTTGACAGATACATGTTATTGGCTGTACACGCAGTGTGTATATTAAAGATACAGCTGATGTTATTGCATTCATGTTCTCTGCACCATGGTATGGGATGTGAATTTCTCAAGTTTTTAATAAACAATGGCCAAAAGATCTTTATAAAACCTATCTACAAAATATATTTTGCTGGACTATATTTTTAATTGGTCATATATGGTGGAAATCATCAGGGTACATTGCACTGAGTAGCTTGGTAAATGGCATAATAAACCTTAAAGCCTCAAGGGTTTGACCATAAATAAAATCACCTGTATAATATGTAGGCCAATCTCAGTCCAATCACAATTAAATCTAACTTAAGCCAAAAAAAAAATTGTTTTGAAAAGAGTGGAGATGGGTCAGATCCTACGTCAGGCTAGGTTTCCTTTATATCCAGCAGGTGGCACTGTGTCATTATACAAATATAGTGGAGTTAGGGAAATGTCCCCTCGTGGACTCCATTGGTGTCTCAGAAGAACCAACTGTTTGGATGCTACAAACTTGTGTGACCATTGGCAGGCAACTTGGCAGGCAACTTGGTGTGACACTTTATAAAACAGGATACAGAGCCCCCGTTTGTTAGGGAGTCTGTATTAGTAGTGCAGGGTAAATTTTCTGGTGAGTAGGGTCAGAATAGGGACAACACCTGTCTTGAGGAAATGTTCCGGTATCTGGATTAGGAACATGGGGCTCTTCTCAGCAGCATTACAGTTCCATTCCAGTACACTGCCAACTGCCACCACTCCAGCAGAAGGGGGTTTATATACTAAAGCTGGAGCGTTCAAAATCAGTCTCACTTCTTCAGAGAAACCAATCAGCTTCTAACCTCAGTTGTTCAATTAAGCTTGGAAATAAAAGCTGGACGCTGATTGGTTTCTCTGAAGAAGTGAGACTGATTTTGAATGCTCCAGCTTTAGTAAATAAACCCCCTTCTGCTGGAGTGGTGGCAGTTGGCAGTGTACTGGAATGGAACTATAATGCTGCTGAGAAGAGTACCATGTTCCTAATCCAGATACCGGAATGTTTAACTCTCCAGCTTTAGTAAATAAACCCCCAAGCCTTTGGTTAATACAGGTCCAAATTTGGTAACATTATGTAAACACCAATCGTTCTATTGCCTTATACTAGTGACTACAAATTCTGTTGATATTCATTACTGCTATTCTATATACAATATACAAGACAACTATCATTTTAAGAGATGTGTGTGGTTTCTTCCAGAATGGACCTAGGCCCTACCTTTCTCCGCTGTGGAGCTTTCCACTCACTTCCTGTCTTGATTAAGTGTGAGAGGAATCAACAGTTGTTCTCTGCCCCATTGGAGATATTTTTCAATTGATTCCACCCCTCAGTGTGGTCCACATACTACCTACTTTCAGTACCACTCCTGAGTTTCTCGCTGTGTGGCCTTGCCCGGAAGTGCATAGCTTTTGCAATCAAAACATCCTGGTTTTCAAAATGCTTGACATTCATTCCTTCTGCCAGTCTGTACTCATGGCAGGCCTCAATCATTTATAAAAGTACAGACAAAGCATAAGAAATGAATTGGGCTGCACCCCCTTTCCCCCCTTTAGGGCTGCCATCAGGGGGGTATGACCATTACAACTGTAAGGGGCCCGCTTGGGCCAGAATAAAGCAGGATGGGTGGAGCCATGCTGTGCATTACAGAAACAATCTCACAGTGTTTTCTCTCTGTAGCATTGAGCTCAGATATCAAGCTTTTTACTGCCACCTCTGGCTACTATGTGCATGTGCACCCCTCGTGTACTGAACTTTTCTGTGTCAGCAACATGTCAGCTTTGTGAAAACGAGCTGGGAGCAGGTAGGAAGAAATTCTTTACAAGTAGGAGCTGTGAAGAAAAGGGATGGGGGACTGTTTGTGTACAGGGAGGGGCCAGATCCTTGTGTGTTTACAGATTTGTGTATGTGTGGGGCTGACATATATATATATATATATATATATATATATATATATATATATATATATATACGAGTGTGTTTGGGGGGCTGGGCTGGCATATATACAGGCAGTGGCAGTGCGTTCCTTAAAGGGTGCACGGGCGCCACCCCCTCTCTCCAGCCACCCACCTCTATGTATCATGGATAGATTCATGCATTGCATTGCATATTCAGGTGTCCGGCCCAATTCCAGATGCCGGGCGCCTGAATTACAGTGGCAGGCGTGTATTTTTGAAGTACCTGATTAGAGCCATAGGCTCGCACAGAGCATTGCGCTCGCAGTTCACCCAGGTGTGTTAGAACAGTGAATGAATATTCACTTTTCTAACACTGAACCACCTCTCCACCAATCAGGAAGCATGGGTGTGCTACCCATAACCTGATTGGCTAAAATGACAGGCGCTGTGATTGGATGCCTATCAGGAGGAAGAGTGGAGACACCTGGATGACACAGCTCGCCACCGTCACCGGCTCCCCCACCTAGATAGGGTAAGTGCTGGGCAGACAGCGAGCAGGCGGGGGGTTCACAGTGTTACGTTTTAAATTGGCACAGTGGCTGCATTTGATGGGCACAGTGGTGGTATTGGATGGGCACAGTGGCAGCATTTGATGGGCACAGTGGCATCATTTTATGGCACAGCGGCAGCATGTGAGGGCACAATGGCTGCATTTGATGGGCACAGTGGCTGCAATTGATGGGCACAGTGGCTGCAATTGATGGACACAGTGGCTGCATTTGATGGCACAGTGGCTGCAATTGAGGAGCACAGCGGCTGCAATTAATGGGCACAGTGGCTGCGTTTGAGTGGCACAGTGGCTGCATTTGATGGGCATAGTGGCAGCAATTGATAGGCACAGTGGCTGCAATTGATGGGCACAGTGGCTGCGTTTGATGACACAAGGACTGTGGTTGATGGGCACAGTGGCTGCATTTGATGGGCACAGTGGCTGCAATTGATGAGCACAGTGGGTGCATTTGATGACATAGTGGCAATTGATGTTTTTTTTAGAATTTTTCAGTTTGTTTTTTGAGCACCAGCCGCCACTGTCTACAGGTGTGTGTGTGTGTGGGGGGGGGGCATTTATACAGGTGTGTGGGGGGCTGACATGTATACAGGGGTGAGGAAGGCTGACATATATACAGGATTGAAGGGGGCTGAGTGCATACAGGTGGATTGGTCGGTGTGCAGATTCGATAGGATTACCAGTGGGCAAGCCCTCAGGAATGTTTTGGTGGTCAGGCTCGGGTGGGGGGGCAGGCCTTAAGCTGTGTAAGAGGCCCAAACATTTCTGATGGCTGCGCTGTGCACACTAGGCACAGAACCCAGACAGGATGTTTCTTTTGCAAATATCATGCAGCACAGCAAAGGTTCAAGAGCTGGAATGAAGGTAAATATTGTTATTGTACTGGCTATCGTGGAAGAGTGGGAGTATATTTAAAGGACAATTTTACTGACATTTATGTTGTCCTTTCATTTCAATAAGAGGAACCCTGAGGGCTAGCTCACAGAGGTCTCTGCAAGGGCACACAGAAAACCAATTTTCCATGTGCCCTGTCTACACTACAATGGAGGCCATGGGTGCAGAACAGTGAAAGAACAGACATCATCCCACAAAGGAAAATGGCTTGATTTTCTGTGCAGGGTAGAGTGAACAAAGTCTTATATAACAAAGGGGTTTTGTTTACTTCTGAAAAAAGGCACCAGCGCTATGGTAGTTAAGACTACGTTTCCACTATTGCGTCCCCAAAGTCGCGCGTTTTTTCCGCATTTTTTGCTGCGACTTGAAGCAATGCCTGTGCAAGTCACATCAAATTGGGACCAAAATAGTGCAGGGACTATTTTGAAGTTGCTGCGTCTTGAAGTCGCACAGATATGAACGGTACTCATTGTAAATCATGGGGTACGACTTGTCATGCGACTTTTCAGTCCCAGATCGCATGAAAAGTCACACTAGTGGAAACCTAGCCTAAATAGAAATATATTGAACCAAAAAGGCTGAATCCACAATAACAATTCAACTTTGGGCAAGTATTCTGATTAGCAGTTTGTAGCTCTTAGAGATGGACATTGACAGAAACACAAGAAATGGTGTTGTCCATAATGCTGAGTAAAATAATTTAGACAAGGGAAACAAAAAGCATCTGGTTGCTATGGGTAATTTGCACCTGGCTTTATAAAACAAGCTGGGAGTGTCTAGCGTCAGTAGTGTGTTGTCCAAGCGAGCGATGCTTAGATGTTGTATTATGTTTAGACATGCAGTGGCTGGATAATAACCCTGAAGGCAAATGTTTTTCAGTTGTATCAACTAGAGGACTGTCAGATGAATACAAATTTGAGAGGATTTTTTTTCTTTTGGGAAAACTCTTTTAATCTATATTGAATGCTTTTCGTGGAATTTGTATTCTTCTGAAGTCTCAACTATATCATTGTTAGTGTTTGGTAAAGTAGAGGTTATTCGGTTATCAGATCGCATTGTATAAAAAATAATATCCTCAGATTGTTATTAAAACTAGCAATTTTTCATACAGCATACATGAGGTTCCTATCACTCGATAGCATCAACAATGCTCATACTTTATTATAATCCCTGCCCAGGTATAGTGGACCAAAAGAAAAGCTTTGAGGTGTTGGAGAACACCTTCATTTGTTTGTTTAGTAATTAGGATGACTGGCAGATCTGATATCTTTTGTCTGAGATCTACTTGTGCATGGCTGGCCTTTAGCCAACTTTACCCAAAGATCTGCAGAGCAAATAAATGGCAATATCTGCTTCTTGTGGCCATCAACTGTAAATAGCCACTCATGTAACTAAGTTTTTAATGTGGTGTGTGACATGAACAATTAGTTATCAATCAGGCAGCGGTAGAGGACAGGGGTCACTGCTGTGCAGGATGCACAAACGAGGTCCTCCTTCTGATACAGCACATAATTGAGATACAGACACAGCCTCCATCTGCACTGTGCATACAGACACAGCCTCTATCTGCACTGTGCATACAGAGACAGCCTCCATCTGCACTATGTATACAGCCACAGCCTCCATCTGCACTATGTATACAGACACAGCCTCCATCTGCACTATGTATACAGACACGGCCTCCATCTGCACTGTGCATACAGACACAGCCTCCATCTGCACTGTGCATACAGACACAGCCTCCATCTGCACTGTGCATACAGACACAGCCTCCATCTGCACTGTGCATACAGACACAGCCTCCATCTGCACTGTGCATACAGACACAGACTCCATCTGCACTGTGCATACAGACACGGCCTCCATCTGCACTATGTATACAGACACAGCCTCCATCTGCACTGTGCATACAGACACAGACTCCATCTGCACTGTGCATACAGACACAGCCTCCATCTGCACTGTGCATACAGACACAGCCTCCATCTGCACTTTGCATACAGACACAGCCTCCATCTGCACTGTGCATACAGACACAGCCTCCATCTGCACTGTGCATATGGACACAGACTCCATCTGCACTGTGTATACAGACACATCCTCCATCTGCACTATGTATACAGATACAGACTCCATCTGCACTATGTATACAGACACGGCCTCCATCTGCACTTTGTATACAGACACAGCCTCCATCTGCACTGTGCATACAGACACCGCCTCCAGCTGCACTGTGCATAGACACAGACTCCATTTGCACTGTTTGTATTCAGACACAGCCTCCATCTGTACAGTAAATATACAGACACAGCCTCCATCTGTACAGTAAGTATACAGACACAGCCTCCATCTGCACTGTGTATACAGACACAGCATCCATCTGTACAGTGTGTATACAGACACATTCTCCATTTGTACAGTAGCTGGATGTTGTAGTTCTGACCTGTGAAATTCCCAAATTATAACAGCAGTGCAGCTACAGTAGCCAGCTGCACACTGTACAGATCGAGGATGTGTCTGCAAGGGAATCTGCTCTCGGTTATGTGTTGTGTGGGGAGGAGGAGCTCTGCTGAATGTCCTGTGCAGTGCAGCATAGGAGGAGGAACTCAGGGGGCTGGGCACATCCAGAGGAGGGGACAGGCCTGGGGGTTGCAACTGAAATCTGGGGGGAGGTATGCCTCCCTAGATCCGGCCATGACCTAGAATAAATGACACTGCACCCTGAGGTAGGATATAATTGTACTACCTCTCTAATACTGCATATAATGTAGCTGTCACAAGGGATATATACCATACTACTTGTTAATATGTCCATTGGCCTGCTGGAGGACATTAATGGAGTCACCAGCGGTACATTAATTTTTGGTAGAAAGGGGTCTAAAATATACTTTTGGGTGTGGAGTTTTAGTAAATTTCAGTATACTTACCCAAACTCTCCAAATCATGAAGCCAAAAACTCCTGCTCCAAGAACCCCACATTTTTATTTTAAACAGCCCTTAAAAGAGAAGTATGAGTTTTTATTTTATTTTATTTTCATACTTACCTATATGGATGTAGCATCAGACCAATGTTGCATCTGTCCCCCGCCATCTCTCACCGATGGCTCAGTTTTCGTTGATTCTGAGAGCAGAGCTGCTGCCTGTCAGTATCACTGGAGCGCTGAGCTGTGGAGGGGTGAGGAGTGGTTGTCTCAGCATCTCAGCGGCTCGCTGAGACTGCCATCAATCAAGGCAGCTGGCGGATCCAGACTTGGGAAGTCAGGATGACGAGCTGCCTCGACTGATGGCAGTGATGTCAGCGGAGAGCAGACTTCATACCGCTCTCCGCTGAAAATGGGTCCCAGGAATGCAAAACAAATTGCACTCCTGTGACCCATAGGAGAAGCCCAACCTAAAGCTGGACTTCTCCTTTAATTCCATGACATTCAGAACTGCAACAATGCAGGGAGGATCTGGATTTATGAAGATCTTATTGCTCTATTCTAGTCTGTAACCATGTTTTCTCATGTGGTGTCTGACACAATCAATTAGTGACCAATCACACAAAAAATGTCCAGCATCCTGGAAAACGATACATGGCTCCCAGAACTGGGATATAGCTGTACTACTACTACTAATACATTGTACAGCTGTCTCAAGGAATCTATACCATACGACTTGTTAATATGCCCAATGGTCTGCTGGAAGACATTGATTGAGATACATGTGGTACATTAATTTTTGGTAGCAGGAGGTCTAAACCATACATCTGGGTGTGGAGTTTTAGTACATTTCCATATACATACCCAAGTCTCCAAAAGTCATGAAGCCAAAAACTGCTGCTCCAAGAAACGCAGATTTCTATTTTAAACAACCCTTAGCCGATGACATACAGAACTACAGGAATAGATGCAGGGAGGATCTGAATTCACGAAGATCTTATTGTTCTGTTCTAGTCTGTTTCAAGTCTGCAAAAAAAAAAAAAAGGATCAAAATACCATTTGAGACTGGGATATGCTCAGTACAGGACTTACTCACTAATGGCAAACCCTTACCGAGTGACCACCTAATGACCACATACAATCTACCGAACCACATGTAACTTCACATGCATACAGGTTGCAAGCTTCCTAAAAGCTAACCCAGTTCCAACAATTAAGATACCACCCACAGCCTGGCAATATCTTGCACAGGGTCAACCTAAATGCAAGGGTATATCAATATTTTATAACCTCCTATAGAACAAACAATCTTTCCAGAAAACGAGGTCGATGAGCAAATGGGAAACAGACATAGGCACTCATTTTACAGATGACCAGTGGCAGATGGCGTTCCACACAATCCAGAACACATCCCACTGTGTAAGCCATTGGGAAATGACATTCAGATTGACTAACAGATGCCATTACACCCCTTGCAGACTGACCAAGTTCTTCCCGCACACCTCACGGATGTGCTGGCGGAACTGTGGCCACCAAGGACACCTCCTGCACTTGTTCTGGTAATGCCCATGCTTGACCAGCTTCTGGAACCAGGTATTTTGGTTGATCTCTTCAATCACTGGTATAATTACACCCACTAATCCTGCGTTAGCGATACTCCATATAGAAATAGAAAAATTTCCACACACTATGAGACCAGTAGTCTCACACATACTACTGGTTGCTCGATCTTTGGTACTCCACTCATGGAAAACTGCCCAACTATAAATATTACTAATGTGACAAGAATAGTACAAAAACACCATACCTTTGAACGAATACTAGCAATTAATTCTCTAAAATGTGCGAAGTTTGATAGAATCTGGGTCGTATGGACATCCAAATACAAAAGTTAATAATTATATAACACAACATCCAGGATACGATCCTTTTTTTCTGTAACTGAAATATGATATAATCAGTCAAATCCGCTGTATACAAACATGTGTGCTTCCTATTATTATTTTTTGTTTCCTACTGTTTTTGTTTCATTATAATCATTTCCCTGTCCTTTGTATTTTTGTACTGTTGACAAAAATTGAATAAAAAACTTTAATGATTAAAAAAAAAAATTACCATTGGCGACGATGCAAGGAAAGTTGAAATTCACTCCAGCCAGACAGTCCTAGGCTGGGAATCCCACATTTTCTAATAAAGCAGGAAAATATTAGACTCATTTAAAACTAGCTTAGGCTGCCATGTATCTTATGAATCCTGCAGTTTGGAGATATGAACACGTAAATGAACTAGTTGAAATGAAGGGAGAACATTAGTCCATTGATTTTCCTATCTGGAATCTTGTCAACGTTTCAAACGTTTCTCCGCTGTAGCTTTTCCTATTCTTGTTAAAAATCAGTCCTGTGCTTAGCGTGTGCATGTATGTGTGTTTTCAATACATAAACAACACTGTAAGATGGAATAAGCATTTTTTCTCCAAAAAGTAAGACAAAATGCCTTTTTTTTATGATGCTGGTGCCTATGTGCTTAGCGTGTGCATGTATGCGTGTTTTCAATATATAAACAACACCGTAAGATGGAATAAGCATTTTTTCGCCAAAAGGTAAGACAAAATGCCTTTTTTTTATGATGCTGGTGCCTAGAGTTACAATGAAACATTTAGCCAACTATTCAAAGACTAGCAACTGGTGAGAAAAACACCATTAAATGCCAGTTGTTAGTTTTACAACTGAAATCTTTTGTCGTGTGAATCCGAAGTGTGAAAAGCACAAACTCCCCCCAAATGTCACCATGTTTTTTTAATAGTAAACCCAAAATCCTTTCATCGTGTTTCTTGACCTCAAATGACTCTGTCAGTTCCTCAATAAAAATGCTTGAACTGTATGTATATTTGCCAGAATCTATTTTAGACATTAATGGAAGACGGTTATAAAACTCACGCCAGCTAGAAAGCAGGCTGTTTCTGTGGTTTACTGAAAATATGCATTTTTGCTAATTATTTACCTGCAGAATTAGAAAGTAAGCAAGCATATGTTGGTAAAAATACACACTTAGGAAAATAAACACACTTCAGAAAGAAAATATGTAGCACAGAAAGAATGCCAAGTTTTCAGCTTACACCAGCACACTGGCAGCTCCTAAACTGGAGTTTAGGAGATTTTGGTGTTTTTTTTTTTTGCCAAAGCTCCATAAAAGCCTATGGGGTTGATTTACTAAAGACAAATAGACTGTGCGCTTTGCAAAGTGCAATTACACTTGCATTCCGCAAGTGCAGTTGCTCCAGAGCTTAGTAAATGAGGTAAGGTTTTACTTTGCAAAGAGTATCCAATCACGTGCAAGTAAAGTAAAAACGACAGCATTTTTGCTTGCACTTGATTGGATGATGGAAGTCAGCAGAGCTTCTGCTCATTTAATAAGCTCTGGAGCAGCGGCAGACTGACCATTGGGCCACTCGGGCACTGCCCAAGGGTCTCGAGCCACTAGGGGGCCCCATCAGGGTTGCCAGCCTCAGTAAAACCAGGGACAGTATGTAAAAATCTGTGTTTTTTTTACATCTGTCTCTGAAATGTCCCTTACTGACATCCTTTTGGTCTAAAAATCCCAAGATTATAGCTGCCCCACCTCTCCAGTACCTTCTCAGCCAATAGAAACATGTCTGTGTATACTGTGTGTACATGTATGTGTATACTGTGTGATTGTATACTGTGTGTGTGTATACTGTGTGGCCCCATAATCTCAGATTGCCTGGGGGCCCCATAACCTCCTATTGCCCGAGGGTCCCATGAGTTGTCAGTCCACCCCTGCTCTGGGGCAACTGCACTTGCGCAGTGCAACTGCACTTTTAAAAGTGCACAGTCTTTTTGCCTTTAGTAAATCAACCCCTTTATCCCTATTTGTATACATAATTCTCTATGGGATACATACAGTAGAAGGTGCAGTTTAAAAACATGCCATTTTTCTATGTTACATAGTGATATAGTTCCTTTATGCAACAAGTCTTGATATCCAATTATAGTTTGTGGTTAGCACAGAATACTTTCCAGCTTGTTTGTCCTTCATATCTCTAGCTCTTTGCAGTGGAAAACATCCACATCCCACAGTGCATTGCCTGACGTCTGAACAACCTATTAGCAGGCCTGGGTATTGCAACATTGAGGATGTGCATTTGAATTTTGATAGTTTAATAGTGTATTAACTTCTGTAGGACTGCATCATGGTGCTACTGTTTGTTTAACCCTTTCATGATTAAGCCTATTTTCGGCATTTGGTGTTTACAAGTTAAAATCCATATTTTTTGCTAGAAAATTACTTGGAACCCCCAAACATTATATATATTCTTTTAGCAGAGACTCTAGAGAATAAAACGGCGATTGTTGCAATATTTTATGTCACACGGTATTTGCACAGCTGTGTTTTAAACGCAACTTTTTGGAAAAAGGGACACTTTCATGAATAAAAAAAAAAAACAGTAAAAATAGCCCAATTTTTTTGCATAATGTGAAAGATAATGTTACGCCGAGTAAATAGATACCAAACATGTCACACTTTATAATCGCACGCACTTATGGATTGACGACAAAGTACGGTACCTAAAAATCTCAATAGGCGACACTTTAAAAAATGTTGACGGTTACCAGGTTAGCGTTACAGAGGAGGTCTAGTGCTAGAATTATTGCTCTCGCTCTGACGATCGCGGCGATACCTCACATGTGTGATTTGAACACCGTTTACATACGCGGGCACGACTTCCGTATGCGTTTTCTTTGCTTCGCGAGCTCGCGGGGACGGCGGGCGCTTTAAAAATTATTTTTTTATTTTTTTATTTTTTTTATTTATTTTAAAATGACTAAATTGTTTTAAAAAAAAAAAAAATTGATCACTTTTATTGCTGTCACAAGGAATGTAAACATCCCTTGTGACAGTAATAGGTGGTGACAGGTACTCTTTATGGAGGGATCGGGGGTCTAAAAGACCCCCCACCCCTCCTTTACACCTCAATGTATTCAGATCGCCGAAAACGGCGATTCTGAATACCGTATATTTTTTTAAAACCGGCGCCATTGGCAGCCGAGTAAACGGGAAGTTACGTCATGACGTCGCTTCCGTGTTTACTATGAGGAGACTGGAACGAAGCCGATTACGGCTTTGTTCCAGTTCCTCCCCAGTGGCCGGAGGCAGCGCAACTTGAATCGGTGCTCCCGATCGAACGGGAGCACCGGTAACAGCGGCGGGAGGCGGCGGGAGGGGGGACGTCCCCTCCCGCTCCTCCGGCATAACAGCCGAGCGGCTTTTAGCCGCATCGGTTGTTATGGCTGGAAAGCCAATCGCCTGCTGAAGAAAACGGTACCGGGAGGATGCCTGCAGGTGCGGGCATCATCCCGGTATACCCCCGGAAGCCGAGTATGCAGATCTGCGTATGCTCGGCGGGAAAGGGTTAATACTTTTTTGCTCATATATATATATATATATATATACTGTTTATCCACTTCCTGGTTTCCTTAAGGCACTGGTGATTTCACACTGACCTTACAGCAGCATCTTGGGAACTTCCTGTCACATGTACCAGGAGGCAGACCTAGAGGCCTAAGCTGAGTTCCAGGAAGTAAAGGGAGATCGATTCACCTACCCTTAGTAAAAATGGCCACTCTGAGAATAGATAGAAAAATAAGATATCCCAAAGAAGTATTTGTTTGCACTTTGCATCTTGCCATTGCTATAAATTTCTAAAGATGCCTTTGTTGTCATTTTTGTGGTAAGGGGTTCCTCTTTCAGTCTTATAAAATAATCTATTAAAATACAAATATGGGAGCTACCACTACAGACTAATTTAAAAAAAGTGTAAACTCTGGGGCTACCATACATATATTTCCTTTACTACTGAGCAAATGAATGACCTGGAACAAGCATGCAGCCAGTGAAATGTCAGGGCATCTGATCTGTGCATTCGTGTTCCACATCAGTGGCTAACCAAACGGTGAAGGAAAGATAAGTATGACAGCCCTGAAAAATCCCCTTTGAAAAACAGCTCAGCAGTGTCAGCTCCCATATTTCTATCCTGGCAGATTCCCTTTAAGGTTTGGATTTGATATCCTGTTTTATATATTTTTTTTATTGTAAATATTGATTCTGACAGCATTGCCTATTTATAAACGTATTCTGGTAATTTCCCAAGTTTTTTTTTTTTTTTTTGCCTAAGGTGAAAGAAAGGCAGTGATATTTATTATCAATGTTTTTTTTTTTTTTTTTTACACTGGTAAATTTGCACAGATTTGATACTATTCTAAGCTAATATGATACATTATTCCCAATGGAGTGAAGCCGAAGGAGAGAATTTGTTCAAATTTTGTATATCCTCTGCCTGTTAGTATAACAATATTTTAATGATTAGCATTAATAAATATGTAATATACAGCACAGTGTATATAAGGTAGACTTACCACATATGAAGGAGTGCAGTGTGGAGTATAATACACAAGACAGTGTTCTGAGAGGAGTATATAACGCATAGTACAACATATTGAGTTGAGCAGAATGACATATAAAATAGATAGTATAGTGTATACATTGCACACCGATAACCCATAACATTATGACCACTGACAGGTTAAGTGAATAACATTGATTATCTTGTTACCATGGCATAAGATATTGAGTGTGATATATTAGGCAGTAAGCAAACATGTTATGTTGTCCCTGAAGTTCATAGCAAAAAAAAAAAAAAAATGGGAAAGTGTAAGGATTTGAGTGACTTTGACAAGGGACAAATTGTAATGGCTTGACAACTGGATCAAAGCAACTCCAAAACTGTAGCTCTTGTGGGATTTTCCCAGTCTGCAGTGGTCAGGTCCTACCAAAAGTGGTCCAAGGAAGGAAAAGCAGCAAATTGGCGACAGAGTCATGGGCAGCCAAGGCTCATTGAGGCACGTGGGGTGCGAAGGATGGCCTGTGTAGTTCAATCCAATAGAAGAGCTAATGTAGCTCAAATTGCTGAAAACGTTAATGCTGGTTCCTATGGAAAAATGATAGAACACACAGTGCATCACAGTTTGTTGTGTATGGGGTTGAGTAGCCGCAGACCAGTCAAGGTGTCCATGCTGACCTGGGTCCACAGCCAAAGTGCCCACAATGGACACATGAGCTTCAGAATGGGACCAAGGAAAAATAGAAGAAGGTGTCTTAGGCTCCATGCACACTGAAGCTCAAAAAAGCTTTTTTCTGGACGCCAGATTGCTGGCAGAAAACGCTGGTTGAAAAAACGTGCTTTTAACAGCGTTTTGTACTAGCGTTTATGAGCGTTTATTAGCGTTTATGGGCGTTTTCAATAAAAATACGCAGAGGACACTCCAAAGATCCCACAGTGCAGTCCAAACTCCCACAATGCATTGAAAAAATAGAATGCCGAACACTAATTAACCTGTGTTTATGAGCGCTATTATGAGTGTTTATGAGCGTTTATCGGCGTTTGTCATTTTTTGGCAGTGAAAAATGGCACTTTGAACGCAAAAGCCCGCTTTGTGATTTTTATCTACAGGTAAGCCTATAATAGGGTACCTTTTGGATGTTCACCCTACATGCAGTCAGCAATATCGTGCCGAACCTTCAGAGCTTTGTGCTGGAACCGAGGGCTCCAGTGTATAAGCCACTCACAGGGCCGGAGCCTGTGTACCCAAAAGAAAGATAGGGGGAAGATGTCAGCCCTCTCAGTGGTGACAGTGCGCCACTAGAGGGCTTTGTTCTACGATAAGTATTTCATAATGTGCTAGTATGTGATGCACACAAGCACATTAAGTCATTGTCTTACATGTGTTTTTTTTTTTTAACTCTGCCGTGGTTTACTACTGCTTTAAGAGAGGATATCCCTCACTTCCTTCTGTGTCTTCTGGAAAATAAGTGAAGAGCTCCATAGTGGAACAAACAAACAAAAAAAAAAAAACTGACAGCGTGGCTGGGATTTTAACTTGCCTATACTCTATCAAAAAAATATTTGAAAAAAAAATACATTTTGGATTGACATATACTTTAAATTCCCTGACACTTAGTAAATCTTATTGTGTAAACTTGAAAACTGACAATAAGGGCGTGAGTATCCAGAGCCTCTTAGAGAACCTATAATATGGCTCTGTTAATACATTTGCTAAGTTTGGAGAATCTTTTTAAGTCCTTGTGTCTATGCAGGAATGGCTGTCACTACTATTTTGGTGGTAAATTAGCAGTTGTATAGTGATGTATGTGGAAAGACAGGGAAATAGGAGGAGGGATGTGATGGGGAACTAGTTGGAGGTCAGTGCAGAAACCATTTAATCAGACATGTTGGTTGTGAGCCTCAGAGGGACGTTATTATAAATGACAGGGCCCTCAGCAAAATTATTAGTGGAATCTTTGGGTTTTTTTGTGATCTGAGACCAACTGCTTTCACAAACAGTAGCTAATGCTGAAAATGCTAATACTGTTTTCATGTAATCTGTAGCATCGTGTAGTGCTATATACTTGTTCCTTACCTGTACCTCAGAATGTGTAGAACCTATGGTTATTGTTCGACCTGCTAAAACAACAGTTATGACTGCTGTGTTAAAAAAGAATCAATAAGTAATTGCTTGGATTGTTATGTACCACTGTTTTCTTTTACTTTTCTACCCATTTATTTGTACAAATGACCACCATGCAAGCAATGACTATCCACTGTAACAAGCCGATATTCATATAAAGAAAGGAGTATCCCAGATTTCTTTACTGTGTTGATTAAGTTACATACTCAAGAAGAATATTGTACTGTACGTTACATACTCTGGACCATTGCAAGCTGTGCTCTGTACTGTACTCTACCTACTCCAATTTGGTGGGCTCAGTATGCTGTACTTCATGTTACACACTCTGGAGCTTAGATTTTGCTTACTATGTGCTATATTAGATATCCTAGACAGCTTCATGTATGATACATAATCTAGACTGCTACATTCTATTTGCAGTCCTGCAATACTGCACAATACTAAATTCTTACTGGCCCTCTCTCTACATTGCACTGTAGCGGGGTGAAGCTTGGACGGAGGTTTCCCTTTACATATAGAGGTCCAATGTCAAATGACTTAGAGGGTGCTATACCTGGATAAGAAGCCATATTGAGGTTTCGGATAGCGTCAACCCCTATATCTACAGACCTTGCAGTTGGCAATCTGTTACATATGATCCTGTGATCACCAGGCAAATTAAATAGGCAAGGTTCTCTTTCTAATACTTTTGTGCGATACTGGTGTTCTTGGTGGGCACCTATTGGCACCCCCTCATTTATCTGTTCAAGTTGCATGATGGAACTTTTTGCATATAAGACAAAACTATGACTGTATATACACTTACCAAATATCACAGACAAAGGTGCTTGAACCAGAAACGCGTTGGGACCGGAGATCACTTTGTACCAGAGAGTAATTTTTTTATGTCATGCAAATTATGTAACCTGTTGTGTGGTTTTTTGTCTTTTTTTCTGATTTTGAAGTATGTTTATCTTTTGATATGCCTTTTTAACAAATGATCATTTTATAATCGAACGATTTTATATATACACAAAAAATATATTTCTAATCTATTTACGAGTGGTTGTTGCCTACAAAGTCCCAACGAGGTTTTTTTTTCTTTTTTAATACATTAGGGATGTGGCCACAACACACTAGTCTGACACAGTGAAATACCTTCTTTGTTATACATTGCACTGTATGTTATATCTACACTGTGCTGTACATTATATCTGCACTGCGTGTTATATCTACACTGTGCTGTATGTTATATCCAGTATACCAAAGTGCTCAGATCAATATACTGTGTAGCACCCGGATGTTTAGGCAGGGATGTTATCAAATTTAGTTGCCAGGCAATAGTTGACTTGGCCAATTGTTAGGAGATCAATTGATTCCTCTCTAAATCTGGACTTGTTGCACCCTTTCTCTTCTGTCACTAGGTGGCACTATGCTAGTGAAATTAGATAAGACAGCGGCTTTGCAAGCTCGGACACGAATGGATGGGGTGTCTCAGCCAATAGGTAGGGATTTTCTTTGGTCCCTTGACCTGCTGGAAGAACCTATTTATTTGGGTGGAGTCAGGTGATCAGGGTTCTGTGCCACCTGGATGGCTGTCTGGGTGGACGTGTGTTTTTTCTGTCCCCGTGCAGGGAGACTAATATTAAGACATATTCAGGTGCCTAGGCTAGGTGTATGTAAAATGATTTTAATGTAGTATAACCATAGGTGTGCGCAGCCTATTGCATTAGGGTGTGCACCCCAAAGCTCAAACACACACTACTCATTACTACTCACATCACTCACCATGTTCATTCAGAAAAGAAAGGGGCTGATAAATAAATATTTACCGGCCCCTTCCCTCACTCATCCTAAAACATCTCCGCAGCATCAGCTGGCAGGAGAGAAGGGAAGCCAGAGGTGCTGTAGAGGGAAAGAGTGGGGGGCCAGGGCAGTAGGGGGAATCTGTGTTGCACAGGGTGATTAAGGTTTGCCTGGGAACACCTGGAACACCCTGTGCGCACACCTATGAGTATAACTACTATACATGTTGCGATTCATTGACTGACAACATGTATGTGCTTAACAGCCTGACTTTGAGGCTTCAAGCACTTAGACAATTTGGTCCATATATGTCAAAAACCTGGCATTTTTAGGCACTCATGAAGCACAGGTTCAGTATCCAGCCCCACTGCTAACAGCTTGTCAAAATCTCTGACAGGCTGTAATAAATGGCAGTTTGACGCTGTACCAAGTGGTACTCATGGTTGGGGCCATATGCAGTCAAGAGCATATGTCCGCAATGCAGGAATTTTCTCAGGCATATGTCCTTGAATGCATACAGCCCTAAACATGAGCACCGCTAAGCACTGCATCCATCCACATATTTCAGCCTGTCAAATATTTTTAAAGGGCTGCTGGCAGTGGGGCTGGATGCTGAACCTATGCTTCCTGGGTGCCCACAAATGCCAGGATTTGATGAACATGAGCCAAACTTTCTGCGTGCATGAGGCCTAACTGATGTTCCAGGTCACTAATTTAGTAAGTAGTTAAACAAGACTTGAAACGTGCATCTTCAAAAACATGTCAGCCGTGATAACTTCCATATTTCTATACTAACAGGTTCCCTTTAAAGTAGAGAGGCGCACATAACACATTATTCTGGCTGTCTGGTTTAGGAGATTAGCTGATTTGCATATTAGCGGCATTCATCAGCTTCAGAAACTGAGAAGGAATTGCTAAGAAGTTGTATTTAAAGATCTAAACAGCTCTGCCATTAAAACTGATTTACAACCTTTGTTTGGATGCGAGTTTGCTCTATTATTCTTGTACGTCAAAAAATCCTTTTAGTCATAAAGTTAAAATCATTGGCGGACTATGACAAATATGTTTAAAAATCCACGCTGACTTCCAAAATATTTAGCATTTTATTAATTTTGAAATAATACCTATTAAATGTGCTTCAGGGGGTTTAGGTGGAGAAAATAAGACTATTCTACCATAAAGAGTTGTTTGGTGACAGATGTTGAATGCAAAAGGGAAAGTATCCTTTTACTCCCTGGCCTCACCTGTTATGGTCGCATTCTTTGAAAGGCCTTAGGGGAAACTATTAACTCATGTTAGACTCCAAGGATACATAGACGCTTTTGCAGTAGTCCACTGAGGCCTTTCATAGAACAAACATACATTTGTGATTGGACTTGCATTTTTATGCTAAAAGGCATATATGTCCAACTCAACTCCCCAAGCTGTTTGGGGGGGGGGGGGGGGACACAATGTTCGATTTTTTCCATTTTACGCCTACACTTCGTACTCTCTTATGTCATCTGTCAGTTTTTAGACTGGGCACAGACAGTTTTCTGGCTCAGTACACACTGGCATTTAACAAAGATCTGGCTCCACGCAGCACCACAGCAATAGAACGTGTACATTTCCAATTTTCAATAGTGCCCTATTGTTAAAGTCCACTCCTGCTAATTAGGTTGTATTGAAATTGATAAACAAATTCACTTAAAAGGGACAAGGAAGTATTGTGAATTCCTTAAAGATCTAGTACAACCACGTAAAACAGCTTCAGGAGGTCTGACATCCAGTCTCCATTTCTGAAGCATAGCTGTCATGGGAGAAATATGTGAGCTGCTATTGCTGATCTCCTCCTGAAAATGCCAGTTAAATGGCTGTGCCTTGCTTGAAGCATTTACAGATCCACAACTATCATTCGACAGATGAAAGTGGATTAAAGATGGCCGCAGATTCATAAAAAAAAAATATTTTGATCAGCCAGCCAGCTTCGCTGATCCACACAATCAAGGTAGATAAAGGAATCCTCCCTGCTTTATTATTGTAGCTTGACAGCGGTGATTCCTCTGCTATCAGAATACACTGATCAGAGCTGCAACCGTTTGGCTGAACGGGCTGATTGAGTTGAAATTTTCCAACATTCCCCTTTAAGAGAAGCTAATTTAGTTGGAGTGGCTGTACATGCATTAAAATTCGGTAGGTTCCCCTGAGCATTCATGTCTGATCAGTGTTCACATTATATCTACAGGCTAACCGCCAGGACCCCTTCCCCTCTTCCTCTCTTTTGTTCTTTACATACACGAGTGTTATGTTTGTGTACTGCACTTAATGGTGATACGGAGCACTATTGATTCATCTACACTTATGAACTTTGTAAACAGCAAATTCATTTAATTATTTCTGCAGCGTCAAATACCACGTTCTTTAGATTTAAATGGATAAAAATAGTTGAACCAGGAAATTTGGCCAGTTCAGCAAGTCATTTTGATCCAATGTTGTGTAAGGGGCGGGGGGAAGGTAGGTAGGGTGTGGTGGTCATCACGTTCTCCATGTTTCCCCTTTCTCATTGGGTGCCAAACCAGAGTCACACCCAGGCCTACCCAGGGTGGGTTCTTTGGGCCAGGTGTGGAACAGCGTCACTGACTCTTGCATGGGGGTGATACTTTGCCAAATGTGTGCTCACCAATGCCCGAGACGGGAGCCACTGTCATGTGAAGAATCAAACATTAACATGACTTCCCAACTCAGAGATGAGCCACATGTGTGATGTACCTAAAGTACAGAGTCCCTCTTTAAATTGTCACAAGTCCTACACACTTACTAGTAAGTGTACGTACTAATGTGTGTGTTGCATTCAGAGGAACAGGCTGAGCCTCTGCCCACTCCACCAGTCAGTGTACCTCTGTTACCTAATTCCCAGTAACAGAATCGGGTCTCCTCGAGCAAATAGTGTGGACTTCATGTGTGCTCTCACTTAACTCTTCTCCTCCTTTATCTAGTACCAAAGGCCATAGATCTCCGTTACGCTAGTCCACTCCCAGAGACCGACAGAAATGGATAGTTAGGAAGGGCTTTGAAGCATCTACCCCCTCACTACTGGAGAACCTATCCCCTAACAGGTAACAAGCCAACAACTGGTTGCTGTTTCCTGGAGCCCCCTTGGATCCAGACCCCCTCCCTTTGATAGAAAAACGGGAGGGAGACGTGACCCCAGCGAAAGCCTGAAAACACACCGGGCAAAGGCGGCAAAACATTAACCCTTTCCCCCTGACCTGAACAGCTGGACATGTAACTGAACACACAGTAGGCTACCTGCCTACATATGGCCAACCTAAGACTGGTGATACAATGACAATTATGTGAGTGGGAACACATTGCCAACAGCTAAATCATCACAATGGATCAACCATGTTCACTAATGGTATTGCTCACATGTAGGCTTATAAATCTGCAGAATTTGAATTGCTGGCAAGGAAGTACCAATGAACCAGCAACTTGCTGGTATGTCAAGAGAGGAAGTGATGCTAGGAGTAGTCAAAGGCTCTATTAAAGTATAACTAAAGGAAAAACATTTTTTTTTTTTTAGTTTTGGATAGAGTGGAGAGGAATTAGAACATCTGTCAATTATTTTATTACTGAGAAGATTCATACTCCCTATTTATCATGTTTACTGAAAGTGTAATAAAATCCCAAATTATTAGTTGTCCCCAAAACATAATATAGTGTTTTCTTTGGGACAGGAAATGAAAGGACATTTCTGTAATAGACAACAGATGAAAAAAAAGTGATGGGGGGTTATAGTTCTTTCCATAACTCCCATTTTGAGATGGGAATGAGGGACACCTACTAGCAAACATATGTTGGCATAGGACATGCCCTCTGCCACACCCTCTTAAAAGAGAATTAACCAAAACAAAAGGTAAATTAAATCCACAAGAGCTTTTTTTTACCACTACTATTCCTTTATATTGGCTTTTAAAATTTACAAATGCACCAATTTATCATGTGAATGAAAGGTTTAGCACTGGGAAACACTTTTTGAAAGATAAAAAGTGCAATTTATATACAAATATAAAAAGACCAAAATGAGGGATGAATGAGGGACGGAAGGACATTGCTCCAAATCTGGGACAGTCCCTCAAAATCAGGGACAGTTGGAACCTATGCTCTTTCTATACTTTATCCACAATGACAAGAAAAGATTTGTCTTTGGTTTTACTTTAACAATCCCGTAGCTAACAAGTTGTCACCAACGACAGAATCACTAGTGTGACATGGCTTTAAAAGTTGGAAATTCTTATCTATATACTTGTTTTAGGTTAGGGGCCTAAAGTATTGAAAGCATAGTGGCAGAATGATGACCAGTGAACTGACATAACAAGAAAGAGAGGTCAGCACAGTTAAAGTGCAGCTGTCATGAAATAAATATGTGGGCTTCCCTATATTTCTTTCATGACAGCTGTACTTAAACTGTGGGTCCTCGTCTCCATGCCATTAGAGATAAGACATTTTCAGCTTGTTTATCAAAACTGTGCTGCCTAAAAAGGATTCATCCATCCAGTTGCTTTAAATAATATTTTTGTGCAGAGGTAAATTGTTTCTTTTTTCGTATGAGCCCAAGCTGTACTACCTTTTCATCAGAAGATATCTCATTTTGTTTTACCACTTTCAAGTACAACATCAATCCACCACTTGCAGAAATGAGCGCCGTTGCAGTAAAAGTGCTATACATGACGTAGGGCTGGAGAATAGAGATCAATCCACCAGAGCTCCAGGGCTATCCTCCTGTCTTGGCTATTTCTATAACTTTTGGCGGTGGCCCAAAAACCTTAATCACACTCCCTTCTACACCTGGGTTGAAACACAGGAAATTAGAACATGTATATAAAAGAACATGAACTGGCCATCATTAATTAATAAAAAAGGTCACCCAATTTAATATTAATACAATTGCAAACAATTTATAACCAGCAATAATAGGCCTTTTTTAGCAGATTTAGCAGCTCAGGCCTATCTAACCCACCATATATGATAAATCAAATTCAACTCTAAAGGTGACCATACATTACACAATTTGATCTTCTTTAGATCTATCAACAAGTATATACTACAAAGGCCTGCATGATTGGATACAGATTGATTGGATAGATTAGGTATGTTCTAATTTTATACAATTTGTACTGTACAATCTCCTTTAACCACTTCAATACAGGGCACTTCCCTTCTTGCCCAGGACAATTTTCAGCTTTCATCACTGTTGCACTTTAAATGACAATTGCGCAATCATGCAACATTGTATTCAAATTAAATTTTCTTTCAACAAACAGAGCTTTCTTTTGATGGTATTTGATCACCTTTGGGGTTTTTATTTTTTGCTAAACAAACTAAAAAAGCCTGAAATTTTTGAAGAAAAAGGTTTTTCTTAATTTCTGTTATAAAATTAAAATTTCCCCTTTCACTGACGGGCACTGATGAGGCGGCATTGATGGGCACTGATGAGTTGGCACTGATAAGATGGCACTGATGGGCACTGATGTGGAGACACTGATAAATAGAATTTATGGGCAATGATAGGTGGCACTGATATGCAGCACTGATAGGCACCAATAGGCGGCACTGATATGCAGCACTGATGGGCACTGATAGGTGGCACAGATGGGCACTGACAGCCGCCACTGATGGGTCACATGTGCTGTGCTCATGATCGCTGCTTGTGTGGGCCCCGGGGGCACGTAGTGTGGCGTTCAGGGATGAGGTGTGTCCCTTGTACACAGGCCATCCCTGATCAGGGTAAAGAGTCAATGACATTTTACCACGTGACCAGCTGTGTCCAATCACAGACAGTCACTTGTGCGGTGCTCCTGATCGCCACTCATGTCTAATTACAGCTGGTCATAAATGTCAACAAACGACTGTAGTGCCGTTTCCAGGTTCTCCACCTCTCAGTTTGTGAGGAGGAGACCTGGCTGCAATAAATACAGCATAGTGCCTGATCTTACACCCAAATAAAGAGTACCTGTCACAAGCCCCAGAGTACCTGTCACAGCCCATCAGGGTGCCTGTCACCAGCCCTACAGTACCTGTCACAGCCCATCAGAGTACCTATCACCAGCCCCAGAGTACCTGTCACAGCCCATCAGAGTACCTGTCACCAGCCCCAGAGTACCTGTCACAGCCCATCAGAGTACCTGTCACAGCGCAACAGAGTACCTGTCACCAGCCCCAGAGTACCTGTCACCAGCATCAGAGTACCTGTCACCAGCCCTAGAGTACCTGTCACCAGCATCAGAGTACCTGTCACAGACCATCAGAGTACCTGTCACCAGCATCAGAGTACCTGTCACAGACCATCAGAGTACCTGTCACCAGCATCAGAGTACCTGTCACAGACCATCAGAGTACCTGTCACCAGCATCAGAGTACCTGTCACCAGCATCAGAGTACCTGTCACTAGCCCCAGAATACCTGTCACCAGCATCAGAGTACATGTCATCGGCATCAGAGTACCTGTCACCAGCCCCAGAGTACCTGACACCAGCTCCAGAGTACCTGTCACCAGCCCCAGAGTACCTGTCACCAGCATCAGAGTACCTGTCACCAGCGCCACAGTACCTGTCACCAGCAACAGAGTACCTGTCACCAACCCTAAAGTTTTGTTGTCGGAATGTCCGACTGTGTGTACAGGGCATATAACTTTCACACAGACCAAATAATATACATTTGGGTTTTTTAACATAGATATGTAGCAGTATGAATTTTTGCTCCAATTTATGAACAAAAATTGCTTATTTGCAAAATTTTGTAATAGAAACAAACTGTTTTTTTTTTATTATTATTTTCGCAGTTTTTTTACTTATATCACAAAAATAAAAAATTTCAGTGGTGAATAAATACCACCAAAAGAAAGTTCTATTTGTGTGAAAAAAATTATAAAAAATTTGTTTGGGTACAGTTTAGCATGACTGAGTAATTGTCATTCAAAGTGTGAGAGCACTGAAAGCTGAACATTGGTCAGTGCAGGAAGGGTATGTAAGTGCCTTGTATTGAAGTGATTAAGCAAGCCATAGATTGTGCAATTTTCTTTTCTTAAACCATAGAATCCCTCTCACAGTGCTATTGTTTTCTGACAGCAGGAGGTTTCCCCACCACCGTCAGGGTTTGCACGAGGATAACCCAACTATCTGGTTGTTCAGATGTCAATCGACTTATCGAATTTAGTACAACCAGCCTTCCCATAGATGGATCAAAATTCAGCAGGAACCAGACAAATTTTGATCTGTCTATGGCTAGTCTAAAGCCACACTATTCCTTTTTTTTCGTTCAACCCCAGCTGTTGTGTTCTGACAGGGGGCAGCCCCCCGCCAGAACACTCCGATCAGCGCTCTCTGCCATTGGCTGAGAGTGCTGATTGGGAGTTGGTCAGAGGATGGTTTCCAGCATCCAGCATGCATGTCAGGCAGAAGCTGGACATACACACGGGCCGAATGTCGGCAGGTTTTATTTGAACCGACCACTGTCTCCTGGCATTCAGCCCGTGTACAGGACTTTAGATCTACCAACAAGTACATACTATAAGGGCCTGCATGACAAATGAATTGGATACTTTAGGTATGTTCTCATATTACATAGGTTTGGTAGATGTGGGTTTGATTGTAGAGAGATTTCATGGTTAGATTTTATTGTGTTAGCTGAATAACCCTCATTGAGGATTATAATATAGTTACAGTTACTATACTTTCAGCTGTGTTTACATTTCTACCATGGTTATCATGATTAGGTGGTAGACCACAAAGGTCAATCAAACTGTGAGTAGAACCAGCAGGAAGGAAGGTCAACATTATGTGATGACCTTTAAAAGTATGATCTTTGTGTTATATTATTAATGTAAAGAAGCCCATAAATTATTTTGTGGGATAGGGCCAAGCAGTACAGATGCAGGGGTCTAGGATACAGACCACAGCTTTTATTCAAATGATTGATGTTTTTATTGAAGAGAATGATTAAAAAATCAGACATGTTTACAATAACATTGTATAAAATTGATCATACACAATATTAACAGCTACCATTGTCCCTCTGTGCTCTGCCTGGGGTAAGCCCAATTTCTCATCATGTTTATTGAGAGAGCTGAAAGACTAGGCAAATTATATAGACTGAAAAAAGATTTATAGAATTAACATTAGCACACCCCCAGCCTACTATATAGACAATTTCTTGCATACTGTATGAAGCGCTCAGAGCCTGACATCTTTTGGTGACCATGTATGCTTCGATATTATTATCCAATTGATCAAATTGATAGATTCCATAAAAATCGAAAGAGCAAAAGCTTCCCTTCCAATCAATTCACTTGTTTTCGATTGGATTTGATCAAACTGAGTTGATCGGCCAGGTCAGAAAATGATCGTTTTGCATCAGTTGTCAGAGATTCTTTGGCCGTGCATTTGATCATATTTTGATACATTAGATTATGAGATTTCCAGGTGAAAACAATCGGTCATTTATGGTCCCAAGTTATGATTGTATCTTAAAGTTTTACTAAATTCATACTAGTTAAATCAGTCAGTATATGCAGGAAAGCATGCTTGTTACACTCACTGGGGAACCTAAGGGGTTAATCCTGTGCATTGTATAAAAAGGCTGTTTGATCCTGTCTTCTCTGATCCTCCACTTCTTTTACTGCCCCAATCCATCTGCTGATAGAACAGAGCCCTAGAGGAACTCTGCACATGCACAGTTTAGTGTGTATTGGTAGAGAGATTTTTTTTTTGGGGGGGGGGTGCATGTGATCAGCACAGGACCAATCAGCACTGCCCAGACAGAAAGTCAGGGGTTGTGCAGTCCCATAGGACAGGCAGAGCAGAATGAAAACTCTTCCTAAAAGCTTTAACCAGTGCTCGACCGGACACTGATAGAAGTCACAAGACTGCTATATACTGCAGATTAGAAAAGGTATTTAGCAGTTTATATTTACTAAAACAATTGCATTTCCATGCTGTGTGTACTGTGAGAGACTAGATATAGGGAATGCAGGGTCCTGAGTTTAGTAACACTTTAATCATCGATCACAATCTACCTTCCCATATGTGGCATATCGATCAATTAAATTGTCGACTATAGATAGATTATTTTTATCAAATGAGATTGATCAGAAAATAAATTGTTAATTTATCAAAACATGTATGGTCAACCTTTACAAACTACTCTGATTCACTTAAACAGTGTCAAAGACATTTGATGAATCTGCAGACTCTGAAATGACTTCACTTATCTCTATATAGTAACAGCTTTGTAAGTGTACATAAGTGAAGGGTCTGATGTGTTGCTTTTTCAGGATTTATTTACATGAATACGTAGGGCCTATTTTCTTGGGAAACATACAGCTTCTTTCAAGTGCACAGGATTAACATCTTCTCTAGTGGATTAAAACAACTTCAAAGCATGCAGGAACAGAATTTAAAAAGGATGGGGTTATTAGGTATATCTCTACTATGTAACATCCACAGGATGGAACTGTTTATTTACAGACACGTCCTTTTGTAAAATAAGTTACTCTAACGCGCACGTCGTATTATTAAACATCTTTCATGGTATATGTGTCTGTGTAACAAAAAATAAATTAAAAGCATTTGGAAAATGTCGATTCTAACTTCTTTAGTTTAGTGTTTTTATTTTTTTTAGTGCATAAAAGAATGCAAACTGTAATTTTGTTGCTATTTGGAGCTCTGAAAACATAAGTTGGCAATTACTTTTCTTGGCACGTGTTAATTAGGCTTCAGTATGTTAATAAAAGCTTGTGCATGGCTTAAAAGCTTATATAGTATATATTTTGTGTGTTAAGTAAATACACATGATCAGTGGATGCTTGGTCTTTGGCATTCCACTGAATGAAGTCTCATGTTAAGCTGTGCTGACACTTTTCCCAGATGGGGTTTCTGTGGGGGTCATTTACAGGATGGAGGGATTCTGTGCCATTGAAGTGCAATTTTAAGCTGGCCACAGATGGGTAGAATTTTGAACAAAATTTCTTGTGAAGACAAGGTTCTAAGGCTGGCCATAGATTATGCAATGTGTTTGCTTAAACTAAGGATTTAAGGAAAGAAAACTGTTAGATTCCCCCATCAGCACAGTCTGTATTGATGGTGGAATCAAAAATTTTCTTTCCTTCAACCCTCCTGCTACGCTATTGTATTCTGACAACAGGAGGTTTACCGGCCTTCAGAATACAATGATCTAAAAAAAAATGTTCAACGCTTACAAAAAATGACAAGATATATATCCCAACCAATAAATAAATAAATAAATAATCCAATTAACCTCACTGGCGGTATTCCCGAGTGTGGCTCAAGGTTAAATTATAGTACCATTAGCGGTAACCCCCAGCCACACTTGGGATTACATTGCAAAATCCTGGTACAGCATACTTACCTTGTCATCGGGATCCTGCAATGTCCTCCCACTGTGTCCCCCCACAGCATCATCCCCGATACTCTGTGTTCTGGGCTCCGTTCCCTGCGAGCATCACAACACATGGGGGCGGAGCCCGGCGGCAAATAAAAAAAAATAAAAAAAACATAGCACATACTGTACAATGTAATCTTACAGATTACATTACTTTATAAAATCATTTCACCTCTCTTTTGTCCCTAGTGCTTTGTCCAGTGCCCTGCATGCACTTTTATATAGTATATACTGTTCTCTCTGCCTGAAAACTTGAGAATGTCAATGGCATCCAAAAACTGTCCCTTTACGCCAACAGTGGTTTTAGACCAGCTAGAAAACAGCAATAGTAATTTGGAACACTTGCAGAATTGAGCGATAGTGAATCATGCAGAAATGTATTTTATTATTATTATATTATTATTTTTTATTATTATTTAGGCTCCATGCACACTGAAGCTCATAAACAGAAGTTTTTGGGAGTTTGGGTGTTTGGAGCCCATAAAATCCCCTCTATGTTATTCTATGTGTCCATGCACACATGGACGTTTTTGGATGTTTATCAGTAGTGGAGTTTATGGGCTGTTTTCTGAACATCATAAAATTGCGTTCAGGAGTCGTTTTTCTGGCAATAAAAAATGCCAAACTCTCATAAACGTGAATGAATGCTCAAAAACATGGCTCACCCGTGTTTTTTTAACGTTTCTGATCCATTCAAAAAAGTTCATGGGCTGTTTTCTGAACTTCATAAAATTGTGTTCAGGAATCGTTTTTCTGGCAATAAAAAATGCCAAACTCTCATAAACGCGAATGAATGCTCAAAAACATGGCTCACCAGTGTTTTTTTAACATTTCTGATCCATTGAAAAAAAAAAAAACGCTAAAAAATGGTAATGCGGAAAAACACAAAAAAAGGGTAATAAACGCTATTGCAAAAACGTTAAAAAACATTGAAAGACTCACTGCAAAGCTACTGGCGTTTTTATAACATTATTTTAACGTCCAGTGTGCATGGAGCCTTATAATTATTTATTATATTATAATTTATAATTTTGTGTTTCAAACTTTATCATATCTACTAGACTCTTGCTTGGACAGATTTAGGTGTGTTATTACTAAGGGTTACATGCCTACAATATAAAATGCCAAATTTCTATGCAAAACAATGTACCACTTTGAGATGAAAAAATCTTATATAATCATACCGCCAGGGAGGTTAATACAGTAGTGAAGTGAGTTATATGCAACTGTGAAAAAAGAAGTCCAGAAAATACGTGATCTATAGGGATACTATGCGCTCACCAAACACATTAAAATATCTAATAGAGAATGGTGTCCACCGAATATCATCAAGATCCATGATGAATATCTGCACCAGTGAACCTCTACCCAAAATATGCACTCACCAGAAATGAGACATACAAAAGCTCCTATAAGTAATCCTAAGGGCTCATGCACACAGGCGTTTGGAGGCATAATCTTTTAGGGGTTGTAGAAAAAAACAACAGCCTATGCATCCAGGAGCAGCCGGTAGATCAACTTCAGTACAACCAGCCTGCCCATAGATGGATGGAAATTCGTCCGATTCAATTTCATTCCATCTATGACAGGCATACGTTTTTCCTAATCATTAATGAGGGAAATCCAGGTTCCCTTTTGACCCTGGTGAAGAGAAAATTTGAAGGAGCAGGTTGGAAAATGTTCCTTGATTGAACAGATTTCTAACAATATATGTGGATTCATTTGGTAAAGTTTATTCATTCCAAAATAAAATGTTAAAAGCAAATTTTTCAAATGACAAACAAATGTTCTGAGAATGTTTTGAGTTGTCCTAAGAATTCTCGTTTGAAATTCTATCCATCTATAGCCTTACAGACCCTAAACATAGATACAAAGCATTATAATACATGTGAATGTATGGAGCGTTGCTTGTTTATAGTGAGCAATTAGACCTGAAACCAAATACCAAATGCCTTGGAGCACTGACTGCATGCCAAAACAAAGCTTGAGGATCTGTCCACTGGCAAGGATATGTAAACCTAAAATCAAATACTCTTATTTTATTCTTTAGTCACAGTTAAAGTTTATGTAAATCCTAAAACATGAACTTCTTTTATGTGCTACCTTTCTGCCACTTAAAGAGGAAGTACAGTCTTCCTCTTTACATTGAACATACAGGTAAGCCTATAATGAGGCTTATCTGCAGGTACTATATACATCACCTAAACTTGCACCGTTTAGGAGATATTTACTGTATAAGCTGCCACAGAAGTCATTGGTGCATGCACACTGAAGGAACGACCTGCTTGTGCTGTTTCTAAAGGGCATGTGTTGTGACTCACACATGCATGGGAATGGTGTAATCATGGCTCCGGCTCCAATCATAGCGTTGGAGCCCATGAACTCAAAAGTAACTCCGATAAAGGTGTTGGCCCTGTCATCAGTGTGCCGGTGCCAATCCAGGGGGCATTGTCCTAAGGTAAGTATTTCATAATGGGCTAGTTTGCGATGCATACTAGCTCATTGTGCATTTGTAAAAAAAAAAATGATTGTATTGCAGTTTATCTCTCCTTAGTTGTAGTGGCTGCATTTGTTATTCACATTTGTTTTTATTTTTGGTCCTTTATTTTAACCTGGTAATTCTGCCAATAACTCACTTCCTGTCCTAGGGTGACAACCATCCTGAGCCAGGTTGTCATCCCAGGACAGGAAGTGTGTTATAACTACCTAACCCTGTATTAACCTCCCTGGCGGTATGATTCAGTCTGGAATAAGGTGCTGAAAGCGGTACAATTATTTTGCATGGAAATCTGGCTTTTATTTTGTAGTCCTGTAATTCTTAGGAATAACGCTCTGAAATCTCTTCAAACCAGAGTCTAGCGGACACCCCGGGTATGATAACGTTTATAATATAATAAAGAGTAATAAAAATTATTCAATAATGTAATCAAATCCAAAAAAAATGAAAAAGGGACATGTTTTGGTTGCTATGGACAATCTCCAAATTCCAAGCAGTAAAAAACAGTATTTATAATATAAAAGTGCATGCAGGGCATTGCACAAACCACTAGGGACAAAGGGGGTGTGTATTTTTTACTACAGCACTGTAATCTGTAAGATTACAGTGCTGTGTGTGTTTTGTGTGTTTTTACATTTTTGAATTTGCCGCCGTTCTCCGCTCCCGTGCGTCGTAACGTCGCAGGGAACGGAGCTCGGCGGCATTCGGCACTGTGAATCGAGCGCAGGACGGCTCGATCACACAGCGCGGCGGACATCGCTGGATCCAGGGGACAAGGTAAGTAACGTTACCTGTGTCCTCCCCTGCATCGAGCGGTGCAAGCCCGAGTCTGTCTCGGGGTTACCGCTATTGTAATGAAATTCCCAACCCGAGCCAGACTCGGGATTACCGCTGAGGAGGTTAAGACTATATAACACCTCCCTTTCTGGTTGGGGGGGTGTTTTGTAGTCCACGGAGATAGCCAGGAACAATTCTAATTGATAACAGCCAGGGGAAGAGAGTACAGATGCAGAAGATATCAGCTGACAAAATTTCTGGCTGAATGTACTTTTGCACTTGTCAAACACATATAATAAAAAAATTTTAATGGTATATATCAATCTGATCTCCAGGAAGCCTTACAATTCTACATTGTAGTGGGGCTGCAAACACACTGCAAGGGTTAACTGTTCATTTATGTCTAAGGACTCGGCAAAGCACTTTTACTTACATGATCCTCCACTCCTGCATGCTTCTCTGTGCTGTAACACTGGTTCCTGCAATGTCTTCTCCCCAATGCTCTGACGGCCTAATGTTCTCTGACATCATCAAGACTGATGCAGAAACTGTTCACCACCAGAGCATGGGGGAGCACCATCTGCAGGGGATACACACGATCGGATTTTCCGACTGGAATTGTGTGATGACAGGCTGTTGGCAGAAAATCAGACCGTTTGTATTGGTTGGCCAAATTTCCTTGGACAAATGTTGGATGGCAGGTTTATAAATTTTCCATGGACTGATTTTCCGTGCATGTGTACAAAAGTCCATCGGACAAAAGTTCAAAGTACAAACATGCATGCTCGGAAGCAAGGATGAGCCAGAAGCGGTCGGTCTTGTAAAGTAGCGTTCGTGATGAAGAATTAACATTCGTGACGTGACAAATTATGAAATCTCGAAATGCAGCGCACATTCTCTTCTTCTTTAGTGGGATAATGAAGCTGCTTTGCTGGTGATACTGATGGAGTTCTGCCAAGTGTATTTTAAAAGGCTTTTATGTTCTAGTGTTATCAAGAATAATATTATTATGCTTGTTTCTTTTGGGTTTTTTTGGGCAACAGTTTTTAAGATCAAAGATACAACTATGTTGGTGTCCCTTGTTAATTTTACATTGTATTTTTTTTAATGTAACTGCCTTACTCCCAAACTGTCATTTGAAGTAAAACACATAGCCAAGTATTATTCTCCACAATTGTTTTATTGTGCATTAAAATAAGAAAACAACTAAAATTAGACATGCTATCAGCTGATAGAACTTAACCAAAAAGTGCATTTTTATGCATCCAAAAATATAGAAAATATACCAAATCAAATCGTTATTCAACCAGAAAATAAAATAAAAAATAAATGGCTCATGCACGTGTCCTGCTTCTTAATATAGGGGGTCAATAATGCCAAGAGTTGGTGAAAGCAAAAGTCGGTCATCTGGAGATAATTCCGAAAATCATCCTTATTATTCTCCTGGAGTTCCCACAGCAAAGGCATATGACATAATTGGTCATGATTAATAAAGCAACCATTTTTTGGTCCAAGAACTTTTCCTCCTCCTGTTCCTGGACTGGACTTGGGTCAAAGCAATAAGACCAAGGCCAAGGCCAATAATAAATAACACGTTATTTCCTCCGATTCCGCAACATGTCTGGTTTTCAAACGGCCCTTCAGAAACGGAAAAGCACAAAATGAAAAGCGCAAATCAACACTCACCAAACTTCTACTAACATGAAATTAGCAGAAGAAGCCCAAAGGGTGGCGCCTGACAATTGAACTTACTCTAAGCTCGTAGTACGTCTAGTATGTCACTGCGTTTGTGTCTGTTGGCAGACAATTGTCTGCCTTTGTATGTAAGACGAGTTTTTGTCCAACGTTCCTTCGAACAAAAGTCCAATCATGTGTGCGAGGCTTAACACTGCTTTTCAGTCCTCTAGACATAAATTAGCAGTTAACCCTTTCAGTGCAAGGGAAGAGTTTTAGTTATCCTGGAGAATGAGCTTCACCAGACCTAAAGGAAGCAAAAAATAAAAATGTATTGTTATAGTGTACATACACTTTAAATATATAATTGAAAGCATTTTGTTATGTATGTTTGATAAGTGCAAAAAAAATGCCTGTTGATCCTGCCAGGAATCTTGTCAACTGATAACCCTCTATGTTCTCTGCCTGTGCTGTACTCTTTATTATAGAGGAAGAAATTGGTGGCTGCACACTGGAGTAGCAAAAAGTCCCTTTATTTCTCTTCAATAAAACATGATATGACACCAGAGGATGGTAGCAGGTACATCAGGTAGATGCGTTTCCCACAGTTACATTGTGCTTATATGAATAAACACAATGTAACTTTGTGAAACACATCTATCTGATGCACCTGCTACCATCCTGTGGTGTCATATCATGTTTTATTGAAGAGAAATAAAGGAACTTTTTGCTACTCCGGGGTGCAGCCACCAATTTCTTCCTCTATATCATTTACACGGCAGGCAAATCGAGGCTTGCACCCGGGGGAGGAGTCCTCTCCCCAGCTCGCCAGTTTTTTCTTTCCTACTGTTCTCTTTATTACTTACAATATTCCCAGTGATCCCTGTGGACTACAAAATGCACCCCCCATAAAAATGATGAAGAAGAGAAAAGTGGAGCATTTTCTGTAATCCTGTACTAGAGTGACCACACTGCTGCTCCTTAAAAATGGTGGGTGTGCGTTGTCACCCTAGGAGAGGAAGTGTATTACTAGCAGGATTACCAGGGCTAAATAAAAAGAAAAAGCCAAAAAACAAAAACAAAGGCAGACACAAAGGGGGAGATGTACTAAAACTGGAGAGTGAAAAATCTGGTGCAGTTCTGCATAGAAACTAATCAGCTTCCAGTTTTTGTCAAAGCTTAATCGAACAAGCTGAAGTTAGAAGCTGATTGGCTATCATGTACAGCTGCACTAGAATTTGCACCAGAATTTGCACTCTGTAGTTAAAGGGGTTGTAAACCTTCGTGTTTTTTCACCTTGCAGTGTCCAGCCCCCTTGTTTTACTCGCCTGAGCCCTGGAACTTTTCCCGCCGGGGATACGCTGTCTCTCTGCAGGGGGATCTCGGTTCTTGATTGGATAGATTGATAGCAGGGCAGCCATTGGCTACCGCTGCTGTCAATCAAATCCAATGATGCAGTCGCTGGGGGGTAGGGCTGAATCATATATTCAGTGGCTATGGACACCAAATGCTGGACTTGGGAGCGCGCCCACAAGGTAACCCCCTCTGGGAAGCACTTCCTCTTATCTGATGCAGGGAGGAGTCGCGAGAGCTGCCGGGGGACCACAGAAGAGCAGCTTTGGGGCCACTCTGTGCAAAACACACTGCACAGTGCAGATAAGTATGATATGTTTGTTATTTAAAAAATAAAAAACCGTTACAATCACTTTAAGCCTAGTGCATATGGGCCAAATGTCTGTCGGTACAATGGAAACAGTCCAACATTCAGCCCCTGTGTACTGCAGTCAGTCTATGACCGAAAAAGGTCTGCCGATTGGCTTCTGAACAGCACTCTCAGCCGCACTTACTGGAGTGTTCTGGTTTGGGGGGGGGGGCGTCCCCCTATCAGAACACAATAAAACAGCAAGGGAGATCACTGTACTGACATCGGATAGTTAGCACAGTGGCACCAAATGGAACTGTCAGGGTTTTTTTTTGCTCAGGCCTGCTGGATTGAATGAAAAAAAAATACTAGTGCGTACGAGGCTTTAGTAAATCAACTTCTAAGGCTAGGTTCACACCTAAGCTGCTCTGCAAGCCTTGTTTGTGGGGGCACGTCATTCACTTGAATGGGCTACTGTGAATTCATTTTATGCAGGAAAAAGGTTCCTGCACCTTTTTTTTTAAATACCAGCAGCATATGAATTCCCACAACTGAAAATGTGCTGCGATTTCAGATGTAGGGGGGTGCCATTAAGAAGGAATTAATAAAATGCAAAGAAGCAGTACTTTTTGGCTGCGTGTGCGGGAAACAGGTGTGATTTACACGCTGTCCTGTACCCGCAACAACCTATGCAGGCATGAACCAGCCTTAGGGCCCTTTTACACTGATCAGTTTTTCAGTTTAAAAAAAATGTAGAAGGAAAATGAATGAAAAATGCATCGCTTCAAATCCTATGGAACTCTTCACACCAGTCAGTTGCGTTTTTAAAAGTTCTGTTTACTGCATTTTTGGTGTATAAAAACCAAAAACACACCTCTCCATAGAAGTGAATGGAAAACACATTAGAAATGCATGAATACATGTAAAAAATGCACAGCAGATGCTCTTTTTGAGTCACATATACATGTTTCACAGGTGCATGATGGGAATCAGGCAACCAGAAAATGCATCAGATACGCATCCTGCATTTTTTAATACATTTATTCAATAGAGCAGTGTGAAAGCAGCTTAAGACCCCTTACAAACTGAGGCAGTGGCCGCGTTAGCTCTAAAGCGACACTTGTTTTTGCAGTGCTTCAGCACTGTTTAATCTCCCTGGCGGTATTCCCGAATGTGGCTCAGGGTGAATTTTCATTACCAAAAGCGGTAACCCTGAGCCACACTTGGGATTGCATACCTTTCAAATGTAACCTTGTCCCCGGGATGCTGCAATGTCTCCCCGCTGTGTCCACTGGTTGTGTCCTCCGCTCGATTCATCACAGTGCTGGGCTCTGTTCCCTGCGAGCGTCGCAACGCACGGGCCTGGAGCCCGGCAACAATTTCAAAAAGTGAAAAACACACAATACATACAGAACACTGTAATCTTATAGATTCTATTACTGTATCAAATCATTTCACATCCCCTCTGTCCCTAATGCTTTGTCTAATGCCCTGCATGCAGTTTTTTATTATATACATTGTTCTTTCTGCCTGGAAACTGGAGATTGTCCATGGCAACCAAAAAGTGTCTCTTTACGTCAAAAGCGGTTTTAGACCAGCTAGAAAACATACAGCACTCCCAATCTGCCCCAAAGATGCTGCTTGGAGGACTTTTCCTAATGTTCTGCAAGCGCACTGCTCCAGTGTGAAAAGTCACACTGAAATTAATGGGGGGTGGTTTTGCAGTCGCTTTACAGTCGCTATTTCTTGCGCGAAAACACATGAAAACCGTCTCAGTGTGAAAGGGGCATACATATTTGCCAGCACACTATGGATCGGCAATTTTCGTCCAAAAAGTTTTAATGAAAAAGATCACATCACAAAGGAAGGTGCAACGTTTCAGAGCCGCGCAGGTCCCCTTCATCAGGCATGTGATGATATGATGTGATTATCACATGCCTGACGAAGGGGACCTGGGCGGTTCTGAAGCGTTGCACCTTCCTTTGTGATGTGATCTTTTTCATTAAAAATTTTTGGACGAAAATTGCCGATCCATGGTGTGCTGGAGAATATGTACGCTTGTTTGATGTTTCCAGGACCCAACTGGTAATCGCTGCAGCACCCACCATTTTATGCGCCATATCTACCAGGAACATGTGCGACAGGAATATTGATCAGTGTGAAAGGGGTCTTAAGGGCTGGTAAGGTGCAATAAGTTACACTTTGATACATTTTTGTTCCAAGACATATTTTATATGTTCTTATTATTGCCATTGTGAAAAGCTAATGCATATCTGGTAATTTCACCAACCTTGCTTTCTGTGTTGGGCTGACAACGCCAACCATTGATTGCAAAACCCATAGTAGAGTTGTCAGCATGTGTGCCCCTTCCCAAACTGGAAACAATAGGGTGCTGTGGCAGCACATTGGGTTTCTGCAGTCCTGTTCTCACGCTGTGACATCACAGGCTAATATGCCCTCCTGTTCTGCCCTGCCATAGAATGATTGACAGCTGCACCTGCTGCGGCTTTGATTATGCAACTTTTTAAGCCGCACTGATGGCAGCGATATTGCAGTGCAGTGACTGTTAATAAATATCACTTAAAAAAAGTATTTAGCATTTTTTCTTTTTTACAATATTGATGCCATTTGTTCTGTTATATGACGCTACTGGTATCATTTCCTGCTTTACCAGTATTTACTTTACAAATGCTAACCACCAAGCACTGCCCATTGGCACAAGTGTGTATTTAGTCCTTTTGTGACAAAAGAGATTTAGCTATGTATCCGCTCATAACAATACAGAGTTATAAATTTATATACATGATAAGTGTACCGACTGGCTGTGCTGGTTGCTATAAGAATCAGAATCGGCTTTATTGGCCAATTCTGTACAAGCATATAGAAAAAATTGTCTGGATCTAAAATTGAAGTGTTTTAAATGGCTCTCAGTGTATTTTGCACGTAAGTAAACATTTTATGAGTATGTGTACACCCACACACACACACCCACACACATATATACATACACATACTTATTGAAACAACAACGCAAAATTCAAGTCTTAGGCATAAGAGTACATTTGATTGTAAGCTCTTTTTGCATTCCTATTTATATATGCGGTATATGTCATATCTGATGCGAATCTTCACGTGAAGTGCTGTAGATGTTTGTGTTGTTTATTGGTAATAATATAATCAGAATTACTTTACACAGTATATCAACTACTGTACGAGTACAATGTGCCACCATACTTATTCAGAGCCATTGTAAACACTGTTTACAGCGCTATAGAAAATGTTGGTGCTATTTATTAATATTAATAAAGATAATCAATACATTATAAGCAGAAAGCAATGTATAGTTACATTTTTGTTACAGGGCTTAATCTCACTATACATTTTTCATTTTTTTGTTAGCAGCAGGCTGAAAAAACAAACAAAAAAAATTATTCCTTCATCCACAAAATTGAGGAGGAGTAGTTGCCCCCACATTGCAAGGGTTAAATGCTAATTTTGGTCTAGGGAATTAAGAAAAGACGTTTTTCTTCTGTGATCCCCCACTCAGATTTCTCTGCGATCAGTGCCCCGGCCTCTTCTCCCCTATGCCCTGGTGGTCGCAGGTCCTCTGACATTGTTAAGACAAATGCAGGATCCATATACCTGCACTGGATGTGAGGATACAGAGTAACAGTCCACTGCTGGAGTGTTGGGGAGTTCCAGCTACTGGGGGGAGAGGAGGATCCCCCACTCCTGCAGGCTCCTCTGCGATCAGTCCCCCAACTGTTTCTCCCTTATGCCCTGGTGGTCGCAGGTCCTCTGACATAATTATGACCAAATGCAGGATCCATATGCTTGCACTAGATATGAGGATGCAGAGGAACAATCTACCTCTGGTGCATGGGGGAGTTCCAGCTGCTATGGGGAGAAGAAGATCCCCCGATCCTGCAGGCTCCTCTGTGATCAGTCCCCCAAATGCTCCTCCCTTATATCCTGGTCCTCTGACATCATTACGACCAATGCAGGATCCATATACTTGCACTGGATGTAAGGACACAGAGTAAGAGTCTGCCGCTAGAGCGTTAGGGAGTTCCAGCTGCTGGGGGGGGAGTGGAGGATCGGGTAAGTAAAACTGCTTTTTCCATTCCTAAACCCAAAAGATAACCATTGCAGCAGCCCCACTGCAAGGGAGAATTTTTGCTTTCCCCGGAGTTGAACTTTAAATGAACACAAATAGTTCATAACAATAATATTAATAATAAATACTTCCTACAGCACCAATTTTAGCCTGTGCAAACAGCCTTACTGGCAACTTTATAAGGTGGGCTTTAAATGAACTCAAATATATATTAATAAATGTTATTATAATAATATATTATCATTATCATTAAAGAGCTTATTAGCCTTTGCAAACACTTCATACAGTGCTGCAGAACATGTTATTTATTATTAATAATAAAGATAATAATAATAATCAATGCTGTATATGTATAAAGCAATGCACAGTTATATTTTAATTTCACTTATTTATAGACTTTGCAAACACTTTATACAGCGCTATAGAAAATGTTAGTGTTATTTAATATTATTAATAGCAATAAAGACACTTTACATGTATAAATGAATGTTCAATTACATTTTTGTTACAACACTTATGTATAGCCCACACAAACAGTTTTACTGGTAACCTGATAATGCGGTCTTTAAATGAACAGAAATAGTTAATAATTATTACTTCCTATATATAAACTACTGTACAGGCGCAATGCGTTAAAACACTTACTTATAGCCTGTGCAAACACTTTATACAGGGATTCAGAAAATTGTAGGCGTTATTTATTATTAATACTAATAATATTAATAATAATAATACAGATTATAATAATCAATACTTTAAATGTATAAAGTAATATACAGTTACATTTTTGTTACAACATGTATTTGTACCCTGTGCAAACACTTTGTGCAGTGATAAAGAAAATGTTAGTGATACTTATTAATAATAATCATCATCATTATCATCAATACTTTATATGTGTATACATTAATATACAGGTACATTTTTGTTACAAAATGTATTTGTACCCTGGCAAACACAAAACATGTTGATAATATGTATTATTATTAATTATGATCAATACTCAATATGTATCAAGTAATATACAGTTACATTTCTATTACAATGCTTATTTTGTAGCCTGTGCAAACTCTGTACAGCACTGCAGAAAATGGTGGTAAGATTTCTTAATATTAATAATAATCAGTACATTATATGTTTTATGTAATACATATTCAGATTTTTATTACAGCACTTATAGCCTGTAGCCTGTGCAAATACTTTGCACAGTGCTACAGAAAATGTTGGTGATATTTATTCATAAAAATAATCCTCATCATCATAAATACTTTATATGTATAGTAATATACAGTTACATTATTGGTACAATATGTATTTATAGCCTTTGAAAACACTCCACGCAGCGCTAAAGACAGTGTTGGGGATATTTATTAATAATCATAATTATTATCATCATCATCATCATCATCGATGCTTTATATGTATAAAGTAATATACAGTTTGCTTCAACACTTATTTATAGCTTTGTATTCAGCGCTACAGACAATGTTGGCGATATGTTTATTATTATTAATAATAATCAATACTTTATATGTATTACGTAATATACAGTTACATTTTTATTCCAACACTTAAAGCCTGTAGTCTATGCAATCACTTTGTACAGCACTACAGAAAATGTTTGGTGATATTTAGTATTATTAATCATCATCATCACCATCAATATTATCAATACTTTATATATGATACAATATACAGTTACATGTAATATACAGTTACATTTTTCCTACAATCCATATTTATAGCCTTTACTTTACAAAGCGTTACAAACAATGTTGGTGATATTTATTAATATTAATAATAATCAATAATCAATATATGTATCAAGCAATATACAGTTACATTTTTTATTACAACACTTATAGCCTGTAGCATGTGCAAACTTTGTACAGCACTAAAGAAAGGTTGGTGAAATGTATTATTAATAATAATAATAATAATAATAATTATCATCATCCTCATCATCATTATCCTCAATGCTTTATATGTATAACATAATATAGAGTATAATTTTTGCTACAACACTTATTTATAGCCTTTGAAAACACTCTATGCAACGCTACAGACAATGTTGGTAGCATTTATTATTATTATTAATAATAATAATAATAATAATAATAATAATAATCATCATCATCAATACTTTATATGTATAACATAATATAAAGTATCGTTTTTGTTACAACACTTATTTATAGCCTTTAAAAACACTCTATGCAGCGCTACAGGCAATGTAGGTGACGTTTATTAATAATAATAATAATAATAATAATAATAATAATAATAATCATCATTATCACCATCAATACTTTATATGTATAACATATTATAGCGTATCATTTTTGTTACAACACTTATTTATAGCCTTTGAAAACACTGTACGCAGCGCTACAGACAATGTTGGTGACATTTATAAATAATAATAATAATTATAATCATCATCATCATCAATACTTTATATGTACAACATAATATAGAGTATCATTTTTGTTAGAACACTTATTCATAGCCTTTGAAAACACCGTATGCATCGCTACAGACAATGTTGGTGCCATTTATTAATAATAATAATAATAATAATAATAATAATAATAATAATAATCATCATCATCATCATCATCATCAATACGTTATATGTATAACACAATATAGCGTATATTTTTGTTACAACACTTATATATAGTCTTTGAAAACACTTTACGCAGCGCTACAGACAATGTTGGTAACATTTGTTATTAATAATAATAATAATAATAATAATAATAATAATAAACATCATCATCATCACCATCAATACTTTATATGTATAACATAATATAGAGTATCATTTTTGCTACAACACTTATTTATAGCCTTTGAAAACACTCTACGCAGCGCTACATACAATGTTGGTGGTATTTATTACTATTAGCTATAATCAATACTTTATACGTTTACAGTGGCATACAGTTCCACTTTTGTTACATGTATTTGCACACTGTGCAAACACTTTATACAGCGCTACAGAAAATGTTGGCGTTATTTTTTTTTTTAATAATAATAGTAACGATAATAATAATCAATACTTTATAAACATATACTAATGTACAGTTCCATTTTTATTACAATACTTATGTGTAGCCTGCTCTGCCCAGTCTTACTGGTAACTCGACAACGTGAGTGCAAATAGTTAACGTGCCATCGTACAACTTAGCAGCGGTGAAGACTGGGCCAGCAAAGCCGAAAGGATTAACGGATGTCTCTCTCTGCTTGTATTGCACAACCCCATACACAGAACATATGTGGAAGTCCCTCCAGTGCTCTGTACAGATCATTTTCTGCAATGCACTGCTCTCCTATAGGCCCTCCACACTTGTGTAATGAAGTGGAAGTCTTAATGCACTGGTGATAAAAGGATGGGAGCCATGGAGGGGTTAAATGAAGCTGCAGTAGGAAGGGAGCTCCGCCTCTGCTTTCAGCACCTGGTCCTCTATAGACAGTTGCCTCAGCAGTAGATTTCAGAAGGGATTGGAGGAAAACAAGAGGGGGAGAGAATGTGACAACTGCCGGCTCTGGCTGCTGCCTTGGGGAGGCCTCCTGCACCTGTCCCTGCCTGTCTCTTGGCCAACACTGTTGTTGAATCAGACAAGCAGAGAAACATTCTTATTTGCCAGAGCAGAACGGCGTGCAGAAGCAAGAACATGACTTCTTCATTCAAGCTGGATTTTCTTCCTGATATGATGGTCGATAGCCGTTTGCTAGTTTCTGACAGAATGTAAGTACAGAGCCAGTTATCTGACAGATCTAGAACTGTGCCATGCTGCATTAATGCCACATTGTTCTTGTGTGTACAGCGACAAGAGAGTAGAGGGGGAATAAAAAAAAAAAAAGCCATCTCTCATCCTGTAGTTGCTCCAGGCTACAGAGTTTTTAGGGAGTGATTTGTGCTTTCAGACATCTCCACTTCACCCTGCATAAGTCATGCATTTGCAATCACTTTGAATTTCTTAATGATGTGTTGCTAATTTTCATAAGGAATGTGCTGATCTGATAAAGCGAGCTGGATTTTTTTTTTTTTTTTTTTAGCCACTTTATGTTTCAACGCTGTGGGAAATGACATTATTCTTAGTGCCTCCACCAGTGCCCTGAATTACAACACATTTTTTTTTTTTTTTTTTTTTATTGTGCTCCAGTCCTGCTAGAGATGATGCTTGTGGATGCCAGTAACGCAGTTTAATCCAATGAGATACACTGGGATTTTTCCACCTTATGATTGGCTACGGAGATAAAGATTAGGAAAGCACATGCTATTAAAACCTCATGCTCAAGTCATGTCATATTCCTATAAAGGTGAAAATCTACGATAGTTTCCCCACTGTCCTCCTTGAACCGGATATGTGACTACAACTAGAGTGACACTGTTATGGGATCTCATGAGCTAAGTGGGGGATTTACATCGGAATGTGACAGCCCTTTTTATTGTCACAAGAAAACATGAATCTGTCATTAGTGTTTACGGGGAATCAATATTTACATGACGACTTTTAACTGTTTGCCGTTGCGACACTCGGCATTGTTTCAAAAGTTATGGCGCTAATAAATATTATTTTTTTGCCAGGAGAAATAATTGCAAACATTTATACAAAGCTACTTGAACACATGCACATCTGTTAACTCTCATAAAGTCTTTACAGACATGCTTGCGCGTTATGGAGATACCATAAACCTTTAAAGTATTGCAAAGAGGACGCAGACCGAAGGGTTAAAAAAAGCAACTATAAATATAAGCAAGCGTATGTTCTAATAAGTGACAGCCATGATTCATCTTTATGTCTTTTCGCAAACCCTACAAAGGGCCGTTCCAAGTTTTATGATCAATTTTACTGGCAGCAAAACTTTCCCCACTGGTGCTTGCTGCTTTTCTAAGCACATTAGAAGAGGAGCCTTTGAGTGGAGAGACTCAATACTAGTCTATTGTTTACGCTGTTGAGCCATAGGGGGTTGGGGAGCATAAGCCTTTTATGTGTTAGCCAACTTGTATCATACACAGTATGTCCTCTATAGTACTGTATACTAAACTGTCTGTTTAATAACATGAGCTCATAGAGAGCAGTGAAGGGGTCGAGGTCGAAGAATGTAGCTGTGCTTTAAAAAATGATAAGCATGTGATGCATAGGACACGAGGACCATTCATAACCTGTTAGGAGCCAAGACAAAGCAAATGTAGTCTGTACTGTCCCAAGGCTAACCAACTAGTTCACTTATAGTGCCAAGCCCCATGGACAAGAAGGGGTTAACTTCATAAATAATTACACACTTGAGGTGCACGGAGGTGAACATGAGGTCATGCTGAGTATTGTCTTTCACTGTAACACTTCATTGTGTTTTTATCATCTGGTCTTACACAGGTGAAATAAATACTGAACAACTACAAGCGCCTTAAGTTCAAAGTTCTAGGAAAGGTTCAGTGTGTGCTTGCAAAATCAAGTGCAGCTATTTTTAAGGAATTTTTTTTGTCGATTTTTTTATTTATTTTTTCGGAGGAAAATAAATTCTTGGAAACTGTTGCAGATTGTTTGATTTTTTTTTTTGCGCTGGAGGCTGTAATATGATCATTATCTTTGTAAACAGCTTGGAATCTGAAGATGATCTATGACCCGCCATCAAAACTGTACTTCTAGTGTATGAGAGTTATTTGACTTGTGTTGGCTACACTGGGATTGTTTTTTTACGGATTATCATGATTTCCATCATTGCATGCCATTAACAAATGACATGAGCAAGCGTACTGTAAAAGATTGAACAGAGGGTTAACATCATTCAGAGAGTTACTAAACTGGTTACACAAGGCTTTAACTATTGAATGCAGTTGGCAGGCTTGTTATTGTTAAGGCAGTTACTTTTTTCTTGGCAAACCGTTATAATGGTTGGTAAAAGGGAATAGGTTATGCTTGATATTATGTGAGATGACAAGGATACCATTATTAAGGGTTTCATGTCCACTATATAATGTAGGAATGTCAGTGCTGCATTCTTTTGCTTGCAACTCTTCCTTTTATGAATGGCAATTTTCAGTCTGTATGGGTTTTCGGTGACTTTTTATAACCTATATGTGATATTCAAAAGCAATTTGTCATATTAACATTTGCGCATAAATTAAATGCAGGAAGTAAACACATATGAAAGATAAAGGCAGTTTTGCTTATTAAAAACAAAAACCAGAAAAGTTTTGCTTATTAGTATATTTTTAGCAATGTGGTAAATCATAGAAATTGCCTTAATATGGAAGACCTGTGGCAGGTTGGTTATTCTTGAAGTAGTGCTGTTAAACCCCACATGGGAATAAAACATCAAAAACACACATAGAATCTATTTAAAGTCATAAGCGCACACTTACAGAAATATAGGATGTAATATATAACACACAATAGTTGACATATTTAGAATTAAAGACTGCATGGAGTCATTCATCCAGATTTATTATACCACTCTTTTAATATATAGGTAACTTTGATAAGGGTTTACTTTTTTTTTTATTTTTTTTAAATGGTTGTTTCCGCACTAGAAGACTTGTAATCGAAGTTGCCATGTAGAATAAGGCTCAGTAAAGAAGTTGTCCTAACGCTAATGTGAATATTACACTTTGCTGATGATCTGAAAAGCTTGGAAGATATATAGCTTCTCGGAACGCTTCATTTGTCATCCAGACACATAACTGCACTGACTAAATTTGAAGCTGCTATCATTTGTCCATAAAACTGAAATAAATATGTATTGGTGGAATTCTTGTCTTCCTCTGATGTGTGTTGTGCTTGTAATTCGGGCCGCTTGCTCTACATTTGTTTGCATTGATTCCCATTCATAAATTGGCAGGAGAGTACATCTTAATGTGCTATTATATGTGTAAGTGTAAGCTGCATCTGGTTATGAGTGAAAGGGTTTAGAGATTAATTGTAGCTTCTCAGGGTCATCCGCTGTTGACAGCATTTGTCATCTGGATAAAATGTAATTTGCAGTGGGGAGCAAGTGGTATATAACATGAATTAACTGCACCTTGGCCTTTGCACATAGCCTTCTATATGAAAGAATTTTAGAGATAAGTATTGTAGCTGACTATCTATCGATCTATCGATCTATCTATCTATCTATCTATCTATCTATCTATCTATCTATCTATCTATCTATCTATCTAACTACTATGTATCTTAATCACAATAAAGGTCCCTGTTATAATAAAATACACAAAATGTAAAATATATATATATATATATATATATATATATATATATATATATATATATATATATATATATATATATATATATATATATATATATATATATATATATATTTGACTTTGGCATTCACACAGTCCAATGCCAGTATAGTACTACAGTACATGGGGGATTGCCTTTCACTCAAGCACATTTGTTTCCTGTTGCTTCCAGATAAACCTTGAATAGTTTATGTTCATTGATCACAAGACTTAATCAGGGAAATCAAATACTCTGTGTGTGGCCAACACTGTGTTTGAGTTATCTAACTTTACTGTTTAGTCAGCATATATTTTAATGTGGCTTAGATGTGAGTTTTGAATGCTATATTTGGATATGGTGAAAGTTCTTTTTTTTTTTTTTTTTTGACTGAAGCATTTTAAAGCAAACATGGACTCTAAAATAGGGTAAAACAGCTGCTTATGGCTCAGCATGAGGCACTAATGAATTGCAGCCGATACAGCCCTCTGTAATGTCTGTTGGTTTTTGCAATATTGCTAAGTAGGCATAAAAAATGTTGGACTTATAATTCTGCAGGTGTTCACTTGTAAAACCACTGAAGTTCTAAGAACCATATAGCCTTTCAGCAGTATAGAGCGTATTGTGGCAAGATAGGGGATATTTACGCATTTTAACTTCCAAGTATTGTGAATTATGTGATACTGCATGCAGCTGTCTCTATGAGGGAAAAAAAAAAAACTCTACGAAATATAATCCACCCTCAGAGCTGTGCTTTAATCTTTATTACGAAGAACAGGTTCATAAAAAAGGCATTGGGCTTCAGTTTATTTCTCTGCACGTTTGTAAATTGTGAAAACAAAGAATGTTTTCAATGGCCATTGGTCCACGGTGCTGCTCACACTACTCCAAAGCCTAAATGGTAAATGCTTAACACCATTATATATCAAGGAAAGCAACAGTTTGGTTTGTTTTTAATATTTATGTTATAATACATATATAATAGGTTATATGTTCATGTATAGTATTCTAGTTTTTTTCCATGGTTTGTGTACCGGGTACATGGTTTGGACAGGTACAAGGGGTATATGTTACACATTTTCATGCAGAGCTTGGGAATTCAGATCCAGTCCAGTAAAAGCAATTAACTGGAATTCTAATGCGCTTGATATCGCTTTCATAGTCAGGCAGGAATTAAGTAATATGGAAGCTTTATTGAATAATACAAAAGGGAGAGCAGAAAGTACAACATTTACTAACTCATAGCAACCAACCAGAATTTACTTAACAGAAGCCAAGTCAGGAAAAATGGATTTTCACTGGTCAACATGGATGCTACTTTGTTCTTTGCCGTTGAATTGCAAAAAGTTTGATGTTTTTTCAATAATAATTGACTTCTGTTTAAATTGGCCCTAGTATATGAATGTGAGTTAGGGACCTTAGATTGTAAGCTCCTTGAGGGTAGGGACTGATGTGAACGTACAATGTATATGTAAAGCGATGCGTAAATTGACGGTGCTATATAAATACCTTAAAAAATAATAAAAATATAATACTAAAAATAAATATCGCATGAACACTTGAAAGAATAACATTCCCATCATCCCTAGTTTAATATATTCTCCATAACAAGCCTTTATAAGCAGCTTTCTCAGTACTGCCTGAATATTGATTCCTAGAAACAAAAACAAAAAATCCATAAACACCAAAGTAAGTAGTGAAGGTAAAAGGAGCTTTAAAAACATAGAAATTGGATAATAGCATAGAGAACTCATTTGACCTGGTGGCACCTCTTTCTAAAATGTCTTGACTATGTTGGGTAAGATACCGCAGCCTGAATATATTCTTGGGTCTTGAATATCCACAAAGATATATTTGATTTCTGCATCCAACCATATCATTCTTTAATTTCAGCAGTAAATGGAAATGAAAAATAAAACACATTCTGACCTCCCTTTTTTCTCGTTTTTTCAGGTTTTTTTTTATATCAAATTTGCTTTCTTCATAACATTTTCAACCCCTCCCAAAAAAACAGCTTCCATTGCTTAGCATGTATAAGGATACGGCTTACTTTTCTTTAACTTAATGAAATTGTAGGGGACTTTCTTGGGTTACATATCTCATAAAGATGCCTCTCAAGACAGCCCTGTAAGCTATAATGAAAGGGTTTGTTTTTACATACATTCACATACACTGCTCAGTATGGTCTTTTCCAGCTCCCATATACTTTGAACCATGGGGTTATCTTGTTTTTTTTTTCGAATGCAAAAACATATGGAGGCTACCTGATTTTTCTAATGACTATTCTGCCAATGAGAGGTGTCCTGAAGTTGTTTCCAGCAGTTGAAGTAACAATGCAATCTTCATTTATGTTGCCAACATCTTTCATATTATGCAACATCCTACCTCTGTGTGGTTAGATGTCAGTGTCAGTTCTGTATGATCATTTACTTTGAGCCCTCTTATCTTCTCATTCACTCTAGTATTCAGCATTACAGTTTTATCTGTAGATAGCGTGATGTTATAGGAAATGATTTATGCTTGTTTACTTACTCAAGTACCAACCTAGTAAGTCAATTGGACAACTACGTAGTACAAACTAAAGATAAGCTTACATATAATGTGACATGATAATTCAGTAGAAATGTCACTGCCTTCTGAAAACAAGTCAAGAGTTATGTGGTGTACTCTTAATAACCTATGGAGACAGTACATACATTTTCACCTCCTAGCTGTGGTTCTAAATGAACCAATTTGTTATAATGGCATACCTACTATTCAATAATAGTATTTTTTATGGTTCATGAATGAAAGAGGAGTAAGAGTTTGGTTATTTTTTAGTAGTTATTTTATATTATGTTTTTTTTCTGTGGCATGTGTACCTTTCTGATATACATTTGCCAGGTATAAGGAATACTGCGGTTTATTAAAATGATCTTTAGATGGCACCTTCAAGTTTCAGGTGTTTCAGGAAACAAACTGAATAGATATGTTCTAAGTATTTAAAAAAATCATTGGGTACATAGTTATAGTTTATTAGGGCAGCAAGGATACACACAAGGGGGCCATCAGGTAGTGGAAATACAAGGGGAGTACTTGGTAGAATCCATTACTACCTGGGTTATAAAGTATATTGAGAAACATTAAGGTACAACTTTTTTCACATGCAATCAGAAAGAGCTAGTGAGGCAATGCCTCTCTCCTGGGGCTAATAAAGCATGATGCTTTTAAATGCCAGGTTGGCAAGATAGGCTAGTATAGACATGGCCTGCTCTGATGATTACAAAGACAAAACATAACAGTCCATCCATTCACATTACCTGCCACCTCAGTCAAGTCTATACTTCTTTTTGACTGCAGTGACATTAAAGTTGCCTAAGCACTCATCCATCATGGCTCTTGGACAAGCAAGGTTTTTTTCACACTTGTTGGTGAGCAAGACAACAAACAAGACATGTAGGCAAACCTGAAAGCGCCTGAGTCAGCAAATTTCTGACTGTTTTGTGTGTTTCTCTGAAAATCTAGGATGGTGCATAACACATGAACAGGTCAATTCAATTGGCAGATACTGATTCAATATTGTAGATGTAATTGACAATTTTAAGAATATGTGGTCCACTAGCAAATGGATTTGGCATGTTGGTGGACAATTGTAGAAATTTTTTTTGGTTTTCCAGTGACTTTTTGCTTTGTAATTAAACATATTGAAACTTTTTATCAGATAAAATTGGGATAGAAGTGATAGGTGCTAGAAGTGCGCAAGCTGTCAAACAAACATTTTTATTTCTGATCATTAAAGATCTTACAGGAACATGAAATCCTGAGATTATGATTTACTCTACGATTAACCACTTCTGACCAAGCCTTTTTTTGCGATACGGCACTGCAGCGCTTTACCTGAAAATTGCGCAGCCGTGCAACGTTGTACCCAAACAAAATTGACCTCTTTTATTTCCTCACAAATAGAGATTTTTTTTGGTGGTATTTGATCACCTCTGTGGTTTTTATTTTTTGTTTTGTTTTGTTTTTTTATTAGTAATGGCGGTGATCTGTAATTTTTCTCATGACTGCGACATTGCGGCGGACAGATCGGACACTATTTTGGGAAGATTGTAATTTATAAAGCGATCAGTGCTATAAAAATGCACTGATTACTGTGTAAATGTCACTAGCAGGGAAGGGGTTAAACACTAGGAGGCGATCAAGGGGTTACCTGTGTTCCCTCAGCATGCTCTAACTGTAGGGGGGGTGGGCTCACTAGAACATGACAGAGATCACTGTTCCCAATCACTGGGAGCAGTAGATCCCTGTCATGTTGCTAGGCAGAACAGGGAAATGCCTTGTTTGCATCTCCCCGTGGATAAGCACCTGTGTTCATGAATTATGTAAGTGGTTTTATTCCTGTTTTTTGTTGTTTCACCCGATTTTCTGGTGTGCTATTATGCTATGTATGATGTAAACATGATTTGTTGGTGGACGGGCACCTGGTCTTCAGCTGGCAAGTGTAGACCAACATAGAGCAGCAAAATTTTTTGGTATACAAGGATTTTCCCTTATGATCATTAAAAATTTTAAAGAAACCTTTATTCCAAAGATCATTATTTTAAGTTAAAGACCTTTTTCCATTTGTTTCATTCTTTACTGTGCACAGCATCAACCATCATTTGTCAATCATTTTGCTTGGAATAGTTTGCTTGCTATGTTGGATTTAAGTGTCTTCTGTTACATGTAAGATAAGCCTAAATGCCTAAGGTTGAATGTAGCACGTAATCAACAGCCAAAGAAAACCTTTAATGTATAGGAGAATGGAAAGTGGACACAAGAAGAAAGAGAACATTTAAAAAGTATCTAAATGCATGTGAAATATAAACAATAATATTATAAAGTTCCCTCCTTCCTTCAGCTCCTAAGGTGACTGCACTCCTTCCCTCTTCAATTTTAAACTGTCCTCTGATTTGAACCCCAGATATTTCTGGGGGGAATCAAAGTGCTTAATTGCATGCAAAGTGATGCCACCCTGAACCAGAATAGAAGTAAGTTCAATTGTCCAACACTGGCCTCCTCTAAGGTATCTGGTAACTCTCAGATGCTATTTTATTTGTGCACATTCCCATGCATGTTACCACAACAGCCACTGCACACTAGTTGCAATGGTGCATTGCAGTACCATTAGACGGCTTTCACACCAAGCTGCCCATAGCGTTGGTGGTAAAGCGGCACTATTTTTAGTGGCGTTTTACCTTCGGATTTTCAGCGCATTTCGGCCGCTAGCGGGGCGCTTTTACCCCCCACTAGCGGCAGAGAAAGGGTTAAAACTGCCCGCAATACACCGCAATAGCGGTATTGCAGCACTGCCCCATTGATTTCAAACTCCAAAGAAGCTGCTGGCAGGACTTTTCCTGATGTCCCGCCAGCGCACCACTCCAGTATGAAAGCCCTCGGCTTTCACACTGGAGACAACGAAGCAGCAGTTTAAGGACGGATTGCAGGCGCTATTTCTAACGCTACAGCGCCTGCAAAACACCCTCAGTGTGAAAGGAGTCTTAATTTAGAATGGCACCCCAATAGATCTTGCCAACTGTGTACGTTGACGCAATGCACTATGTGTGCTGCAGTGCGATACACTGTCAAAAAAAGGTGCAGATCTGATTTCTGGACTGCTGAGTTGCATGATAGACTATTCATTTTGAATGTGCTCCCCAAAGCAGCGTATGTTGATGTGCAAAAAAATGATGTGCTTTTAACTCACTGCAAATCAACAGTGATGTGTTAACCTAGTCTAAGATTTCATTCACAATGGTGCACTAGCGTTTCTAAGCACAAAAATGTAATCTGTAATGTATAACACCTTTTACACCTCCCAGATCATGTTTTCCTGTGTTTAGATGTTCCTATGTTTCACTGTGTTTATACAGGTTTAGTTGCATTTACATGCACTTTCATGCGATTAGAGCATCTAATCATATTTTGTTAAAGCTAAAATAGGACTATACCCGGTACATTATTTAACTCATATAGCAGACTAGGTATACAACAATATAAATGTACATAAGATTACATATAAATTACTGTCTCATACTAGCTTTATTGTCAGGCACAGCAGCACACATGCACAGAACCCAGTTGAACGATTCAGGAGCCAGTCAGGTAACCATGCCAGGCTGCTAAAAGACAATGGGTTGCAGTGCTCACCTCCAGTACACCTTGCCATCACCAGGCAGTGTTGTCCCCCCCCACCGCTGTCTCCTCCTAGGTTCAGATGCAATTTTCCTCTGTACCCCAGTTTGGTTATACTCTGCCATTGTGATGTGCTAGGTACCATTCACAGCACCTGCCACCCAAAAACAGGCTGTCAATAATGAAAGGCTAAACATTGGATAGATACTTAATTGAGACAGCCTACTTAACCTAATTTTGAAAAGTATGAAAAATGCAGATAGCTAGGACTTTCTAGTCTGCTTATTACCAGTGCCTAGTTGCTGTGTGTGGGCCATAGATGCTCTGGGAGAGAATTTGGACCACCTTATCCCTCCCCCTTATCTATGTACCAGCTCTCAATGACCCAGTCCCAGCCAGAGAGTTTATTCAGTCATTGTTGCATCCTGTTTTCAGAGAATATTTTAGCCCTTAGTTATTGTCTCTCCTATTTAAAGCAGTCTTGGCCCTGCCCCTAAAACCTTTGGGGGGGGGGGGGGGTACTAAAACTGGAGCATTCAGAGTCTGATGCAGCTGTGCATAGTAGTCAATCAACTTCTAACTTTAGCTAGGTCAAATAGGCTTTCGCATTAAAACCTTAAAGCTGATTGGTTTCTATGCAAATCATGCACCAGATTTTCACACATCAGTTTTAGTAAATCTCCCCATTTGAGCCTTTCTTTCAATTTATTAGATAGGTGGTCTTACTGAACCAAATAGAGAGTCTTTGGTGTGTGTGAGAGGAAAAAGCCAAGCTATAAACTTGATTAGAAAAGTCGAGATTTGCATTTGACATTAACCACTGATCATTTGAAGGCCTCTTTCCCTCCGTGGGATGGAATTCGCTTGTCCAGCGGGGGATCACTCCGCTGATTCCAGCTGAGCAGGCAGAGGACAGGTCCGTCTCCGCTCACTGTGCAGCGTGGAGACAGACTCGGTCCCGCTCTCCTCTATGGGGAAATTGGGTGAAGACTATCTGCCTGTCCATTTTCATCTGCTCATATCTGATCCGATCCACCAGACGGATGGAAAATAGGACCACCATCTGTCTGGATTTGGCAGATAAGATCGGATCAGATAGCGGCTGATGTCAGCGGACATGTCACCGCTGACATCCGCCACTCCATAGGGGAGACTAGAGGGTACAATCAGGTCCCCCGGAAAAACTGACAGGCGGATCTGATTGGAAAGCCCATGTGAAAGGACCCTTACATGCTTTTTTCAGTGCTTGTACATTTGTTTTATTATGGGCTCATCTTTAATTGCCCAGGTTGGTGACAGGTTTACTTTAATTGGCAGGCTTAAATCCATTATCTTTGTAGAAAAGGTCTGTTTTTCATTGCATACAGATGATCTCTTTTAATGACCTGCCTGTATATCTTTACGTGTCTATTCTATAAACATTAGGTTCAGAAATAACAGTGCACTGTATGAACAGTACATGTCAAAGAAAGACTGGTAAGCAGTGCAATTACAAGCAATCCAAGTAGCCCAGTTAATTTTAAGCTGTGTTTGAATAAGCAGTATAAATGGTTTTAGATGGATTTGTGTTTGTCAGTGTGAATAGTCCTTAACAAACATACTGACTCACTCGGCCACATTCCTTAAGAATAAAATTGTAACAAGCAACGTAGAGTGTCATTCCCAAGAGTAGCAATTAAAAATGGCTGCTTTTGTCTGCTTTGGCATGTTAATTTGCTGAAGACATGCTATGCTGAATGTTATGTTCTGTAAGTAAGGAATGTAGTTTGTTGTAATGATAAGGTATAGTACAATACATTATTAACATGGACTATAAGTGTGATAGCCATCATCCATCATTAGCAGCTAGTTATATATTATTGCTGCTAGCAGTTTTTTTAATGATTTATCAATTTTACAAAAATAATAAATAATAACTTCCATACACTGTATATTTAACAACTACAAGTAATAAAATATGGTAATTTTAGCCTCACATTGGAAATCTAATGTTGTGTGTGTTTTACTATCAAGAAAAAGAACATTTGGCACCCTATTTATAATACCTAGGGGGTTGATTTACTAAACCTGGAGAGTGCAAATTCCGGTGCAGCTGTGTATGGTAGCCAATCAGCTTCTAACTTCACCTTGTTCAATCAAGCTTTGGCATAAACAAAAACTGGAAGCTGATTGGTTTCTATACAGAGCTGCACAAGGTTTTGCAATCCCTAGTTTTAGTAACTCAACCCCATTATATGGTTCAAGCAATGAGATAAACTAAGCAAGGGGCTGCTGTTCAGTGAATAAAGTGTATTCCTTTTGTAAATCGACCCGTTGGTTCATCATGGGGAGCCTAACCCCTATGACTTCTGTTTAAAGAGTAGAACAAGAAGAATTTGTCTATTGAATAACATAAAATAAACAAAAGCAACTATTCCAACCCAACATGGATTACAGCAACTGCTACTTACCACTGCTACCCTAGTTTAGAAGGATGAAAGGAGCATGCTACCTGAAATAGAAAATGGAAACTGAACTTTTTTCCTTAGCTAAAACTCACAGCTTCAGCTCTTTCAGAGCAATTGGTTGGATGGAGACAGTAGAATGCTTTACCAGGGTAGCAGGTGCTACTTTAGCCATAATCAGATTTTTAATTTTTTTTATATTTAAGTGGAGTAGTTGATTGTGAAAATGTATGTCAGGTTTTTATTGCTGCCTGTGTCTATTCTGGGAACAATTCCCTTTCTCTTCCTGTCCCACTGACTGGTGCCATTAGGACAGGAAGGAAGTGAACATGTCTTAAAAGAACTAAAATCTTTTTAAAGTAAATCTATGAATGGTTAGAATGTTTGTCAGGTTTTCATTGCTGCTTATGACAGATGCCACTAGGAAAGGAAGTGAGTGTAAAGCCCCGTACACATAGACCAAATGTTGGGAGACATCGGGTGGTTAAAAAAAAAAAAAGTCCGACATTTGGCACATGTGTATGTTGGTCTGTCCCACAGAAGCTGGCTGTTTGGCCAGCTTCTGTCGGATGTACATGCTGGATGCTGGAAAACCAGCAGCCGATCGTCTCCCAATCAGCGCTCTCAGCCAATGGTAGTGTCCCCTATCAGAACACAACAGCTTAGCGGGGGGGAGATCGCTGCTAACCTCGCATTGTTAGTACAGCGGCTCCGACCAGAGCATCAGTCTTAGTAGTGCATACCCAGCTGAAATCCCCACAATGGGCACACGGACTACAGTAAAAACCAGATGTTCTCACTTTATGTTTTGACTGTTCTGCTTTAATTTAATTCTCACGTGTGTTTTTTTCTGTGCTGTTAAAGTGTATCTCCAGGCAAAACCTTATGTTTTAGTATTGGATAGAACGGGGAAGGGTTAGATTTGTACTAGTGAAAATTGTCATTGGGAAAGAAAATTAGGGGAAATCAAAAATTTTCCCCAGAAAGAAAGATAAAGGGAAATCTTTTAATGGGCACAATTGTATAAGAAGGTACTCCTACTAACTAACTAACTACTACTAACTACTTCTACTAACTTCATGTTGTATGTCTGGGCCAGAAAGTAAAGGGAAACCTCCCCATACACAGACAGCAAAAAAATTATCTGTGAGGAGTTTTTAACCCTTCCCTACAAAACTTACAAAGTTTTGACTATACATACATTTAAGTAATACAAATTTTAGAATACATAACACTTAACATAAATACATTTTCATCTTTTTTAAGTGTTAAAAAGCTTTCATATCTTTCTCTTTCATTAGCTTACTACACCTCAAATGACTTGGCAAGAAGTAAGCCTACACATGCTATTTGTCATATTAGCTGCCAAACGTTTATACAGTAGGGCCTAAATATGAACTTTACCTGAATCCTAGCTTTTAATATATGCTACTTCTTTCTGAAGTGAGTGAGAGTATAACTTTTCAGTTTCAGCAGTTTGCTTATAGTAGTTGCATGTGATAGAGAATAAAATGCTGAATTCATAAGTAATGAAAAAATAGGCATCTTTAAATAACTAAATGCAGACAAAAAAAAATCTTTAGAAACTGCCTTAGTAATAGTAGCCAGCCAAGATTTAACAGCCACTGCTGGACATTATTTGTAGCATTAGCATGCTTAATATTAGCATCCAAGCGCACCTCAATCATGCTGAAAGCCGTTATAAGTCCATTTTATATTTTCTTTTACTATGTATACAATACAATTTACATATAAAACCTATCTGGGCTGTTACTGCATTCCAGAGGACACATGAGACAGGGACAGGTTTTAGACACAGGGTAAAAAGAAATCAGAGTGTGTGGACTGTGACAACTGCTAGAGGTAGAAGAGTGCTGGGCATAGTGAAAGTTATATAGCAGCAGGCCAGAATTGGAGGAGAAGTATGGGTTTGGAGTTTTTTCCCTAATCATACTTACTTAAGTGGATGCAGCATCTGTCCCCCGGGGTCTCTGCACTGAGAACCGAGCCCCCGAACATCGCCGATGGCTCGGTTCTCTCGGCTCCCCGAGAGGAGATCTGCTGACTGTCAATCCGCAGCTCTCCTGCTCTGTTCCTCCACACTCACTGGAGCGCTGAGCTGTGGAGGGTTTGGGGAGTGGCTGTATCAGCCTCTCAGCGACTCGCTGAGAGGCTGAGACAGCCATCAGTCCAGGCACCTGGGGGAGCCAGACTTCCAAATTTTGGATGACACAGTGCCTGGACTGAACTTGGTGACTTCAGCAGAGAGTGGATTTCAGACCACTCTTTGTGAAAACAGGTCACAGGAGTGCAAAACAAATTGCACTCATGTGACCTTAGGAGAAGCCCAGCCAAAAGAGCTCAGGCTGGACTTATCCTTTAATTAAGATGCAGATGATGAAAAAGGAAATATTCACACTAAAGCCGGGTACACACTACAGTTTTTTTTTCGTGCAATCCGGCGGGTTGCATGAAAGAAAACTGTTAGCTCCAGTCGCAGCCACTGTACTAACAATGCAAGGTTAGCCCAGCAATCTTCCTGCTGAGCTGTAGTGTTCTGACAGGGGGGTGCCACCCCTGCTGTCCCCACCAGAACACTCAAATCAGCTCTCTCTGCCATTGGCTGAGAACGCCGATCTGTAGTTGGTCAGCTGCCAGTTTAGCAGTGCGTGGCCCTTCCTGGAAAACTTTTCTCGATTAGTAACTTCAGATAATTGACTGCAGCCCCTGATTGGTGTATTCTGAGAGACTGAGAGTTTCTGTCAGAATACAATGTCCCGGTGGGGGGATTCCTCCATCCAATTTGCTTCACTAGGTAAATGAAAAACCTGACCATCTATGCTCAGCAAACCACTAAAGCGTAGTACACATAGGCCGAATTTCAAGCAGCATTGGCCAGTTCAATAGAAACTGGCTAACATTTGGCCCGTGTGTACTGGAGTTGGCCTGAAAGAAGCCAGCTGTTCAGCTGGCTTCTGTTAAAGGACCATGACTGAAAAAGGTCTACTGATTGGCTCCCGATCAGCAATCTCAGCCAATGGCTGACCGGAGCATTCTGGTGGGGGAGCCGTCCCCCTATCAGAACACAATAGAACAGCAGGGGTGATCACTGTACTTACATTGGATAACTAGTACAGTGGCTCCTCCTGAGCCTAAGCTGTCAAGTTTTTTTTTTATTCAGCCATGTTGGGTTGAATGAAAAAAAAATCTTCTAGTGTCTACTAGGCTTTAGACTGCACAGAGCCAAAAAAGATAACATTGGCTGTTTGACCAAACAACACAACACAATGGTATATTTATAGATATACAGGTGGTCACCGGGTTACAAACAAGATAGGGATTGTAGGTTTGTTCTTAAGTTGAATCTGTTTGTAAGTTGGAACAGGTCAGTTTTTTAAGTGTAGCTCCAGCCAAAAAAAATATTTTTAAGCTTTTTGGATAACATAAGGAAAGGTTAACACCCCTGTAACATTTGTTTTGCTGTCTCTGCCCCTGTTCAGAAGATTTCCCAATGACAATTGGATTTTGAAAATGCTGGGTTGTTCTGGAAACAAGCCTTGGTGATAAAGCTTCAGTGGAGTTACTCTTTTCCCATAATAGCTCTTACAGGAGTGAATTTCCCTTCCTAGGGGTAGATTTCATCTCACTTCCTGTTGTCTCCCTCCATTTGTAAGTAGGAGTCATTTGTAAGTCAGATGTTTGTAACTAGGGGACCGCCTGTACAGTAGGTTTGACAATTGTGCATTTAAATGAATGTGCCATATTACAGTGGAGTGCAGGATGGGTTTTACATGGACAGGGGTTTCAGGAGCTCTCCTGCAAGATAGAAATATTCTATAGACACTAAGCTGTTGAGCTGAAATTAGGAGAGTCGAGGTTTTCAGGTGTACTGTTCTGCTGAGTTAAGGGTTCAGGGCACCTGGACATCTGAAGATGTCCATGTGTCCCTATTTGGAGGGTGGGCTTAAGCTGGGAATATTGGTCAGTGCTGCTTTCTTAGGCATTATGTTAGGGAACAGAGGGAATGATAGTCCCAGGGATATTGCACAGTTGACTTGGGATGGCAATAGAACTAGGCACAATATGATTCTAACCAAAGGGCTGTAAACACAGGGAAACTGTATGGTTGAGCTGATGTAAAAACTCAAATAAAATATATGTAATGAAATGAAAGTTCCTAAATTGATATTTAAAGGCAATACTTGCTTGTATAGATTGCATTTTGGCTACTTTTGTACGGGCACAAAATATACAACAGTAGAATACTGGTTAGTTTGGATCTCAGGTGACTAGATATTGTTTTTGAAATCAGATGACAAGATAAACTAATACAAATACAGGCTTTTAAATTAAACAGCATTATCCTCTCATAGGAAAGGCACAGTGGTGGCTCTTGCCTAACAAAAGCAGTAATGAAAATCATTGAAAAGGAGAAATCCCAAGTGATTATAGACCAGCCATATAGATTTGCATCCAGATTGGATGTGTTACACTCCCACAGATCTGCGGGTATCTGTTTGGGGAATAAGGTTTGTCAGTTTAAACTTATGGTTTTGTAAGTATCATTATCTAAATGGAAAGTGCAGGGGTCACATAAACTTTGATAAATGAGAGGCAACCCGATTAGCAATAAATGCACATCTAATTTTGTTTCTGCTCACAAGCCCACAGTGTCAATCACAAGTCCTGTGTTGTATCCACATGAGCCATGGGTATTGGCTTCCCCTGGAACCCATCACTCCCAAAACTTTCATTAGTATGAACATGAAGTCACACACCACTGATCAAAACTATCAAAACGATTTTATTAATCCAATAGAAATGAGGACACACCCCAGCAGGGGGTGAATTGCATATGAAGGATTCATGGGCAATGTGTCCTCATTTCTGGTGAATTATTAAAGGTGTTTTGAGCAGTGTGGATCATAAGTGTGTGACTAAATTTTGACCCAAAATTAATTGATAAATGTCCCTCAGTGCATTTTTAAGGCAAACATAGGTTAACATCGGTATAGGTGCTATCTGTCTCAAGCTTGAGTTGCTGTATTGAGAGTGGATGGTCATAAAGCAGCAGAACCATCTGGTTAACCTGAACATTAGATGGCTGAACATTCAAAGTTGTATTAGGTATTTAAATAGGAACAATATACAGGCAAAGTGAAATCAGAACATAGTACAATTTATAGAACATGGTTTGGTAGACCGACTAAAAGCAAATGCCAATATAAGAAACTAAGAAGGTTATGATGGCACAATATTGCTTATACCATTCAAATTCGTATTTATTTTTTGTCACAAAGTGTGAATCTGTGTTGTAGAGGGTGCTTTGTCAGTAATAAACCGGTAGTAAACTCTGCTTGATCACTTGTACATACAGGTAAGCTTATAATTAAGCCTATCTGTAGGTACAATGAATATCTCCTAAACATGCACCATTTAGGAGATAATCACAAGTTCTGCAGCTGGTGACTGAATGTGCTGTCCATCCACAGTGCTGTGCTGCTATCATCCAAACACCCAACAGAAATATACCACTGCTCCAGGCTGGTGCGCTCCCACTTGCCCCTATAACCTACTCGCTGGAGATGCCGGTCCAGTTCACAGCTGAGACACTAGTAAAGAAAGACGGATGACCGCATTCTACCATGCAAAGGATCCAAAGACTTTATTGTCTTCATGGCTGTCTTTTTCGAGCACTGATCATGTTTTTATGATGGATTTCTACAATAAAAATGTGATTGTTCTTCATCCAAACTGAACTTCGCATGCATGGGGAAAAGCAGCCACATAATGACCACAAATGGTAGAAAAAAGATTTATCACAATAATGCACTTTCCTCCCTTGCACTCTCATTTCTTTTGGCTTATATACCAAGGACAAGAATATTTCTTGCAATGTACAGTTATGATGAAGCATATCATGGTGGTACTGTTGTTAAGCCTGCAAAAAAAAAAAAAAAAAAAAACAGCCAGAAGGTAACGCCAATTACTTTATGCTTTTGTAATGCCATCATATTTCTCTTTGAGATGTTAGCATAAAAGCATTGGCATAATGTTATCCAATAAAGTTGTACTTTAGTGAGTTAAATGTAGGCTTCATGCTACATATGGACTTAATTTGGGTCATTAGATATTGAGAGTTTTAAGTTGTGCAAATTAGTTAAATCATATACCACAAGCTGTATTGCAATGTCCTGCCAATTTCAATGTCAATGATGCTTTAAAAATGAGTTATTCTTGTAGACGAGGAATCAGTTGGTTTTTCATGTGATGATCATTAGAGCTGGCATTTAAAGACATAAACTTTGCTCAGATAACCAACGTCATCTATTATATGGAAACATTAGAAGCCAATGCATACAAATTTCCCTGACAGAGAACAGTTTTACAGAACACAAAGGCTGCTTGACTGGGCTTTGGTTTGAATGGATTTGTGGTTCATTTAAAGTGATGGATAAACAGGTTATTAAGGGACTTAGTATGTTCTGACAAAAGACTCCAATTAGCATGTACATGATATTAATCACCTTTCCTCTTAAGAGCTGACATGTCTGTACAGGCTTCATCGCCATATATTTAAAAGGCAGTTTTTACATGTCAGTTTTATGTAAGGGTACCTGTCATCTCTATTCTTAGGAACATTAAAGCAGATCTAAGCCCGAACTGGATGACATTTAGGGGTGGATTCACTAAAGGCAAATTAACTGTGCATTTTTGCAAAGTGCAGTTGCACTCTCCAAGTGAAGTTGCTCCAAAGCTTTGTAAATGAGGTAAACCTTCACTTTGCAAAGAATACCCAATCACGTGCAAGGAAAATAATTAAAAAAAAAATGATTCTTTGCACATGATTGGATGGTGAAAGTCAGCAGAACTTTTGCTCACTTACTAAGCTCTGGAGCAACTGCACTTTGCAAACTGCACAGTGTATTTGCTTTAAGTAAATCAAATCTTTCTTTTCTTTAACCATTTGCCGACCAAGCTATAGCCAAAAGATGGCTACAGCATGGGCTTAAATTGCTGGGAGGGCATCCATAGACGTCCCACCGTTCTTGCGATTCTCGTGCACCCCCCTAGATTGGGTGAAGGGCCATTGTGATTATCTGTCAGTTAATGAAACCTAATCATTGAAATAAACAGATGCCAGTCATCTTATTTTTTTCTTCATGTTGTTAGCAATGTTTATCCTCATGACACGTCACAGGAAGCACCCTCATGGCTAACAGAGGATAGAATTAGAAATAGACTTGAAAAACTTAACATTAATAAATACTTGGACCAGATGGCTTGCACCCGAGAGTCCTTAAGGAACTCAGTCAAGTAATGACCAGACCATTGTTCCTAATTTTCATGATCGTTCTTGCCAAACCAACCTATTAACCTTTTATGAGGAAGTGAGCTGCCATTTAGATAAAGGAAGGCCCATAGATGTGGTCTATCTGGATTTTGCAGGCATTTGATACAGTTCCCCATAAATGTTTACTGTATAAACTAAGGTCTGTCAGCATAGACCATAAGGTGAGTACATTAATTGAAGAGGGTAGTGATAAATGAGGAGTACTCGGATTGGGCCCGTGTGGAAAATGGGGTCCCCCGGGATTCTATCCTGGGACCAATCCTATTTAATTTATTCATAAACAACCTGGAGGATGGGATAAACAGCTCAATCTCAGTATTTGCAGACAATGCTAAGCTAAGCAGGGCAATAGTTTCTCCACAGGATGTGGAAAAGTTGCAAGAAGATTTGAACAAATTAATGTGGTGGGCAACTACATGCAAATGAGGTTTAATGTAGAAAAATGTAAAATAATGCATCTGGGTGGCAAAAATATGAATTCAATCTACTCACCAGGGGAGAACCTCTGGGGGAATCTAGGATGGAAAGGGACCTGGAGGTCCTAGTGGATGATAGTTAAATGCAATGTCAAGTTGCTGCAAGTAGAGCAAACAGAATATTGGCCTGCATTAAAAAGGAGATTAACTCCAGAGATAAAATAATAATTCTCCCACTCTACAATACTCTGGTCCTGGTGCACCTGAAGTTTGCCATCCAGTCCTGGGCACCAGTCCTCAGGAAGGATGTGCTGGAACTGGAGAGAGTCCAGGGAAGGGCTACAAAGCTAATAAAGGGACTGGTGGACCTTAGTTATGAGAAAAGGTTACGAGCACTGAACTTATTCTCTCTGGAGAAGAGACGCTTGAGAGGGGATATGATTTCAATGAACAAATACCATACTGGTGACCTCTCAATAGAGATAAAACCTTTCCGCAAAATGGAATTTAAAAAGACATGCGGCCATTCACTAAAATTTGAAAAGAAGCGGTTTAACCTTAAACTGCGTAGAGGATTCTTTACTGTGAGAGTGGTAAGGATGTGGAATTCTCTTCCACAGGCGGTGGTTTCAGTGGGGAGCATCGATCATTTAAAAAAGTTAGATAGGCACCTGAACGACCCCAACATACAGGGATATACAATGTAATACTAACATAAAAGCATACACACACAGGTTGGACTTGATGGACTTGTGTCTTTTTTGCAACCTCACCTACTATGTAATTTTATGTAATTATGTAACTATGATAACGTGAAGGAAAAAAAAGCTGCAGCTTCTGTTAGAGGAATTAGAGGGACATCAGTCCCCTTAGCGCCTGAATGTGCTGCACATCGGTGCCATCTATCAGTGCCCACCAGTGCCACCTATCAGTGCATACCAGTGCCACATATCAGTGCCCATCAGTGCCCACCAGTGCTACCTATCAGTGTCCATAAGTACTGCCAATCAGTGCATCATAATCAGTGCTGCCTATAAGTGTTGCCCACCAGTGCCTATCAGTGCCACCTAATAGTGCCCAACAGTGCCAACTATCAGTGCCCATCAGTGCCACTTATCAGTGCCACCCATCAGTGCAGCCTCATGATTGCCTCCTGATCAGTGCCCACCTGTGCCGCCTCATCAGTGCAAATTACCATTGCCCATCAGTGCCACCTATCAGTGCCCATCAACATCGCCTCATCAGTGCCCATCAGTGCAGCCTATTGGTGCCCATCAGTGCAGCCTCATAAGCGCACATCAGTGAAGGAGAAAAATTACCTGTTTGTAAAATGTTATAATCAAATATGAAAAACCTTTTTATTTTTTTTCCAAAATTTTAGCAAAAAATAAAAATAGTGGTAATTAAATACCACCAAAAGAAATCTCTATTTGTGTGAAAAAAAAAAATGTCATATGGGTTCAGTGTAGTATGACCGTGCAATTGTCATTCAAATTGTGACAGCGCTGAAAGCTGAAAATTGGCCTGGGCAGGAAGGGGGTATAAGTGCCCAGTAAGCAAGTGGTTAAAACATTGTACAGTATATTATATAAACTGTTCTGAGTGATTTTCAGTAAATATTGATCTTCAAACAATTGACAAGCTACATTGTGAGTGTTGTATGCCCATTTACTTGACAGATAGGTCCCAATCACATTTATCTTGGCGGTGTTTCTATTCTCAGTATGGAATAATGATTCAAGTCACTTTAGAGTTTAAACTTGAACATTTTTATTGCACTAGTGCATGAAGAATACTTGGACTTGCTCCAATGGGCTGCAATTTATTGCTCAGCATGAGCTTTCTGTGGACCAGCAGTGGACCATGCATGCATAATGTGTGTCAACACGACCACTTGTAATTGGCAAAGACACCTATGACAGGTGACAATGTAGGAAACAATTGGGAGGCAGTTGCCAAACCATATTAAGAGTGCCTGTACAAGGAACTTAATGCCAGGATTTCCAGGTTTTATTGTAATGAAAGCTACAGATTAAAAAATGTTGAAACAACTGTTGAAATGATATTAGCTAGTTAAAGCATATATGACGTTTTAGAGATTAGGTTTAGATCCACTTGAAATCTGTTTTTGAAGAGTGTTAATTGACTGTATATTAGAGCTATAAAATCAATATATATTAGCAGCGTTAAATACACACCGCCAAGATTTATTAGGTACCATCAATTTAGCAGATATATTCACGTTAGGTTTAGAAGATGGTTGCAGCTGAGTACAACTGATCTTGCCATGGCATTTCATGTACAAGGCAAAAGGGGGAACATTTTACATTAAATTTTTTTAGATAGAATACTTGACAGAAATGAATAATTTGTAAAATATAAGGCATGTCAGTAAGAAACACGTTACATTTTAACATTTAGTCAGTGTGTAGTATACTATTGATTTTCATTAATGTATGCAGCCTCACTGTTTGTGTACTTAGGCTGTTATATGAACGGTGGGACTTTAAACTAATAGTCTTATGTATTAGAAGTGAATACACTTACTCAAACTTTATTACTATTGGTTACTTTGGGATTGAATAGTAAGTCACAGAGTAATAATTAAAGCCCAACTCGGGGAAATTTTTAAATTCTAATGTGCAGTGGGGCTGGGCCCACACTACAAGGGTTAATTGCTCATTTTGTCTAGGGGAGAGGAGAAACCATTTTACTTATCTGATCCTCTGCTCCCCCAGAAGATGGCACTGCTCCTATCCTCCAGTGGTGGACCGTCTCTCTGAATCATCACGCCCTTACAGGGCTATGGACTCTGCTTTGGTCTTGATGATGTCAGGGCCCTAGATTACTGGAGCGTGGGGAGAAAAAGCTATGAAGATTGGTCTAGCTACAGGTATTGGATAAGTAAATCTTCTTGATTTGGTTCTTCTAGACCAGTGGTTTCCAAACTGCCGAATGTGGCCCTTTGCTTGCCTTTATCCGGCCCTTGGGGCACTAGTTCTCCCAATAATGTGAGACCATATTCGTCTTATGTCGTGCAAATCGTGCAATGACAATTTCTACCCCCACTGGCTATGATCAGGCCCTCCTGAAGTCTAAAGGACAGTAAACTGGTCCTTTGTTTAGAAAGTTTGGAGACCTCTGTTCTAGACCTAAATGAGGAATTAGCCCTTGCAGTGCAGGCAAATACCCACTGCACTATTTAGTTGCCCCGAATTTGGCTTTAAATTTTTATCTTTGTAAAGCTCAGTTTTCTGTCTCAGGCTTATTATTGTTATTATTATTCACGATTTATATATTACCAACAGTTTACGCAGTGCTTTAAAATGTAGGGGGGGGGGGGGGAGAGCTCGCAATAAGAATGCTCCTAAGAATGTATTCTTTTTCATAGCATGCTAATAGTATGCTGTCTAGCACTAACAATGACTGTCATGGTCACAATTCATTACAATACCCTAACAAGTAAAGACCACTTTTCCAAGTTTTCTTTCTTTCTTCTTAGTCTGGCCATACATTATACAATTTTCTTGTACAATGTTCCTTTAGATTTACCAAAACCTTTTAATATGAGGTCAAACCTAAACATTTTCAATTTGTAGGCCCTCGCACTGCATAGTTGAAGGTAATTTTAAAGGAAATTGAATAAGAAAATTGTAGACTGTATCGCCAGCCTTAATCACTGAGCTCTTTCAATATTTTTTTTTTTTTTCAGATACAATTTGAGCATTGAAAATGAGTGTTTGTTTTCATCACTATGTGATCACATGACCACGTGTGTACCATGGGCACATGTTCTTATTTTCACTTGGGTCATATGCCCTTCAGTCACATGTCCCCCACACCCACTTTGTTAAATAAAGAGTAGCACTAACAACAAACATGAGATACAGCAAACTAGGAGAAGATGACATTCTCCCTGCTGCTATGGAAACAAACACTGCTCCCATTTAGAGTACCTTTAGTTGATTTAAAATATTGAAAAAAAAGAGAAGCAGAGCTATTTTTGTATACTGCTTTGCAGTACTTTAAATGTACTCTGCACAATGGCTGGTGATCATTCCATTACAACAATCAATCCGTCAAAAGATCCAGGTTTTAACTGTTACTGACTAGACAGCATACGAAGGAAAGATCCCTATACAGGCTAGGCAGGATGTCACACATCTGCTTAATCTACAGAGATGAAAAGAGAATTTGTCTAAAGTGCTCTACCCCTCCCAACTGACGGGGCGGGGGTCAAGGTTCCTCTGTTGTGATCAGTTTCTCTCCATGGTTGATGACGACCACGTGTAGCTAGTTTTAGAATCAGACCTTACAAGAATTTGTGACACTTACGTGAGACCGTGCCTTCCATTAACATTTAGCAGCATAGCATTTATATTTTGTGTATGACTTTCTATTTACTGAGATTACTGGATTCATTTTTTTTTTTCACGTTAACCGATTGCCAACCAGCAGCCGCGGTTGTACTGCAGCAACATGGCTCGACTGTGCGAATCACCATCATGTTAAGTCGCTTCCTTTTTTGGCCACTAGGGGTGTGTGCCCCCTGCTTGTCCACAGAGCCGATACGAGTGCCCGGTGGTCGTGATCACTGCCAGGCTCCCGTGATCAGTAAACACACAGTTTCCGGTTCTCTGAGGGGAGAACAGACAGATCGCCTGTTCATACAGAGTATGAACAGCAATCTGTCCTCTTCCCTACACAGTCACCTCCCTCCTTCAGTTAGAACACACGCTAGGGAACACAATTAACCCCTTGATTACCCCCTAGTGTTAACTCCTTCCCTGCCAGTGACATTTTTACAGTAATGAACGCATTTTTATAGCAGTGATCGCTGTATAAATGCCAATGGTCCCAAAAACGTGTCAAAATTGTCCGACGTGTCCGCTATAATGTCGCAGTCCCAATAAAAATTACAAATCGCCACCATTACTAGTAAAAAAAAAAAATTTAAAAAATGCCATAAAACTACCCCCCGATTTTGTAGACGCTATAACTTTTGCGCAAACCAATCAATATACGCTTATTGCGATTTTTTTTACCAAAAATATGTACCAGAATACATATCAGCCTAAACTGAGGAAAAATTTTTTATTTTTTTAATATATTTTTGGGGGATATTTATTATAGCAAAAAGTAAAAAAATATTAGGGGTTATTTACGAAAGGCAAATCCACTTTGCACTGATAGTGCACTTGGAAGTGCAATAGCTCTAAATCTAAGTGGTAGTTCTGAAATGAGTGGAAGCTCTGCTGATTTTATCATCCAATCATGTGCAAGCTAAAATGCAGTTTTTTATTGTCCTTGCATGTCCCCCTCGGATCTACAGCGACTTTACTTCCAAGTGCACTTGCAGTGCAAAGTGGATTTTTCTTTAGTAAATAACCCCCATTGTGTTTTTTTTCAAAATTGTCACTCTTTTTTAGTGTATAGCGCCAAAAATAAAAACCGCAGAAGTGATCAAACACCACAAAAAGAAAGCTCTATTTGTGGGAAAAGAAGGATGTCATTTTTGTTTGTGTGCAACGTCGCACGACCGCACAATTGTCAGTTAAATTGACGCAGTGACGAATTGCAAAAGTGCTCTGGTCAGGAAGGGGTAAAAAATCTTCCAGGGCTGAAGCGCTTAAGCAATTTTTACTAAGTTTAACGCCCAAAGGTGAAGTATAACAGTCACAAGGAAGATGTGTACTAAATATTTAATTCAATGCTAGTATATCCCTTTGATTTCATATCCCTCTTTTTAATAATTTTAATATTCTGGTTGTTTAGTTTATCATGGCTCACCTAATGTTAAACGCTGAATATTATCTGCTTGATTTGCCTACACTTTAGCCAGAACATAGGCTTTGTTGTTTAAAGTGCGATTTGAGTGAATTTTGCATACCCTATTTGTGCATTGTTTTCTTGCCGGTCATGCAAGTATCTATAATTACATTTTCAGGTCTGTACAAATAGTAGGCTTTGTTGAAAAAAAATAAAAATAATAATAAATATATATATATATATATATATGCATAATGAAATGCAATTGTGTGAATTATACAGTATGTATGTACTGCTGTCCCAAAATCCTCATCAAAATCTCTTTCTTTAACTTACAGCTGCTATTTTATTCTAATAATGAAAAAGCGCTGTAAAAATGATGTAACTCAGTCTGTTTTTTCAGAAAGATTCTACTACCAATAAAAGCAGGTTTATTTTGTAAGGATGACAGCAAGCTACAAACTACAAGATGCTGTAAAAGCCAAGCTGAAATTATGGTTTATTGTTAATGCAGTAAATGGATAAACTGCTTAAAAAAACTGGTAACAGTACATACTGACATGTAGTATTTTTTTATTTTCAATTCTGCTTTCAACTCTCTTGTCAAGTGTGACAGTAATTGTAATAAACAATAGCAACACTTAGAGAGTCATTTATTTTATTGTCATCATGATCATCATCATTATTATCATTATTATTACTATTATGAACTTTTTATATGTGTACGTTTTTGTACACAGCCACTAATTATTCCTCAGTGAATGGGTACACATGTACATGTCAATAAAATGCAGGAACAATACAACACCATGCATAACTTCAAACAAATTGATTGAAGACCCTGCTTGCAAGATCTTGTAGCCGAGGTTATAAGAATATGATACAGATGGTGTACTAACTTTCAGTTACTCCTAATTAAGCTTTATCTACAGATAAGCACATCTCTGCACAAACCTGTTAATGGCTAGAAATAAATTAATCCATATTCTCATCAGACCTACCCAATTCTAGAGATTAGAGATCCCTAATGTACGTGAGATTCAGCTGCACTTTTACTGGGTAGCAAGGCCATAGCTCATGCTGTGTTGAGGCATAAGGCTGATGAATCTTGTCTGACCTAATTAGATACACAGCTTTTAACAGGTAACAAATGCAGTTATATTTGTTACAGAATACTTCACCAGCTTGCTGTCAGACAAGCGTGCCAATGGATTAGTAGCTGTAGTATCTAAAATAAGATGATACATACTTCAAATAAGTAGAACATTTCCCACAGTCAAGGAAATTCCTGTATTGTGCCATGCTATGATACCCGATGGTCCTTCTGGGTTTGAAAAGTGCCCATTAATTCACTGTACAGTTAGTCCCCTACATACGAACCTTCGATGTTCGTATGACCTTGCGATCTTTCAAAGATGCATGTATTTGCACTTTTTTTTTTATTCAACCCAGTGGGCTGAATTAAAAAACTGACAGATTGCCATACCAACACAATCAATGTTGGTGAAGCCATCTCCCCAGTTGTGCTATTCTGTTCTGACAGGAGAACCCCCACCCCCCCGCCAGGACACACTGATCAGTGCTGATCTTATTTGAACTTACGAACAAGTTGGGCTTATGAACAAGTTGGACTTGTGAACAAGTTGGACTTGTGAACAAGTTGGACTTACGAACAAGTTGGACTTATGAACAAGTTGGACTTACGAACAAGTCCGACTTGCGAACAAGCTGGACTTGCGAACTAGCTCCCGGAATGGAACTTATTCGTAAGTAGAGGACTTGCTGTACATGTAGCATAAGCTGCAGGAACTGGAGAAAGTGCAGAGAAGAGAAACCAAATTCAGAAAAGGCATAGAGGAGCTCAGCTGTTAGAAAGATTAGAGGAACTGAATCTTTAGAGAAGAGGCGATTGAGGGGGAAAATGATCACCATGTATATAAGGGGTCCATATAATGATCTTGGTGTAGAGCTATTCAGTGTAAGGTCATTACAGCAGACAAGGGGACACTCTTTATGTCTGGAGAAAAAAGAGATTTAGCCATCACATATGCAAAGGCTTCTTCACAGTAAGAGCTTCTATGGAATATGGAACAGACTTCCTCAAGATTTGGTTTCAGCCAGCTCAGTAGATTGTTAAAAGAGTTGGTTGCATTCCCCTTTCACACTGGGGTGGTGGGTCCGTTAGTGGTAAAGCACTGATAGTTCTAGCGGTGCTTTACCGCTGTTATGGAGGCGCTTTTTCAGATGCTTTTAACCCCTGCTAGCAGCCGAGGAAAGGGTTGATAGTCCCATTTTGCGGCGCCGCCGAGGCACTTTGCAGTTTGCAGGCACTTCGGCAGCGCTGCCCATTCATTTCAATGGGCAGGGGAGGTTGAGGAGTGGTGTATACACCGCTCCCACACCACCCCAAAAATGCTACTTGCAGGACTTTTTTTCTGGTCCTGCAAGCACACCGCCTTAGTGTGAAAGCACTCAGGCTTTCACACTGGGGTGGCTTGAGAGGTGCGTTTCAGGTGCTATAAATTACTTCTCTTGCTGGTTGGTCTGCACAGTTAAAATGTTCATTTCAGAGCCCATTTAGACTTATGTGTTGTGGTAATGCTCTTTATTGCATTGCATGGCAACTCACACTTCATACATTGGTGTGATGCGGTGCCATTCATTTTGACACCCTGATACACCTTGCTGACAGACGTGTGTTGCAGCACAGCATAATGTGTGTTGCACACTGCCGGAAATGGTCAATGCACTTCTTTGGTGCTTTCTGGTGGATCAAATGAATGAGCTGCCTTAACTACATAATATGCATCAATGCACTGTGTGAACGGGCCCTGAATTTAATTATGCAGCATGCTACCTACAATAGCATATTACACAAGGGCTAGAGGTATACTAAACTATGTCATGATTAACGCATGTTTAAGGCAGCACAATCCTTTTTTATAGGCCTAGTTACAGCAGACTGTAAAATGGCCCCTTTGCCATTTCTGCTTTTTTATATAATATAAATAGACCCCGTCACCAACTTAAAAAATGCAGCCAAAAGTACAGAAAAATCAAATAATTTAAGGCCTTGCTCACATGAATGATGATGCCAGTATAGAATGAAGCATTTCTTACAGTGGCTATACACAGCCGCTTGTTCTATTGTAACAGACATGTGGGTGCGATTGAGCAGCCCGAACACAGACAGTGTGCGTGGGGGTCTGCTCACCCACACCTGCATACCTGATCATTGGCACTGATCTCAATACATGGGTTTTAAGCTACTCAAGGAGTAAAGAGTTTTCACTGGTATAAAAAAAAGAGTTAGACGTCTCTTACTTGCTCTGAACCTTATGTAGCACCCTTTTGACACCCTAAAAGCAGGATAGCACCTCCAAGGGCCAGGGGGCTACTAGAAATTCACCTTAAGGCTGAGTCCATGGCTAAAATAAGCTGATCCGGCAACACAGTAGGCAAGTCCCCAATTTTCAGTGCATCCTCTAAGTGAGTCACCAGGCCCTTCTGAGAGACCAGCCTTCTTTCTGACTCTTTCCAGCAAGGGGCCTCCCCTGTTTAATCTCCTTGGCACAGCTTCCTCAAGACCAGGAAGACCACAGCTTCAGGACCACTTCAGCAAATGTTATGCCCCAAAAACCAGGCTATTGTGCCTAACGGCAGAGCACCATCCAGTAGTGCCCCAGCATGCACCAATAGCAAAAATCTATTGGATTGGCTGAGGAAAATACAAATATTCATAACTTAGATTTGTTTGTGAAATCTCATACTATGACCAGTGATACCAGTGACATCTATCGGCGACAGTAATGTACACACGGTCGGACATTCCGACAACAAAATCCGTCTGATTTTTTCCTGACGGATTTTGTCCTAAACTGGTGTTGCATACACACGGTCGGACAAAGTTGTCGGAAAATGTGATTGTTCGGAACGTGATGGCGTTCGTTCATTACAATGGGACTACTTTGAGGCTAGTAGCCAATATCTTTGGTCTTGTAATTTGATCTGAGCATGTGTGGCACTTTGTCTGATCGGAATTCTCTACAAACAATCAGAAAAAGTCCAATCTGATTTTTTTGTCATAAAATTTGAGATCCTGCTCTCTAAATTTTTTCTGTCGGAATTACCGACGGAAAAAGTCCAATAGAGCCCACACACGATCGGATTTTCCGACAATATAATCCGATCGGACCTTTTCCGTCTGAATTTCCGACCGTGTGTACAAGGCATAAGAAATCACAAGCCAACTCAAGCTTAGGAAAAACCAGGTGAAAAACGATACAGTCAGTCTGAGATCACTATAGCCCAGCCACAAACCCAAATTGACATAGTAGTCCCTGTTTATGACACAGCAGATACACTTATCTTGAGCTGGGATTTTATAAATATATACATCGATATATAGATCTATATATATATTCTCTATATATAGAGCTATATATATTAAACAAAGACCTATCATCTCATTGATCACTAGCATACCTGTGGTAGCCTGAAACTCCAGTCAAAACAGCTTTACTAGTTTTGCATAGTATGGGTTAAGGCCTCTGGCAGGGTTTTATTGCTGCCTGTGTCACATTTGTTAAGATTCCCCTCCTCTTTCTATCTTGGAAATTCTTCTCACCAGGAAAAAGTAAGGACATTGAAAATGTTACAGTTGTTGAAACAGGAGGTGGGGGGAATCTCAGACTGGAATGCCCTATTACTTTCCTGATGCTCTCTAGGATATAAAAGTCAGAAGTAAACCCACCACGATGGACAAAAAAAGCAGTAAAAACCCAGCAAAGTTCTAACCCTTTCCCACACTACTAAAAAACTAAAGTATAAAAGCATTTTTCCTGAAGTTCCACTTAAAGTAACAGCAGTATTTCTGCATTATAAAAATGCCTTAGACTTTAATTCATCTGCTTTGTGCTTGAGATATAAGAGCGTCTTCACCATTTATGTTGCACTGCAAATAACCTGGTGCTGTAAGAGCACCAGAAACTTACAATGAATTCTTTATGTTTCTGCTCAGCTGCTTCCTATGCAGTTCAGCCACAAACATGCGTGTCTCAATAGACCATGTAATAGGCAGCTGAATCCAACTGTAGCACATCCTCTTCCTAAATGCTTCTGTTAAGAGAGGGGAAAAGCAATTTAAACATCACTGATAACAATGCTTCTTGTATTCATTTTGTCTTGGGAAAAGCAGGTGCTATTCTGTAGTTATGCATTAAACATAGATGGAGAGAAACATGGATGCAACTAACAGAATGGAATGTCATACAATTGTACCTGCCCCTATCATTTTGGACTGTTTGACTTGTTTGAAAACATTTGTGACAAAAGTGTATGACCATCCTATACAGGCATTGACCCCATAATACAGCTCCACTAATCATATACTGCCTTCTCGGGGTACGTTACAACAAAGCTACAATTACAAACATTCTTACTGTATGTACATAATACCACACCATGTACGTAATCAAAGAAAATATAGAAATAAGCTCTAACAGTTAAGAAAATGATAAATAAATGTTCAGACTTAAGCCCCATACACAAGGACAGAATGTCGGGAGACCTTTGCCTTTCAAAAAAAAATGGCTGATATTCTGCCCTTGTGTATATTGGCCTGTTGGTCAAAAGCCGGATGGCTTTTGTCAGACATGCATGCTGGAAAACCAGCAACCAAATGACTCCCAATCAGCACTCTCTGCCAATGGCAGGGGGTCCCCTTATCATAACAGAACAGCTCAGTGGGGGAGGCCGCTGAACTAACCTTGTATGGTTAATACAGTGGCTTTGACCAGAACTGACAGGTTTTGTACCTGGCTTTAAGCCCTGTACACACGGGCAGAACATCAGGAGACATTTGCTTGTTCAAAAAAAGGGCCGACATTCTGCCCATGTGTATGTCAGTATGTCCGACAGAAGCTGGACCAAAAAAAAACTGTAGTGTGTACCCAGCTTTATTCAGTGATCTGGCTTTTCCTCTAGTAAGTCCCACCCCCCCCCCCCCCACAGTAAGAAAAACACTGATGGAACACATTTAACCCCACTGATCGCCCCCTAGTGTTAACCCCTTCCCTACCAGTGACATTTACACAGTAATCAGTGCATTTTTATAGCTCTGATCACTGTATAAATGTCAATGGTCCCAAAAATGTGTCAAAGTGTCCAATCTGTTTGTCACAACATCTCAATCCTGATAAAAATCGCTGATCGTTGCTATTACTAGTAAAAAAAAATAATAATAAAAATGCCATAAATCTATCCCCTATTTTGTGGAACTTTTGCGCAAATCAATTAATATACGCTAATTGCGATTTTTTTTTAACCAAAAATATGTAGAAGAATACATATCGGCCTAAACTGATGAATAGCAAAAAGCAAAAAATATTGTTTTTGTTTTCAAATTGTTGCTCTTTTTTTGTTCGTAGCAAAAAAATAAAAACCGCAGAGGTGATAAAATACCACCAAAAGAAAGCACTATTGTGGGAAAAAAGGACAACAATTTTGTTTGGGTACCACATTGCATGACTGCGCAATTGTCAGTTAAAGTGACGCAGTGCCCTTTCTCAAAAAATGGCCTGCTCATTAAGGGGACAAATCCTTCTGGGACTGAAGTGGTTACGTTTATACAGTTATACAGGTCAGTGTTAATATAGTGTACAGTTCATTTAGCAAGGTGATTGTTAATTTTCTAGTGAATGTACATATAGTTTAGGCAAGCTGTGTTCATTCCAATCATCGAATCACGCACAAGCAAAAATCCTATTTTTCTTTTGATCTCCCTTGCACATGATTGGGTATTTAGATGCAGCTTCCTTGTATTTATTATGCTAAAGCTGGCCATTGATGGATCAAAATTCAGTTGTTTCAGCAGTGACCAGCTGAAATTCAATCCATCTATGGCTAGTCCTGTTCAAGAGCAGTCAATCTATTGATTGACTGCTCACAAACAGTCTTGCTAGAAAATTTTAGTCTCATCAGTGCTGCAGCCAATAAGCTGCAGCACTGATCAGTGTATTCTGACAGCAGAGGAATCCATCAATGACTATGATAATACAATGACACAGCAGGGAGAATTCAGATGTGTGGATCAGAGAATTGGTTAAGTTTTTGTTATTCCTTTCAATTCCTTTTATTAATCAACCCCATTGGTTAGTCATGATAGGTGAGGTAGATGGGTAAAAAGTAACATAGTTACATAGTATGTGAGGTTGAAAAAAGACACAAGTCCATCAAGTCCAACCTATGTGTGTGTGATTATATGTCAGTATTATATTGTAAAACCCTGTATGTTGTGGTCGTTCAGGTGCTTATCTAATAGTTTTTTTAAAACTATCAATGCCCCTGCACTGAGACTACTGCCTGTGGAAGGGAATTCCACACCCTTGCCACTTTTACAGTAAAGAATCTTCTACTGTGTTTCTAGTTGGTGCTTCTACCATCTGACCTATGAAATTGTCCTGCAAGACATTTAGGAACTGGCGAGCCTTAGACGAATTTGCGGTTCCGTCCACCCACTTTATGTCTGGATAATTAAATTCCCCCATTGTGATGAAACTTGCCATCCTTGCTGCTAAACTAAATTGCGATAGGAGGTGTGTCTCCCCCTCCTCCCTCAGGTTAGGGTGCCTATAGTATACTCCCAGTATTATTTTCCCCTTAGTTTCATTCCTTTGGAGCTCTACCCATAAGGATTCCACCTCCTCCCTAGCTCCCTTAGTGATGTCATCTCTCACATTCGCTTGTGCATTATTCTTGATACACAGGCATACCCCTCCCCCTTTTTTACCCTCTCTATGCCTGTGATAAAGAGATTACACTTGAATGGTTGCCAGCCAATCATGAGAGTTATTAAACCAAGTCTCTGAAACTCACATGAAATCAAAATCCTCTTCAAATAACATTATCTCTAGTTCTCCCTTCTTGTCCGCCAGGCTCCTGGCATTAGTGAACATGCCACGCAGTTTAGACTGATTGCATACTGTCCTCCTATTGGATGTTCTGAGATGGCAAATAGGACTTGTTACTATACTTACGTTGGGTTTGTGTGCTTTAGTCAATCTACCGCTATTGCCCCCAATACTACCCTCTGAAATATGTTCCATGTTGACTATTTCTACCTCTGAACCCCCCCCCCCCCCCCGCACGTTGCCTAGCTTAAAAGCCCCTCTAATTTTTTGGTCATCTTCACTCCTAGCAGATCTGAACCCTCCTCATTTAAGTGCAGTTCATCCCTTGTATAGAACTGTGACTGACTGAGAAGTCGGCCCAGATCTCCCGGAACCCAAACCCCTCTTTAATACACCAGCTCCTCAGCCACTTCTTTACTTCCCTAATCTCCCTCTGCCTTTCTGGTGTGGCTCGATGTACTGGTAGTATTCATGAGAATACTACCTAGGAGGTCCTTTTCCTCAATTTAGCTCCTAAGTACCTAAAATCGTTCTTTAGGACACTCCATCTCCATCTCTGACTGTCATTGGTGCCAACGTGCACTATGACAACTGGGTCTTCCCCAGCCCCTCCCAGTAATCTGTCCACCAGATCCATGATGTGCCGAACCCGAGCACCAGGTAGACAGTATACATTTTGGCGCTTTCCAAGTCTTTGTCACAGATTGCCCTCTCTGTCCTTCTAAGAACTAAGAATTGAGTCCCCTGCCACCATAATCTGTCTTTCTTTTTCTTTCGCTCTCTCCCCCCCACACTTTCATTTTTCAATTCAGCTTCAAGTTTTTACCAATCACTTTTTCACTTAATTTCAGCATCACAGCTTTTGATTTAGAATTTTTGGAAATTAAAGAAAATACATTAACCTCCAACTATGGCAATAATTGTCAAGCTATGCTTGTTATCATCCATGGAGTTTGACATTTTTGCATTTTTGCTTGACCATGTGCTAATGTTTTCATTGTATTTGTGTATCCTTGCAGTGAATCTTTTTTGTTGATTTCAGAAAAATCTGTATTACACACATAGCTTGATCCAATTAACAATGAATTACTTTAGGGAAGTTCATGTTTGAAATAAACGCCATTAAATCTGTGCACAGACCATTACAAGTCAACAGTTTACAGACTGGTCATGACCGCTATCTTTTCCAAATGCATTAATGAGCTGTTTAATTAAGGGATGAGGAATTTTACAGCCAGTGATCACCACTTTTGTTGTTTTAATAATGGCTAAATTTGAGATCTTTTATCTAAGCAACTTCATTAAAGATGTTGTTTCACATGCGAAAATCTTTTTTTTTCCCCATTCCATCCTTTGCAGTTCTGATATTAAGGTATATTTAACTACCATCTCAATTAATATTTAATTTATGCTTCATGTTTCTACATTTTAACAGTGCAACTAATGCAGTTCAACAGAGTGCCTGAGACAACCATATCAGAATATACTACCAATCCTGATAATTAACGGTCATTGTATGAAGCCCCACGTTTACATAATGATGGTGCATAGGGAAGTACAAGAGTAAGCTAAATGGTAGTTAGATGGATTAATAATTAGTCTATTCAGTGTACAGTTTTTTTTTTACTTGTAGGTCTCTATTTAAAGTGTAACTCCATTTGTATTAGAAAGCAATTATCTTCAGGACCATTTAATATGCTGCAAGAATTTTAGCAAACATAATTTCAGAGCTTCTTCCATGTAGACATTGACCTATGCAATTCCTTCAAAGCAGCTATCAAGTTAAAAATACATGGTCAAAATATAAAATACATGATCTACAATTAAAATGATGCATTTCTATATGTAGGACCCTCCTAGTTAAGGTTTAGGATGACAGGCAGGTTTAGTTTGGCTCCTCTACAGCCAGTGGAGTAGTTGTTGATTGTTTTAGCCTGCTCAGTTTCTCATAGGCTGTTGGTCTGATTATTTTCCCCTGCAATCTAGAGAGTTCTAGAATCAAAATGGGAGGAGAGGCAGAAGGGCGGTCTGAATATTGATGGAGACTCCCTGGGGAGAGTGCCTAGAAGGTGGCTGGAAAGCCCCCAAGTAGCCTGAGGCGGGGAACAGGTGTTGTGTTGGTCCTGGGTCCAGTCCTGCAGGAGGATGTCTCTGCCTAGAGGTCGCTGCCCCAAGGGTTAGTCTGCTGAAACACTCAGGGTCCTCAAGGTCCCAGCTAGAATAGCTGGGGGAGAGCACGCGTAAGATTACCTGGTAGAAGCTGGAGGAGAGTGTCCAGTTGTACTGTGGTATTGTGAGTTTTGTTTCTCCTAAAGAGTGCCCATTGGGTATCAGAAGGAGGCAACTGATAATCCTGTGGCATTGTGAGTACTGAATTGAATTCAGACCTCTAGTGACTATATGCAAATCTCTGTGCTCCAGGTAGGCACTAGTCATTTCTCAACCAGTGGTGATTTATTTGGAAACTCTGTCTTATCTGTTTCACCTGTTTTGTGACACGGTGAATAATCAGTAGGAAGAGAAGTGTCCTCTAAAGAGTGTTTGTGTTTGGGGTATCCCATGCTCCCCTCACCTGTCCCACGTTTAACCAGCAATAAAGACAAAGAAGGCATCCCCTGGATGGTTGTTGAGTGAGAGGAATGCTGTGTGCCTGGCTGTGTTTGCACTAAACTTGGGGAAAGAATCATTGTATCATCAGTGGCTCTTTCGGGGGTGCACTACATACTGTATATGTAAAGCATTAATCTTTAAAATCAACTCCGCACAAAAGTACAGAGGGTCTGATAATTATTTTCTTAGACAGAAAATTCTCATTTGTTCACCTTACGGATTTAGTATTGCTTTATTAATATAGGCCTGATGTCAGCCCCACCTACCTGCCCGTAATCCATCCAATAATAGTGATCCTATTGTCCACTGATCTGCTTTAGTTGGTCAAGTAAACGTCAAATAGCAGGGCTTATGCAGGCCATACATGGTTGAATTTCGAACAAATTTTCTTTTCAAAATCAGAACTTTTTTTTTTGTGATCCGATGGCGCCACCATTGATTTACGAAATTTGGCCAACCAAGCCTTCAATTTCACTTAATGTTGCTACAGAAAAGAATTTTCGTGGCAGGGAGTCTTCTTTTCTCTCCGTAAATTTTCTTTTCTTTTTACATTTCCCGCATGATTCTCCCATCATTGATTAGAATATCGTTAGTTTTTCCAAAAATTTCCAACTTGTCCGATTCCTCAAGTTTGATTTCCGCACGAAAATCGGCTGTTGCTGCAGCCCACTAATGGTGCGAAATCAATACGAAAATTCTTAGATATGATTTTCGAAAGAAAATTATTTTGTAATTCGAACCGTGAATGGCTGGCATTAGACCCCAAGTCAGAAAACGTGGGCCCTTAGTAACAAAGTGAAATTTAGTAACAAAGTAAAACAAACCACTCAGTAAAAAATATAAATTAAAGGCAAAACAGTTTTGTATAGATGTTAAAAAAAAACATTATAAATACCCTTTTTCTCTTTTTTTTTTAAGATAATCACATTCCCCCTGTTCTCAGCTGCATAAGAGCTGGGGGGATATGAAGCAGCAGCACACCGAGCTTCCCAGAGAATGGCTGTGCAGCGGGGGCGTGTCAGGACAAGTCTGATCATTGGAGGAGAGTACACTGAGTTCCCAGCATAGCTAGAGAGCTGATCCAATGTTCTATCCTGCTTAGTGTGGTCAGTTTTTATTAGGAACGCAAGGGTACTAGCAGGAACACCAGGGATTTCACACAAAGGAAGTAATACAAAGAGGATACGTTCTCATACAAGTGTTGTTCATGGTGTAGCAGGCACATATCAGGAATATGAAGTGTTGGGTTAATAAACCCTTTAAATGAGACCCATTCTATAAATTGCACATTAATTTTTAGCAAGCACATTTGCAATTGTAATAGTTTCAAATCTCAATACTAGACGGGTCAGTTTAAGCAATAAAAATGATCTAATCCCTAATTTTCACAAAAACCATCTGGTAATGGTGGCCACCTGGACCCTTCACCCTCAGCACTGATTGAGGGTTGACTGTTTAACAAATATGGCCATGTCTGCTAGCAAATAAACTAAGAAATGCAAAAATACAGAAATAAAAATGCTTCATTATAAAAAAAAAACAATTTCAGACTGGGGAAATGACTGTTTACTTGCTGTACTAACCTTCAGCCACTGAAGCAAGAATAAAAGGATGAGCTTTGGCCTCCAGATGCTGACAAAAGAACAAAAGAAACCAGAGCATGACCAGTGAGTCATTTCAAGTGGCTTTCAAGCTGTACATATTGGTAGAAATTTTTATGAAAAGTATATGCTGGTAGTGCTTTCACTTTGTCTTCTCTTTAAGATAAACTCATTGAGTTGCCTATAGAAGGAATTGAAAGGCACTCTGTTGGGCAATTTAAGCCTTCTTATCATGATTGGTTACAATATCCCCCCCGTCCCCCACCCACCCACTCTGCTCAGATTCATAGAAAACTGAAGGGAACCTGTAAGTTACTATGGACAACTGTTTTTTTTTTTATGCTATAGTTTTCATAAATCAAGCCCACTGTTGTTGGAGACCTCTAAGTAGTAACACTCTTGTGGTTGTTTTTTTTTTTCTATTGCAGTTATCTAAAATGGAAACCCCAATCACAATGTACAATCTATCTTTGCACAATGAACAGGATAATCTATGCCATATATTAAAATGTATTTCAGTTCAATTCTGCTTTTGACTGTTTACTTAACTTCACTGTGCCATCACTAGAGGAGACACTTCCCTTAAATGGCTATTAACCTTTAACAATGAGAAAAGTCAAACAATGATTTTGAAAGCTTTCTTTGAACAATGAAAACTCAAACAAATTCAACTATAGCTCAGAGATTGATAGACAGGAGAAAAAGCAGGGAATACGATTTCTACTTTTCAAGAGGATTTTGTTAAAGTGGAACTTTAGTCAGAAAATGAAGTCCTGCTAGATGACTTCAGGCTGTCCCCTTTTGCAGGTATAATGCAAGAAAAATCTAAATAAGTGTCTATGCTGCTTAAAATCTAGTAATACAATGTCTCACACTGTTCTGCACATGCTCAGTTGCTCTCCATGTTTAGGCACTGCCTAGATTGTAGAGGCCAATCTGCTGACAGCCTTAAAGCAGAATTAAACCTTCCTATCCTTTACAGCCAAGGAAGCTGCTTCTGTTTGATCTGCAATGGATATGATGCTGCACGTGTGATCAGTTATGACACCAGACGTTTGGTGGTTTGATGGTTTGTTTGAGGACACAGTGACAGTTAGCAATCTCAGCATTCCAAGAATGAAACTGTTTTTTGAAACCCTTAAATAAATGGTTTTAGTTTCGCTTTATGATTTACTGCTGCTCAGAGGCTCTGGGCTTCAGCAGCCTCTGGCAAGGAGAAATAACAATGATGCTGGAGGCGATTTACAGCACACATTAATTTGGGTAGCATAATTATTAATGTGAAAAGTATGTTCCTTGCTAAAGAACATTAATTTTTTATCAAGTTGTTATGTGTGGTTTTATTTTTCCATTTAATTTGCAGTCCATATGTTATCAGTGTTGTGGAAGTTAGAAATGAGCCAAATGTACCTGGGCTCAGTTTGAGGCGGGTCCAGTGAACAGAAGTTTGGGTGCAGAATCCTAACCGCATTAAAGTCAATGGCAGCTAAATGTTAAAGATTAGTTCTGCCCATTTAATAGGTTGATAGGCAAGGAATTGTCAAACAAAAGACAAGGTGGTTGGGCACCACCCTGATAAAATAAAGCAAAAGCCTTTTTTTTGTTTTTTATTCAGTTTTTATGTTTATATATTTTAATAATGCTTAAAATAACATAAAATACTAAATTAATTTAAATAACATGCCTGGGGGATGCTCTGATCTACCTGTGAAGTTGGGCATCTGTGCAATGGGGGTTATTTATGAAAGGCAAATCCGCTTTGCACTGAAAGTGCAGTTGGAAGTGCAGTCGCTCTAAATCTATGGGGTAGATCTGAAATGAGTGGAAGCTCTGCTGATTTTATCATCCAATCATGTGCAAGCTAAAATGCTGTTTTTTTTATTTTCCTTGCATGTCCACCTCGGATCTACAGTGACTTTGCTTCCAAGTGCACTTTTAGTGCATATTCAAGTGCAATTGCAGTGCAAAGTGGATTTTCCTTTAGTAAATAACCCCCCTTGTATACAACCTGCTACAGCAAAACTGACATTTACAAAGAAAAAAACACCATTTATTGACGGATTCAGCCTTATACTTCAGTTTGTAAACAAATGGTATGGGATTATGTATGAATAAATGAATCTGCACTTGGAATAAACAACCTCCAGAGCTGCTAACACTGTACTTTGATACCTAGTACTAATAAATGTATACACAAGTGCAGCGCTAATACAGACAAAGAAAGTGCAAAAAATTGGGATACACTCATCTAGTGATAAGCTGAAATATAAATGTACATAAATAAATAAATTGTAATATTCTCACAATATACAAATAAATCATTTGAAAAACATATATGTATCAACCACCCAGACCCTCAGGCTATGAGTGGCGAGGAAGGTATCTAATCAGGTCAAGCCAAATAATCAGCCCAGTTCTCCAAATGAGATCTCCTCCAGCATGACAAGTGTATGGACAAAAGCAAACATTTATTATATTGCAGATTACCAACTCTTATGCCACGCACATACGATCGGACTATCCGGCGGACTTAATCCGGCAGACAAACCACCGGACTTTGCAGCTGAGGTCCCCGGACTTTCCAAACGAGTGGACCTGCCCACACACGACTGGATAACCCGCCGGACTATGGTGGGAGTCCACCGGACTTTTGAAATGAACGGACTTGCCCACACACAGAGAAAAGTCTGTTCATTTTGAACGTGGCTCCAGGTAGCCAGGACTAGCAAAGGAAGCCAATGTCACTGCCTCCATCGGCGAGATTGATACCTCGCTTTCCCCGTCACCTGGTATGGATTTAAAGGGGAACCCCTACGCTAAAAAAACGCCTTTCGTCAGCTTTCGAAAGCAGCCGAAAGCTGTCGAGAACGGCCGAAGACGGCCCAAAGCCGCCAAGAAGTGCCGAAGGCGGCTGAAAGACTCACAATCAGCAGGAGATTGGCTTATAACAAGCACCCATGATTTTCCCCTGATTTTAAGGGGAAAAAAGTCTGTGTTATACGCCGATAAATAGGGATTACCTTCATCTATACCAGACCCTTATTCTTGATGAGGGTCTGGTATGGAAGTTATTGACGAACCTCTCGCAAAAGAAAAAAAAAAGCCCATTTGCTCAGTAAAAAATCTAGTATAGTGGATGTCAACGAACCCCCCCCCCCCCCCAAAACCATACCAAACTGAACTAAACCACTGAAAAGGAGGTGTATGTTAATATAACTTCCTATTCAGGTCTGACAACAGCTCCTGGATGTATTATTGTGAAAACACCTTTTCTTTCTAAACCATCTTGGCCCCTTTGTTCACATAACTGGGGATTCCCAGAAGTAAATTAAGGGACTGGAGGACATTATTGGTTGTAAGGATACTTGTTTGGAAGTAGGAAACTGTCATATATATGGAGAATTTTTTTTGAACTATATATGATATTTGGCTCCTGCCAAACTCACATTCAGGACCTCGTCCTTAGCAGAGGCAAATCATTAAAAAGGTGGTGCTGTTTGAGATAAATTCCTATGTGAGTCTGACAACAACTCCTGTTCTTCCACTTTATCTAGCGGCTTACTTGGTGGACATGTTGCCATTACAGTGACTGTATAGGAAATACTAAAACATGCTTGCAAGGGACAGATAAGAAATGGCATTCTAATCAACGATCTAACTGTATTTACAAAGCTCTTCACACCTGTAAATCATTGTCCTTTCACTGGGTCACACTCACATGTTATAACTAAAGGTTGCATGTTTCAGCAGGACTTAAACTCATAATCAATGTCAGTAGCTTATTTATTTTCTATATAAGCCATATCCTTCTACGAGTCTATAAGGGTACATTGAACAATCTACTCAAATGTTATAGTGTATGTTTAAAATAGACTTATTTTTTGGTGTATAGACCTGCGTATGTTATAAGTAACAGATATCAGAGCATAGAAGATACAGTTTTATACATTTATTCAAAAGTACATTACATTTTGTCTTTTCAGCATTGTGACACCAATGTTTACTTGCTATTAACTCAATTTTGGTAACTGGTTTTATAGTCTGGCGGAGATCTGTAAAATATTATGATGATTCGTAAGATGTGAGTTGCCCTTAATCATGCACTATTTTGTCTTCTCTTAAATGCTATTACATTCTCTGTGCAGATTACTTTGCAGTGCTTTTTAATGACCTTAATGGTTTATACTACCAGAGGGATTTTCATTAATATAAAGTATAATGATACAGTACATCCCATTTAAAAATTATTATTGCAGCATCAAGTTTTAAGATTGATGCTGGACTAGAAACAAAAACAAGAAAATAACTAGCTAGAGAAGAAACTAGTCAGAAAATAGGGATTAGGATAGACTTCTACATGCAATAAGGGATATTTTATTGTTGCATTATCATTATTCTGTTTCCTATACCCCCACGGTTTATAGCTGCTGTGCTTTTCCTCAGTGGTTATAAACATGTCACTTTTTTGTTAAAGATATGAAACAATCTCTTATGATCCTCAAAATACTTTAATATTAAAGACATATTATGCAATGACCATTTTCTTCTGACTGTTTATTTGACTAGCTCTTAAACGGTATGTTCCAATACTTTGCTGAGTGAAATTTCAGAAAGACAATATAAAAGGCCTCCCCACTCAGATCAGGGATAGTAGAACGGCTACTTGGTAACAATGATACTAATATTAGGGTTACCCTACTCAAATTCTCACATTTTTAATATCGTTGATTCAGAAGGAGACAAGACACCAACCCTATTAAGCCAGTTTAACCCTCATAGGGGAGAAGAAAAGCTATATTGACCCCATTAATAGCAATTGTGTGAATTATCTGGATGACACACTCCATTTGTGAATCCCACTACTTATAGATGATGATGCCATTACTAGTAAGAAAGGTAGTCAATCCAAATTTAAAGTCACTCTATTGACTTGCCTTACCTCTTTTGTAAAAGTATGATCACCCTTAGACCTTGTTGACATTAGCTTCAGCTTATGACAGCAGCATGGACAGCAAGGTTTGAAAGAAAATTTTGGTTCCAGTATGCCACTTTAAACAAGCATCTAGAAGGCTTCAGTAGGTTTTTAATAATCTTCAAGTATTGTTGACACTTACTGAAGCCCATTAGAAGGCTAGCTGAAGACTGTGTGAACAAGGCCTTAAAGCATGCATCTGTACATTCTTTACCGGGGCTGTTGTGGACAATAGTACCCTTTGGTAGTTGAATAAAACAGACCTGAGGATCCATCATTGAAATTTTGCATTTTTAAAACCTTGAATATATAGATATATACTGCATACTATAATGGTATATAGTTATTCAGTTTATATAACTAAGAATGTCAAATATTGCATCTAGGGAAAAAGAATCCCCTGAGAGAGTACAGCATTGGGGATACAGTGTTAGCCAGCACTACAGAAGAAAAATATTTGGTGGAACTTATTTCAGATGATTGCAAAACAAGCAAACATGACAAGGCCATGGAAAAAGCTAATCAAATTCTAGGATGCATCAATAGAGGGCTAACCAGTAGGAGTAAGGAGGTTCTGATTCCCCTATATAGATCTTTAGTGAGACCTCATTTATAATATTCTGTCCTTACATAAAGATACTGATTAAATAGAACAAGTCCAGAGACAGGTAACAAAAATGGTGAAAAGTCTGGGGAATAAAACACATTGAGAGTGACTTCTGGAACTTAATATGTACAGCCTGGAGAAAAGAAGGGAAATGGGAATGATTAAATCCTTTAAATACATCAAGGGGGTGAATAAGGTTCAGGAGCGTAGTATTTTCAATATGAAACCAAAATCAAGAACACAGGGACCTCAAACTAACTGAAGGAAAGTTAAAAACTAGTTTTAGAAAGTATTATTTCACTGAAGGGTAGTTGATGCTTTTAATAAATTTCCAGCAGAAGTACTAAGACAGTCAATAGTAAATGGTTCAAACATGCTTGGGACAAACATAGATCTATATTCAGTCAATAAAGTTAACAAAAAAAATGGCAGACTCGATGGACTACTCAGTTTTTTCTGCCATAGCTTTTCTATGTGGCTATGAAATCTTATGCATTGTATGATCTCACTGGCAGTTAGAGTGTCCTGGCTTTCCAACCCTATTCTAGCCCCCCATCACTACCCATACCCCCACCCCTGATATTCATGCTTTCTTAGCATCCAATTTTATATCATCAGCACACAGAGAATGGTATTCAGTACTTCTGCATGTATTAAAATACAGGCTACTGGTGTCAGAATCTGAACTAGAGCTCAGCTGTTCACCATACTACTCCCGCTATATCGTGTTCAGCTTTCTTTGACAGCTTGTTCAGTAAACCATGAAGATGGTACCTCTACAGTCATGCACCATCAGTAACTAGTCTTTAGATTATAATTATTTTTATCATACTATTTAGCATGTTGCAGGAAGATCTCATTTGTCTTTACAATAGTTTAGCTCCCCAATTATAGGATTCATCTTAATGTCTTAGTTATGGCAAGCATTTGATTCATGTTAAGAAATGTGCTTGAAGACCTTTTGTATTCTAATTCCATTAAAGCCCAACTCCAGACTCAGGTATTTTATGTTGTTAAATCTTTAATGCATCCATTTACAAAGCATAGCACGGTGATCAAGTTTGTACTGTGCTTTTTGAATGGCACAACATAGTAAGGGGGGTGGAGGCACACCACACCAAAACTGGTGTTGATCATAGATGCCATTCTAAAGCAGTGAGGAGAAGGAAATGCAACTCCCCACTGTGTATATTTGAATCCTACAGTGAAGCTTAGAGAGCTGTTAAAGTGTTAAAAAAAGAAATCACAGTGTGAAAAGCAGTGTTAAAGCAGAACTGAAATTCCACTGTAACAAACTGTGAGCAGGCAGGCTTTTATTGCAAAAGAGACATTTGCTGTCTCTTCTGCAATAAATTGCCCCTACCTACCTGTGAACTATCTGTATCAGCACTGTGAACTGAGCTGTGCATGTGCAGTTTCCCGTACAGTGGCAGTCCAGTCTCTGAGTGCTGGTATACATTTGCAGGAGTGATGTCACCCCACCACCAGCCAATGAAGAGACTTAAAGGGGTTGTAAAGGTAAATGTTTTTTCACCTTAATGCATTCTATGCATTAAGGTGAAAAAACATCTCACACTGCCTGCGCCCCCAGCCCCCCCGTTTTACTTACCTGAATCCTCGAAAATCCCGCGCTCGCCCCCGCCGTCCTCTTCACCGCTCAGCCTGGCCGCTGATTGGCTGGAGTGGATGGATGGAAAGCAGCGCAGCCATTGGCTCGCGCTGCTGTCAATCACATCCACTGACATGGAGCGCCAGGGGGGCGGGGCTGTGTGATACAGCGAGTGGCTATAGCCGCCGGCTGTATCACGGGAGCGCACCCGCAGGTGCTTCTCACCATGTGAGGGAGCTCGCATGAACATGAGAAGTACCTGCGGGAAGAAGCAGGGACAGCCGCCGAGGGACCCCAAAAGAGCAGGTTAGGGGCCACTCTGTGCAAAACGAGCTGCACAGTGGAGGTAAGTATAACATGTTTGTTATTTAAAAAAAAAAATGTTTTGCTTTACAATCCCTTTAAAGGCTGACACTCGGCACTGGCGATGGACCAATGGCTACATTTTTAGCCTTTAGTTCCACTTTAAAGATAAATAATAATAATAAAAACATAAAATAGCTGCATTTGAAGTTGGGCCTTAAAAATATGCATTAAAACTGAATTAAACACACTGATTTAACGATTTTCCAAAACAGTTACATCCAAGGCATGCCTTTAATAATAATGGTTACATTTACTAGTGTACTTATGTTAGCTCTCAACCAAACTATCAAGCCATAAAAATGGCTGATGTCATAGTTAATCAAATGTGCAGCACCATGGCAACTTTAGATCAAACAGAGGCTAAGATGGCAGCTTCCTTGGCTGTAGCCATGGGGTTTTAGTTCAGTTTTAAGAGGAAAATGTATTTATAGCAACTGTAAATGAATTACTTTCTATTTTCAATAAAAGCACACAAAGTAGACATTACAATGCAAGTAATAAGCATTTGAGACTCTATGGTTTAACGTTTTAATGATTGTATTGCACTTTATCACTAAGAAAAGCCTAATAGAAAAGGCTCACTTTAATTATGTTTCTAAACAAATTCATGGGTCATTTCAGTAAACTTACAGCACCTACACTATTTTAACACAGCTGGATTCCTTGCATGTACTGTATCTCTTCTGTGTAGAAGAGTAACATCAATAAGTCACTCACTTGGTCCATAAATTCCATCTTCTTTTGCTAATCTTTACTAATACTGTCAAGGCCTGCTGTAAACTCTAAACTTCCTATCCATTAATCCCTATCATCAGTGTGACATCTCACTGTGCACTACTCATCTTACTGGACCACTCAGCAACTAAAGCATATTTTTAAATGGGAACCAGTGCAAATCAGAACTGTCACATATATATACGCTTACCCTGCTGCCCAAGCTAAAATATAATTTTATAATGATTTTTACACCTGCACATATTTGCCACATAGTTTGCAACCTTAATAATTTATTATATATCATTGTGTAATTGTATATTAAGTACAAAAACCCATAACAACCAAAGTAACTTCATTTACTGCATCCTTTTTTTAAATATATTTTACTGGACAAAACATGAGCTTTTACCAATACCACTGATAGACAATCTGTATAAAAAGGTGTGCTTAAACACTGAATATATTAGAAAAATGTTCTTAAAAATGTATAAAACATGTTTCCTGAGGAATTTGTGTGATATTTTACTTCTAGATACATTTGTTCTGAGGGGCATAGGAGGTCACGTGGCAACCAACATGGAATTTCAAAATGGACTACTTTGAATTTTGTAATTACTGTTCAGTAGATATACTATTCTTAAAATACACTTTCCATCCTATGTATGCTTTATTAAAGTAAACCTTAACAAGCCAGGACAATTTAAAATGAGCATAAGATTTAAAAAAAAATGCATAAGCAGATGCATATCAAAACAATGTTTTTGTATATGCAAATCTTGACTTATGCTTTAAAGGTTGACCACATTCTTAACCATAATGTTCTAATAGTTTTAAATGGAACTTTGCCATTATGGGTGGTCTAGCTCAGCCTTTTTCAACCAGGGTGCTCAGGCACTCTGGGGTGCCTTCAGATTTCTTTAGTGGGTGCTCTGGCAAAATGCCAATAAATTGCCAAAAAATAGTATACAAGCCAGCGGTGGAAGATGCCTGACTTTTAGTTTCACATAGCCACAGGTTTTCATTGTGCACCAATACAACCTTCAACCTGCCAGCATCCTAACAACCAATTACATCTGTTGATAATTATGACAATGGGAGCCTACACGGCATTATTGTTTGTGTGTCAAAACATTTCCGGGAATTCCATCATGGTAATCTTGATACTTTTTCCTTTTTTGGTGCTGAACAGGTTAAAAAAACCTGCAAGAGGAAGTGACACTCATTGTATTTTGCTTAAACGTGAAGTGTGGTGGATCCATACCCTCAATACTAGAAAACCATATGGTTTGAAGGATAGGATGGACATAAATCTTTTTTTAACATAATCACATTTTTTAACATAGTCACATTGTTTGATACATTTATTGCACCATTTTGAATATGTTTTATTTGTTCATGATGTCTCCATCATATGCCTGCTGTGCTTCTCTCCATGTGTTTTTAATTGTTTTGATTGCTCTGATTAGGATGCACCCACCCCATTTGGAGTGCTTACTCTGTTAAAAATATCAGTTTGTAAATCTGACATGTATGCTTTGATGAAGGATTCTTAGCCGAAACGCATCAGCGTAGCCTGTATCCATGTAACGAAATAAAGGACTTTTATTCAAGAGCATCCAAGTCGCCAGCCCTTTTCTGATTCAAGTACTGCATTCTGGGGCCTGAACGTCCTGGCTGGAGCACCAGTCCACAGTTTATAGATCATCATATTGGCAGTAGAGCTGGGGTATCATTTTGCTTCTATTGTTTGTTCCTCCCCTGAGTATAGCAGAGAAGTCAGTACCAGTGTCCAAATGTGTGTTTGCTTTAGAACAGGTGTCTCCGGTCCACAGTTCATAGATCATCATATTGGCAGTAGAGCTGGGGTGTCATTTTGCTTCTATTGTTTGTTCCTCTCCTGAGTATAGCAGAGAAGTCAGTGCCAGTGTCCAAATGTGTGTTTGCTTTAGAACAGGCGTCTCCAAACTGTGGTTCGTGGGTGCCTGCTGTGGCCCTTTGCTTGCCTTTATCCTGCTCTTGGGGCACTATTCCCTCAATTGAAGCAAAGCACTAGTCCTTTCACTGACACTAAATATGTGGCACTATTCCTCCACCTGATATCAATAATATATTTTTTTATTCCCACTGTTCACCAAGCCTATGGCATTGTTTACTCTCCCACCAATGCCAGGACATTTTCTACTCCTGCTGGCCACAGTTCCAGCCCCCCCCCCCCCCCAATATTTGAATGGTAACAAACTGGCCATTTGTTTCGAAAGTTTGGAGACCCCTGCTTTATAATAAATCATCTCTAATGTTGGGTGTCCTACATGTTTGGATGTTGCTGCATTATGTAAAATTATTATTATTATTTTTTTTTTTTTTACATTTTAGAATGGGGTGCCTTGAGATTGTGCAGAAATTTAAAGAGTGCCTTGACTGGAAAAAGGTTGAGAAATACTGGTCTAACTCATCAATTGGGAAGTTTGATTGGGGAGCAAAGCCAACCTAAAATTTTCAAAGGAAAAGTAAAGAACTTCAGAAGACTTTGAGTGCTTATATCTGTGAATCTCTTGGTCTATTAATTATTTGGACATGCTGTTTTCATTGAAGCATTACAAGCTTATTTTTTGTACTAAACAGCATCTGATCCACATTTAAAAGGCAAGAACAAATATGCAAACTTAGTTAACCCATATCAACCTTAAATCCTCTCGCACTGATCTGACAAAGCTAAAATTCTGTAATCTGTCTGTCACCGGTTACTGTTTAGTCCTGCCTACCTGTCAGAGTTTTTGAACAAGACCTATGACTTATGTGTGTCCTTGTTCAAAAAAATGTCAGAGCAGTCCAATTACTTTTTTTTTCTTTTTTTTAGGTCATACACATTTTTATCCATTTTTTTTTTTTTTTATAAATACAATCCTCCTACATCTTTCTGAATCATTTTAAATCTAATTGCTTTCTGAGTAAAACTTGTCACTGTAAATGGCTGCCATGTAGGTTACTACATAGAAGTAATTATACCTATTTCATGCCACTTGTCACTGCAGTTCTGAAGCATCATAAATTAATCTATGACTGTTCGAGGATAATTTTTATCCTTTTCACCAGAAATAACTTTTTCTGGTTTATTATTATGTTAAAAATCCCTTTATGCATTTGTTCACATATTATAGCTGGGGCTAATGTACACAAAATAGTCTTAAATCCCCAATCAAAATCTATTTAATAAACTGGAAGCCCAAATATCTCCCTTTAGTTTGAGAATAAAACAAGCCTGGAAGATGAACCAGAAAAGCAGCTTGTTCCTTAGGAAGGATGAACATCACAGCTGGAAGTAGACATAGGGGTCATATCTTCTACATGTGTTTTTGGCTAATTTTCAAAGTGGCTCATTGACAACCATGTCCTACTGATGCTTGGAGTCCTGAGCCTGTTACATTTTAGCTAGGGGATATTGTATGCTCAGTACAGATGGAAGGAATCTGACAACAGAAAAGCATTGGGGCTGATAATGCAGATTGAATTGCCTAAAATTGCCTAAAATACTTTCTGTGCATGCTGGCAATGTCTCCATATGCATAAAAATGTCAATTGTTCCACCCACACCTTTCCTACAGAAGATCCTCTGTGACCTACAAACATGTAGGGGACACCACTTTGTAATAGCCTTGCCAAGGCCTGACATAATTAATCTACCCTTTTTGCACAGAATGCATGTTGCCAAATTTTAAGTGTTGTTGTAGCAGGGCCATGTTGCTCCTTTTCACCTTTTAGTGAAATGTTGCAGAAAGCTGTCACTGCATTCTACCTTGTTCTTTTCTTTTTTTATAGTGGTTGTAAACCTCAGACATGAAATTTAAACAAAACATATATTTTTATAGAGATTACTGGCCTCTCTCCAAAGCACTAAATATGATTTCTCTATGCTGCCTCATTCCTCTGTTATCAGCATGAGTCAGTTCTGACAAGGTGATGGAGTAGGGAACTCCAACACACAGACTGTGATTCATATCCTCAGCTCTGCATCATGTCTGTGTAGGTTGAGGAGAGGTGTGTGTTCCTCCCCTCCAATCAGGCTCAGACCTCTTCTGCCTATGTTGGGAAGTGTGTAAATTCAGATCCCCCCTGCTCTGTGTTGCTGAGAGATTCTGTAAAATTCTGTCATTTAAAAGATTGTAGAGAACAGATGGATTCAGATAAACATTTAAGTCCTTTTTCTTCCCAAAAGTCTGGCAGACCTAGAAATAAAACTTGCTTCAAATCTTTCCAACAGACTCGAGTCTGGTCAAAAAATCCGGTCGTCTGTGTGCTAGTCCGATGGACTAAAACCGATGCTAGGGCAGCTATTGCCCTACTGGCTATGAACTTCCTTATTCTACATCATCACGTTTGATTCCGTCTGACTTTTGGAGTGATTGTGTGTGGCCAAGTCCGTTTGTTTTAAAGTCCGGTGGACCTGAGCTGCATCGAAAAGTCCGGTCGTGTGTGTGCGGCATAAGAGTTTTCAATCAATTTATTTAGATACATAGAACTTTATTGAACACTGCAGCTGGTGGTTTAAAGGACACCTGTCAAGAGAAAAATGGAGCCTGTTTTTTTATTGTTATTCTACTGAAAATGCTAGTTGCTTAGCTGTCAGGTCTTTTATGCCCATATAGTCTGTCATAAGAGTTACTGACATGAAACAAGCATACAGATAAGGGCTGAACTTTTCCTACAAACTTGCATACTTCCAAGTATGCGTGGTATAAAGGTTTGCAGTGAGTAGATCAGCATAAAATGACAAATATCCTATTTTCAGTCGGAGATCAGCAATGCCATACTTTTCCCATGATATATTTACACCCTCTCCAATAGAAAAATCTTTACTTCACTTGCAGTGTGAACTGTCAATTCGCTGCTTGGGCCTTTGGCCATGCCGGTCACTATTTAGAGTCTGTATGGAGAAATCATCAATGTACTGCACTGGTTCTGGGCTACAAGGTTTAATAGAAAGCTTTTTCGCCTGATATAGGTAACTGCACTAGAAAAATGGCCATGCAGGCACTACAGGGCTTCAGTGGACGTCCTTACACCCCCCCCCCCCTTTCAGTTCTGTGATCTTATTCAGACAGCACTTTGATAGTACTACATACATTTTGTACTTAATTGAGAGGATCATGGGGGAAGCATAGCTCTCTGCACACAACCCCCCCCCCCCCCCCCCATACACACACACACACATAATTTTGCCATAGGGCTTAGCTGTATCAAGCATTCCCATTGGTTACAATACATCAATATTTATAATGCAAATTTATAGTAGGAGTTGAGACTTGCTGACAAAGTGCATACCATAGAATTACCCATTGTGTGAGCCTACTAAAGGTAAATTGATCTTGCTATGCTTTATAGAGAACTACTAGCCTACTAGCCATACTAGCACTCGCAACACTTTAAAGTGAACTTGACCTAGTCCAAATATTTTTAAGGTAGCTACCTTAGTTTGGGTTTCTTGGGACCAATGTAACCTCAAGTTGTACTGAACATTGAGGTAACATTGGACCTAAGAAACTCACGTGAGGGCAAGGCTTGAGATTAAGCCATGCTTCTCCCAAAACAAAGCCCAAAGCCCTTGTCATTTAATTATTAAATGTGTAAGCCCCTACTGCCTACTGACAGTTGAATGACAGCGAGTAGTACATTATATCAGGTGAGGCGGAGCCTTAAGTTGGACCCTAAAGATATGCATTAAAGCGGAACTAAAACCAATGATGTAATGGTTTCCCAAAACGGTTAAATTCAAATTATGCCTTGAATGATAACTGGTACCATTACTAGTGTGCTTATGTTAGCTCTCAACAGCTCTTAACTGTCAAGTGATCAAATAGATGGTGTCATAGCTGATCACATGTACAGTACCATGTCAACTGCAGATCAAACAGAGTCTAAGGTTGCAGCTTCCTTGGCTGCAGGCTTGAATTGGTCATATGGCAGATCAGGGCACTTGCCCGATGGGCCGGGGCCACCAGGCCGCAAGTCCTTGCTGGGCCCAAGGCAGCTGGGCTGCTCTTTGAGCCCGTGCTGCTCACCCAGCCTCTCCACGGCCACCCGGCTGCCAGTTTAGCTCAGCCATCAGCACTAGGGGAGTAAAAACATGAAGGGGGAGGAGCTAGAGGAGACACTTTCATCCTCTCCATGGCCGCACGGCTACCCATATAGGTTAGCCATCGGTGCCAGGGGCGTGACTACGAAGAGGAAGTAGCTAGAGCAGACACCTGCTGCAGACACCTTGGAGCCAGATGAGAGAGAATGTGAGTGCAGCTCCCTGTAAGCTGGATAGGAAGAGCAGTGGGGGCGGCTACATATAGAAGAATCATTCTCTCCATCTTTCTCCTACATTCTCTGAATGCCTGCGAGAGGGAGAGGAGAAGCAGGCATTCTGGGACTGCAGGAGGACGATGGAGAGAATGATTATTCTATATGCAGCTGCCCCCAGTGCTTCTCCTATCCTGCTTCTTTCTGTTGTCCCCCCTGTCCTCTCCACCCCACCCATACTCTTTGCCCCTCATGCTCTCCACCTCCCCCAATGCTCTCTGCCTCTCCCTTGGTGCTCTCCAGCCCCCACAGTGCTCTCCACCTTCTTCCATGCTCTCTGCTGCTCCCCTGTGCTCTCCATATCCCCCATGCTCTCCGCTTCCCCCCTGTGCTCTCCACACCCCCCATGCACTTCGCTTCCCCCCTGTGCTCTCCATATCCCCCAGTGCTCTCTGCTGCCCCCAAGTGTTCTCCACCACCTCCCATGCTTTCCGCTTCCCCCCTGTTATCTCCATATCACCCAGTGCTCTCCGCTGGCCCCCTGTGCTCTCCATCTCCCCCCCATGCTCTCCCCTTCCCCCTGTGTTCTCCACATCCCGCATTGCTCTTCGCTGCCCCCCTGTGCTCTCCACATCCTCCAGTGCTCTCCCCTGCCCCCTGTGCTCTCCACATCCCCCAGTGCACTCTGTTGCCCCCTATGCTCTCCACATCCTCCAGTGCTTTCTGCTGCCCCACTGTGCTCTCCCCATCCCCCATCCTTCATTATTTTATTCTCAAATGTCTTTAGCAGTTACCTCACAGTAGGTGTAATTTCAAACTAAACTCTTTCAACTCATTTTGGATTATTTTTCAGAACAAGAATGTAAGCCTAGTTAAACCACTGATAAAAGCAGAAAAATAGAGGTCAACTATGCTTTAACTATCTACTGTAGGCAATAAACATGTACCATAAGTTTGCTGAAGTGTTCTATATATCCTATATATCTGCCTTTGTTTATAGGCAATCTCCTTGGGAAAAGGAAAAATGCATAGCTAGCCTGAGCAAATGTGTTTTTAATTCAACAAGGGCGATTGAGAATGTGTTTTGTTATGTTAGGGAGGAAAAAAATGCTGCTTGGAAGCTAATGCAATAGAAAAACAGGGACGCATAATCTGAAGTTCCAAAGAGTTGTCAGAATGACTGTGATCATTAGACAGAAAATATAGCTAGCTCTCATCCCCTGAAGCCAAGAGACATTTTCCATGCAGCTGTGTGTGTGTTGTCAGACTTAAAAAAAAAAAAAAAAGATGGAACTGCAAATTATGTAAGAAAATGAGTAGAATTCTGAGTGCAATATATTGTTTTAGAGCTTTACCATGTACAACAGCTTTCACGTTCTCGATTTTATTTTAATGTCATGATGTTGTAGTTTTTTATTTTTTAAAATGACTGCAAGCCCCTTCTCCCTCCACCACAGACAGACTTGTAATTCTGAATGGAACACGGGTGCCATAATCCGTGCACTCATGATACTTTCTCCACTTCTCCAACTGAAAGCCTGTACAGAGGTATGGGCAGAGAGCTGGAGGAATAGTAACCAGGAGCCTAAAGTTGCGCCTGTAATCCACAGATCACTGGTGCAATGCTTTGCAGGCTCCTTTGGAGAAAATAATGAATGCACTTTTTATTTTCTGAAAAAATATGTGCATTTATCATTTTTTTCTTAAATGTGAATCAGTCTAAAGCAGCCGATTTAGTTTGAATGGGTTGCCAATGCACAGAAATGGGCCAAGAAAATGGACATACATGGCACCACAACATACCACTGCACATAACGTGTGTTGAAGTAACCCATTACAAAGGTGTGTTTCAGTGCTAAAGAGAACCCAAAGCCTCAGAGATTAAATACATGGCTGCTAATATGGTTCATACATACACTCACACAATCAATGTGTATTCACCTGCTTCTAGAGGACCAAACACAGAATCAGAAAAGTAAAGTGAAGAATAGTATATGCAGCAGAAGTGTTCTTTCATAGTTTTTTGCTACACTGTTGATATGGAAAATGCATATTTTTTTTGCTGCCTTTGTTTTGCTAGGGTGCTTCCTCCCAGGTACCTATAAAGGAACAGATTTGGTTCTGAGATTTTGTGCTGTTTCTTCAGTAGCATTCTTCTATGAATAGTGGGAATGTAAAACACCAATATTTAATGATGTTGCCCTTTCAAGGATCTGGAGCTTCCCAGACTGATAAACAAATGGCCCCTGCCCACACCTATAACTGGCCTTTGCAGCAAGAAGCACATGAAAAGAAAATTCCTAGCTCAACTTACAGACTAGTCTACAACCAACCAAATTATCTTGTCTAACAGTATGCGTTAAAAATGAGGGTTACATTTGCCCACATTTGCAAATACACGCATAAGCTGCAGAGACACTTCACGGTACCCCAGTATTATCTGCAGTCCTAACTCTAAATTTTTAGAGCCACCATAGTAGAAGCACATGGATTATAAGGGAGAATCAGAAGGCAGGTGAGACTGGAAGGAGCCCACTCCTTCTTAAATACACAGGGGCGCACTGGACACCCAGCCTATAGCACAATGGCAGTGAAGGTGTCAAGTGCGTCCACTCACCAGTATTCCAACAGTACAGACAAATGGCCACTGCTCATACCTATAACTGGCCTTTGAAGCAAGGAGCACATGGAAGGGTGACGCATGTCAAACAAAGCCAAAGAAAATTCCCAGCTCAACTTACCGACCAGCCTGCAGCTTCCCAGATTGACCAGACAAGGCAGTGGAAAAAAGAAGGGAAAGAAAATTATGAGCAAAGACCCTCATATCCTTATTATATCCCTCCTAAACCCAACTGCTTCTTGCACTAAAAAATTTATGTAAAACACTGAAAAGAACCAGCTATGTCAGAGACGTTTGCTTGCTACCTCTCTACCGTCTCGAATTTGGAACTGAGGGAGTGATGGAAAAGGTAATAAGCTGCATGATGTTATAGTCTACGTTTACCTAGAAACATGGTGTTTGTTAGTACCGAATGGAAATATGCTGCTGATAAACCCCTAGCTACAGTTTGGGCCTCCTTCTGTTACACTACTGCATTTGTCTGATAAGCTTTAGTAAGAGGTTTAGGAAAGAAGAAAAATTTGAACAGCTATAAGAAGGGAGCACTCAAAGAGGGAACAGCTGTCAGGGCCGAGAAGATGAAAATACAAGAAAGTCTAAGATTAAAGAAAGCAAGGCCCCAGGCATTATCTCTTCTATTACAATGAAATTCCACAGTCCTTTCCCCTCCATTTTGTGTATCCATTTGAGATGTGATTGCTTTGTCGTGGTATGTGAGTCTTGTTGCAGCTTGTTTATGGAAAGGGCACAAAGCTGATCTAATCTGATTAGATGTATTATGGGATTTATCATAGTTTATTCGAGCACAGAAACATTATATTTATTGTCAAATGAATACACAAACACACAAAAATGTATATGTCAGCTTGAACTTAAGGGTACTTTTATATACTTTGTTGCTGGTGCCTTTTTCAAATGTTATATACCTTTTCAGGAAATGATATTAAAACAACATGAGAAACAGAAGAACACACACGACACAAGCCAAAATAAAATAAAAAAACATAAAAATCAACACAAGGGACATACAATGCAGTCAGTAAGATATGTCCCTTGTTGATGCCTTTTCTTTAAAGTGAAATCCTCCTCTGTCCATGTTCTCCTCCACCCTTGCTGCCATAATCTTCCACTGTCTCAGGGGTTAATATAACTAAAGGACTGTCACAGGCTCTTATGCACATAATTTCCTTCCAGCTGCTGCATTCATAGAAGCTGTACCACAGCTTTGGTGAATGGAAAGCAATCCATGAATGGAGGATAGACAGATGATTGATAGGTTCACCCTCTTCATTCATTGAAGCTGTAGTATGACTTCTATTAATGGAGCAGTTGGGTGGAAAGGGAAGGCATAGTCAGGCTTTCTTGATGAGAGCCTGTGGTATCCCCTTAAGCTGGCTTCTGTCGGACGGACTCCAGTACATACAGGCCAAATGTTGGGTGGTTTCTATTGAATCGGCCAAGCCACATTCTACCCATGTGTACTAGGCTTTAGTTCTATTAACCCCCACTGCTTGAGAAAATCATGGCAACAGGGGGTGGGAGTGGAGTTTATGGATGGAGGAAAATTTTACCTAAAAAAGAGGCGTCAGCACAAAGGATAGATCCTACTGACTGGACACATCCTACTGACTGTAGGTTGCTGTCTTTTGTGCTGGTATTTTGGCTGCACTTAGGCTTTAAGGATATAATATTTTATTGTTTATGAGAACATGCATTTATAATTCCAGAACCAGTCAGTATGACATAGAAATCGGAATAGCAATTTCAAAAATCCCAGTAACATGTGTTTCTATTGACAAAAAAATTAAAAATTTTGCTCATGAGTTTAAAACCTCAACAAACCTTGAGTAAAATAAGAAACCATGCCCGAGGGTGATAATGGGCTATGTCCCCACCCGGACACAGTTTGTTCCCAATAGGGGTGTCCGGATAGACTGGTGGCATGTCCGATATTACCAATGGGTTTGTGGATCTACCTGCACACAAGGTTAATACAGTTTTACCTTTATTGCTTTTGTAATATCTACGTTGACTATGTTAAGTCTCACTCATATGCAGCTATCTATATAAGAACAGAAATTGGACAACGCCTTATTTTAATTTTGGAATGATTGAAACTCTTATTTTTCTTTGAATCTTCAATAAAAATATGTTAAAAAAATAAATAAAATTTTTTAGGCATGTTACTAAAGCAGGCCATACACCGTTCGAATCTCGGCCAGTTCAGTAGGAACCGACCGAGATTCAAACCGTTAATGGGCAGGCTGAATGTACCAAGTTGATCGATCGATTAACTGGGGTACAACCAGCCTGTTGGATTCTCTTACGATTATGCTATAGCCATTATAAATAATCACCGTCTTCTCGCAGCAGGGATGACTTCTCCTGTCCACCCGCTGGAAGCAGACAATTGCTCAGCAGGAGAGATTCTCCTGTTAGCATTGTCTGTGTTAAATGGGGAATCGTGCAAATTTCTTTCCTGTATCCTGTGGTTGCAGGAAAGACGTTTGCACCGTATATGGCCGGCCTTACTTAGAATTCATTATGATAAGGTTCCTTAACAGTACTAACTGCTTTGTAGGTTATGCAATGTATTTCTGAATAGCTAGCAATAAATGTGAGCTACAGTCACTGATGTAAGAGAGAAACACTCTTGTAATACGTTTCATCCATCCCATTCCTAAGCCACATGTGTGCTGATGGCTGAAAAAAAATAATAGCTCCACTAATACAGTAGTGCTGAGTGTGTTTTGATGTCTTTTTCACTGGTTCACCTGTCAGTCTTGATTATCCAAGTGATGACATCCCACACTATACACAAAAAAAAAAAATCACGTAGTTGACATTGAGCTTTAATACTGGCTCAAGAGTTCTTCAAATATTTTGAAAAGTATTATACACTTTAAGGTGGTTTCAGAAGCAATGAATGGGTGGCAATGAGAAATTTGAGATACAGGATGTTATATGTATTATAAATGTTTAATTTGTTCTATGTTTCTTTGAAAGCTTCCAGGATATTCCAAATAAGCACAAATATAAACCCAGCTGAAATATTTTTTTCAGGGTTGTATCAGTTGGTGGGGAGTTCAAACCTCTGTTTTTATTGGCTTTGTCCCCATTGAGGAGATTTTATCTCTATCTCTGTACTAGTGTCACTAGGACAGGCAGTGAGGGGAAAACTCCATCTAGCTCTTCCACTCTTTTGATGACAACAATGTACTTTGGACAGCAAGCATGGGTAAAGTTTGTCAACAGGGACACAGACAGCAAAATAAAACTAACCATTGCCCCCTCTCTCTGACTAACTTTGATTGAGAGCCACGGGAGCCAAGGGAGCTGGTGCTGTGTCTCAGACAATCAGGAGGAATGTCCTGTATGGCTTAGACATTTGTGGACATCGCTGGAGAGAGATGGGGCTCAGGAAAGTAATTAGGGGGTTCTGGGGTGGCTGCTACACACAAAAGGTTTTTTTAATCTTAATGCATAAAATGCATTAAGATAAAAAACCTTCTGCCTTTACAACTCCTTTAAGGTTTGCAATGGAGCGTATTTACTAAAGGCAAATAAACTATGCACTCTAATTTTAGCATAAAGTCACGCTGAAAAAATACAAACACAGTGATATACAATATAAATCCAAAAAACATATCATCTTCCAGTGACTGAAAGGTTAATAGGCCCACATGCAAAAAGAAGGTCTTCTTCTTAGTGTTTATATGATCATATATATGATGAACATCCATCACCCATAAAGGAAAATGTTCAATCATGAAGCCACCATCTCGTATGAAAAAAAGTGCAAGCTTACCGACTGTATATGACTCTCTAGTTAAAGAAAGGACATCAGAGCTTAGAACAGCTCAGCTTAGGCCATCAAAGAGTGGTTCCAAAGGCTCTCCTAAGAGGCAGATGTCTATATGATGGTTGTCAACTCAGCATCATCCCATAAAATTTATCATAAAGACATGAAAAGAAGCGCTCCAATACAACACATTACTCGCTGGCCAAATTCAAACACAGCACCCACACTTCCGGGAACTCGAAAACGCAATAGCCTCAGAACATCACCAAACCCTACGCATTTCATCACACATGACATTGTATTGTATATCACTGGGTTTGTATTTTTGTATCTTTATGCCAATGATGAAGCTTTACTGTGCATAATATCTCTCAGTAGATTGCTGCTCCAGACAATTTAATTAAATTCATTCACTTATATACAAGCACGGTTTTTTTTTTTTTTTTTAAAAGGGGGAAGGAGAGGGCCTCAGGGTGGGTCCTCCTGGAGATGCCATAGTTCTCAAACATGATTGTGAAGCTCCATTTTGCCCTGTATTCTAGCAGTCAGTTTCTCCATAAACTCCACCTCTTTAATCCTAACATACAAGGCATCTGAGCTATAAGGAACCATGCAGCCGTGAGAATATGGTGCAGCAGCTTTTTAGAGGGTTTAGAAATTTTTAGGGGATAAGCCCAACACAAAACATTTCGGTGGCATTGGGATAGCTACCTCAAAAAGGTGACCCAGTAGTTGTTGTACTGATTGCCAAAAAGGGGGAATCAATGGACAGCTCCAATATATATGGAAGAGGGCACCCAATCACATGCAAGGAAAATGTAAAAAAAAAAACTATTTTGTTTGCATATGATTAGATAATGGACATCAGCAGAGCTTCCTCTTATTTACTAACATTTGGAGTGCACAGTCAATTTGCCTTTAGTAAATCTACCTGAATGTGCTTACTGAAGATTCACTATACTTTCCTCTTTAAATAGATAATATTGTTTCCCTTTTGTCCCTTGTTAACTCTGCATATTTACTGATTCAAATAACTGTTTTTTTATATGCCCTTTGGTATCTCCATGTGCAAAAAATAGCAACATTAAACACTAAGCTAGAAAAAAAAAACTAGGTGCTTAGCATTAACGAGACCATCGTGATTCTGAGCATTCCACCGACACCTCATCACAGGTGGATGCCTACATTCTGCCATTGATTAGGAGCTTTCTGCCTCCTGATCACAGATAGCTATTTATGGTAGCAGCCACTCGAGGGAATGAAAGCAGGAAAATGGAAGTGAGAAAAAAAACTTGATTCCAAACAGTCCTCAGATAATACATTGTCTAGATCTGTACAATATATCAACAAAGGGTGAGGGCTCTTATCTGCTTTTTGTCATTGAAATATAGAACACTGCTTTCTTGATAAAAGCATTCACATTAAGGTTTTGTTCAATGTTTCTAACACCTTTTGGCATTATTTCACTGTCACACAATATGATCTTTATTTGTCTTAAACTGAATGTAAACTATTTATTGTATAAAAATATGGTTTGTATGTGGTTCTTTCAACCCAACCGTTTTTCTTTCTCTATTTATCATATAACAAAAGAAAAAGAACAATAGGGCCACATTTGCAATCTTGGTTTTTATCTGAGGATACTGGTCTTGCTCCCTCCAAAAAAGTTTGGAAATGTTTATGTGAATGGGTAATCACATGGCCACTGGCCTTTGTTAGCGTTATCGAAGCGAGATTGTGCTACTGCTTGTACGTATAGATGAGAAAAATTATGAAAATGTGGATTGGTTGTGCTTTGGATAAACTTTTTAAAAGCTACTGAATCTCCTAAATTGAAAATTATTCCAAACCAGACGTTTTATTAACGCCAGTGAATATCCAACCCTGGCTCCAAAAAAAAGTGTGTAGTACAAAGTAGCAAACAATGTTCAGATTGTTTTGGGAAGCTCCTGACATCCCTAATGAGATGCCTGATGAGATGATGGGGCCAAATTATTATTATTATTATTATTATTATTCACGATTTATATAGCGCCAACATTTTTCTCAGTGCTTTACAATGTATAGGGGGGACAACACAATTACAGTACAATACAAAAGGTACAGGGGGGCCCTGCTCGTAGAGCTTACATTCTAAAGGGAGGGGGTGGTGGTACAAAAGGTAATAGCTGCAGAGAATGATTTGATGGGGGTGGCTTGGGGACAGTTAGGTGGGTGTGGGATAGGCTTCCCTGAATAAATTAGTTTTCAGGGAACTCCAAAAGGTGGACAGTAGGGATGAGCCGAACACCCCCCGGTTCGGTTCGCACCAGAACTTGCGAACGACCCCCGCGTTCGGTACGAACGTTAGAACCCCATTGAAGTCTATGGGACTCGAACGTTCGAATTGGAAAGTGCTAATTTTAACGGCTAATATGCAAGATAGTGTGCTAAAAAGGGTTTGGCGACCTGCCTCCTGCCTCAGGGGACATGGGTCACTGCAAAAAAAAGTTTTAAAAACTACAGTTTTTGGCGGGAGCAGTGATTTTAATGACGATTAAAGTGAAAAAAAAAAAGTGAAATATTCCTTTAAATATGGTGCCTGGGGGGTGTCTATAGTATGCCTGTGAAGTGCCACGTGTTTCCCGTGTTTAGAACAGTCCCTGCACAAAATGACATTAAACGGAAATAACACCATTTAAAACTGCTTGCGGTTTTAATGTTATATCTGGTTCCTGCAATATGGTTGAAAATCATTCAGAAAAATGGCATGGGTAGCCCTCCCTGCCCATTACCAGCCTATTTGGGTCTTGTACACATATTAAGGGGAACCCCGTACCCATATTAAAAAAAGGAAATGCGTGTGGCCCCCAGGCCCTATATACTCAGAACAGCAGTATACAGGCGGTGCAAACAAGACAGGGACTGTGTAGGTTTGTTGTGTTAAGTTGAATCTGTTTGTCATTTTCAACCGGTACATTTTTAAAGTGTAGCTCCAGTCAAAAAAAATATCTTTAAGCTTTTTGGAAAACATAGGGAAGGGTTATCACCCCTGTATAATTTTGTTTTGTCGTCCATCTTTTTTCATCTCACTTGCTGCTGTCTCCTTGCGTTTGCAAGTAGGAGATGTTTGTAAGTTGGATGTTTGAAAGTAGGGGCCTGCCCTATATTATAGCGGTATGTACTGGGTACAGAGCACGCAGACAGCACGCACTATCTCCTAACACTACTGACTGCAAGCTCTATTATTAACCACTTGTTAGCCCAATGTTTGCATAAAGTGAAAGATGAAGTTATGCTGAGTAAATAGATATCAAACATGTCACTCTTTAAAATTGCACATGCCCGTGGAATGGCGCCAAACGTCGCTACTTAAAAAATCCCCATAGGCGACGCTTTAAATATTTTTTTACTGGTTACATGTTTTGAGTTGCAGAGGAGGTCTAGGACTAGAATTATTGCTCTCGCTCTAACATTCTCGGCGATACCTCACATGTGTGGCACATGCGAGCACATGGGGACATGGGCGCTTTAATTTTTATTTTATTTTTTTATTGTTCATTTTACTTTATTTTAGTTTGACATTTTTTTTCCCAAAAATATATTTTTGATCACTTTTATTCCTATTACAAGAAATGTAAACATCCCTTGTAATAGGAATATGGGATGACAGGTCCTCTTTACAGTGAAATCTGGGGGGTCAATATGACCCCACATCTCACCTCTAGGCTGGGAAGCCTGAAATAAAAAATTAAAAAAAAGATTCTGGCTTTGATCGTACTGGCGAGTTGGTAGAAGCACCAGAGGGCGGTGAGGGGTGGGGGGCGTCTATGGCTGGGTACTTCAGGGTATCACCGAGTATGGCTGGGTATCTCTGAGTATGGCTGGGTATGGCAATTTATGGCAGGGTATTACAGAGTATTGGCGGGGTATTGGCGGGGTACTACAGAGTAATAGCAGGGTACTGCAGAGTATTGGGGGTACTGCAGAGTAATGGTGGGTACTGCAGAGTAATGGGGGGTACTGCAGAGTAATGGCGGGGTACTGCAGAGTAATGGCAGGGTACTGCAGAGTATTGGGGGGTACTGCAGAGTAATGGGGGTTACTGCAGAGTAATGGGGGGTACTGAAGAGTAATGGCAGGGTACTGCAGAGTAATGGCAGGGTACTGCACTGCAGAGTAATGGCAGGGTACTGCACTGCAGAGTAATGGCAGGGTACTGCACTGCAGAGTAATGGCGGGGTACTGCACTACAGAGTAATGGCGGGGAACTGCACTGCAGAGTAATGGCGGGGTACTGCAGAGTAATGGCGGGGTACTGCAGAGTAATGGCAGGGTACTGCACTGCAGAGTAATGGCGGGGTACTGCACTGCAGAGTAGTGGCGGGGTACTGCAGAGTAATGGCGGGGTACTGCAGAGTAATGGCAGGGTACTGCACTGCAGAGTAATGGCGGGGTACTGCACTGCAGAGTAATGGCGGGGTACTGCAGAGTAATGGCGGGGTACTGCAGAGTAATGGCGGGGTACTGCAGAGTAATGGCAGGGTACTGCACTGCAGAGTAATGGCGGGGTACTGCACTGCAGAGTAATGGCGGGGTACTGCAGAGTAATGGCGGGGTACTGCAGAGTAATGGCAGGGTACTGCACTGCAGAGTAATGGCGGGGTACTGCACTGCAGAGTAATGGCGGGGTACTGCAGAGTAATGGCGGGGTACTGCACAGCAGAGTAATGGCGGGGTACTGCAGAGTAATGGCGGGGTACTGCAGAGTAATGGCAGGGTACTGCACTGCAGAGTAATGGCGGGGTACTGCACTGCAGAGTAATGGCGGGGTACTGCAGAGTAATGGCGGGGTACTGCAGAGTAATGACAGGGTACTGCACTGCAGAGTAATGGCGGGGTACTGCACTGCAGAGTAATGGCGGGGTACTGCAGAGTAATGGCGGGGTACTGCACTGCAGAGTAATGGCGGGGTACTGCAGAGTAATGGCGGGGTACTGCAGAGTAATGGCAGGGTACTGTACTGCAGAGTAATGGCGGGGTACTGCACTGCAGAGTAATGGCGGGGTACTGCAGAGTAATGGCGGGGTACTGCAGAGTAATGGCAGGGTACTGCAGAGTATGCACTGGTATTGCAGAGTATTGGCAGGGAATTGAGGGGTTAAATTCGGTGAGGAGCGATGTGGGCACTGCAGATGCAGCCCACATCGCTGCTGACACCGATCTCTTTCCCCTCCACTGTACCGATCGGTACAGAAAGGGGAGGGAGGAACAGGCGTCATAACATGACGCCGGTTTGTTTCCAAGTGATCACTCCGTCATTTGACGGAGCAATCACGTGGTAAACGGCCGCTATGAGGCGGTCGCGGATGCTCTCGAGTGCGCACACCTCGGGGCACGCGAGAGCAGAATTCTGGGAGGCCGTTAATTAACGGCCTCTCTGAGTTAAACAACCGCCCTGAAGCCGTTAATCGGCAATGGGCAGTTGTTAAGTGGTTAAAGCTAGATCACTAGCTATATAGGTGAGGTGAATATAGTGGTGTATACTGCAGTCAGGGCACAGACAACAACCACTACACAGCAGCAAGATAGGAAATCAGCCAAAAACGATTGGTGTGTACTGTGTTGAAGGTACACAGAACACCCACTGCTTCAGATGCAAAGTAACACACTACAGGAGGCCGCCTTAAAGGCGGCCTTATATAGTGTGGGGCGTGCACTACACAGTCTGAGCTATGATTGGCCACAGGCAGGATGCCTGTGGCCAATCATGGCTCTCCTCGCTGCCGGCGCTGCGATTGGCCAAGCATGCGGGGTCACAGTGCATGCTTGGCCAATCATCGGACAGCAATGCACTGCGCCAACGCAGTGCATTGTGGTCCGCGCGCGCGTCACTCGAATTTTGACGCGAACGGCCAAAACGTTCGGAATTCGCCGAACGCACGAATGGCCAATGTTCGAGTCGAACGTACGTTCGACTCGAACACGAAGCTCATCCCTAGTGGACAGGGTAGGGGCTGCTCAGACAGACTGGGGTAGGGAGTTCCAGAGGATGGGAGAGGCTCTGGAGAAGTCTTGAAGGTGGGCATGAGAGGAGGTAACAAGGGAGCTAGAAAGCAGGAGGTCCTGGGAGGAGCGGGGGGGACGATTTGGGCGATATCTGCAGATGAGGTTGGTGATATAGATGGGAGCGATGTTGTGGATGGCTTTGTATGTTATGGTTAGCATTTTGAATTTTACACATTGGGGTAGGGGAAGCCAGTGAAGGGATTGGCAGAGAGGGGCAGCAGTATAAGTATAAATAAGAGGCACTTTAAAAATCTTACCATGTATGTTAAGATATGAGGGTCCTGGTGGCATTGGCAGTCAAGCAAAGTGTGTACATACGCTAGGAGAAGAAGAAAGCAGAAACGGCCTTTGAGGAAGACATTCATCTTTTTCTCCAAGTAGTACGTTGTAAATCTAAACCACCAAAAAATAAAACAGAAGCTCAGATTTGGATTTTATCGAAATTTAAGTTAATCTGATATTCAGAATTCCCCTTTGTTCACAAGCTACAAGGATTCCATCCAATGTGCATCAGACAGCTGACGTGTTCCTGCATTAGACCCCAAACTAAGAATGCTCCTCCTGAAATAAATATTCAGATGCAATGGTTTTGTGACTGCAGGTTGCTCAGCACAGGAAATATTTTCGTATCCTTTTCTCCCATTGTGCTTAGCAAATTTCATTGTGTATTTGTGAGATTTACAGGGTTTAAAAGGATAATGCTGAGATGCAGACTATACACAGGTGGCCAGCATCTTATACCTTTGTGGGACATTGCCATTTTTTACATAAAAAAGCTAATTTTTGAACATAGGCAACATAGAATATGGCACTCCAGTCCTACTGTGCTGAGTAAACAGAACATGCAAACCATCAGTGTCTATGGCAGGCACCTGTGCAAGGACATTTTTGAGAAAGATTTTGGCATCTAGAAGGATAATAGTGCACCCTGGCCATATGCATTTTTTTTTTGTATTTATGAATGTTATTAATGTAAAATGTGGTCACTAATGCTGCATGAATAGACCGTGCAAGTGCTAAAGTCATAATTTGCGATTCCAATCTTTTTTTGCTGTCCAGATCCCACAGAACATCACAAGCGTTGTTTGTTAATACAGACCCCACATTTTATGAAGCATTATTTTCTATCGCCGAAAGTTCATCCAAAATTAAAAGCAGGTACATGTAAAAAAAATTCACTTTGCATATTTATAACTAATTTTCTGTGTTTTGTCTATACTTTTCCTTAGTAATATGGGATTGATCAAAAAAATAAAAATAAAGTTTTGCATAGCCAATTGAATAGTGAAAGTGCATATAAATCTGTTCTGTGTGCATGGGACAAAGACAAAAACAAATGTAAATCAGGCTATATCTTTCACTGTTCCAATTTAAATAATTGATTTAAACACAAAATACCACATTTGACTACTAGATGGAGCTCTCAGTAGCGGAGAGATTTCTTATAACACTTAGCTCCATCTAGTGGCCAAATGCAGTAGTTCCTGTTTAAAATCAATGATTTACATTAAAACATCCCAGGGTACAGCCTAGTTATGTTTTTTTTTTTTTTGCCCCATGTGCACATAAGAAATGTACATACACTTTTACTGGAGGAATGGCTATGCAAATTCTGTATATATCGACTGTTAGTTTGACAACCAAATCAAGATGGCATTTGGAGATACTCATGCAATAGTGATCTATATTAGTAAAAAGAATGAGGGGCTGGAACATCCAGAATTTGGAGCAGCTGTGCATGCAACCAATCAGCTTCTATTTTCAGCTTGTTCAGTTAAGATTTGAAAATGAAAGATAGAAGCTGATTGGTTGCCAAAGATTCTGGCTTCTCCAGTTTTAAAAAAAAAATCCCATCAATTAGTTTTTATTGAAGAGCAGCTGTTACCTATCTATATATATATATATATATGTAAATCTCATATATGTATAAATCTCATATATGTGTATATATATATATATATATATATATATATATATATATATATATATATATAAAGAAAAAAGAGGGGACTCGAACCCCGATGCAATTCCTTCATAAATATTCTTTAGAAAAATGTACAAATATGCAAGCCACCATGTTTGGCTTATTTGGCTGTGTCACACTAGCCTTGATGAAGAGCAGTGTCGCTTGCAACTGTATGGTGGCTTGCATATTTGTACATTTTTCTAAAGAATATTTCTAAAGGAATTGCATCAGAGTTCGAGTCCCCTCTTTTTTCTTGAATCCATTATCCCTGACAGTACTTGGACAAATTGAAAGGAAAGAAAAGAAATTAGCCCACCCATTGATTATATATATATATATATATATATATATATATATATATATATATATGAATACACAATAGTTTAATTTTTAGGCTTGTAAATGTAGAGGTTCTATTAAAGTCAATAGGAGAACATTTGTAATAAAAGAGTAGAAAGAAACACATGGAGTAAGGGATATAGGGATGCGTGATCCTGAGATTTTGGCCATAAGCCTTGAGATGTAACTAAAATCCCTGAGTCTCAAGATCAGGCCGGCTCCAAGGTATGCCAACCAGTGAAACACACGTTATAAATAACATTTCAACATATATCTGATTCAGTTACCTGAAAAAACAAGTACAGTTGTGCAGCTGTATGTCTGCAAATGACTTCCACAAATTGATTTATCTGTAAATATTCAGATGATTTTTTTTTGTCATTAAATCATTTAGGCTCAGAATTGCCCAGATCATCTAGTACTTTCTTCGGTGACAAGGGTCTGGAGCCATTTGCCTGTTTATATCTTCTTTGCTTGTCAATCTCCTGGACAAGACATTGAAGGACTGTCTCACTCATATGAGCTCTGGCTACTGGCTAGCTTCAGGGTTTATCCCTCCAATGACAGTCTAGTGACAGGACAAGAGTCTCCAGAGAAGCAACAGCAAGGCCCTTACAGAGTTACCCACTCTTCACTTCTATAGTCCAGCTAAGCATTATCTTTTATTACCAATGGCTGTTTTTTTTGTGCAGTAGAAACAGCTATTAAGCAGTAAAGGACTGTTTAATTGGTCACGGAGGGCTATTTTTTTCAGCTGCCAATATAGACTGTCCCATTTTAAGAGTGGAACACCTGAGACTAGACACTGCAGTTAACAAATTGCTTTAATTCCCCCAGTATAATGTTTTAATAGGTGTAATACACACGCCGCTTTATTAAAAAAACAAAAAAAACAAAAAAAAACAGTTTATTGTTGTCATAGCCCTACAAGTCTGACAGCATTTTTATTTTTTTTATTTTTTCCTCCTATAACTAGAATCACTGCTGAATCTTTCCTATAATAGCAATACTTTTAGTGACATTATGTCAGAATGTCCATTCCTGTGTAATTGTTCCGTATACTTATAAATAAATATTTTCTGAGTTAAACCACAGGGGCATTTGCTGTGGAGCCAGCAGCAAAGAAAAACAAGAATGATGCAGAAAAATATATTGGTACATAAAGTACATGTATGTGCGTAAATATATTTATTTGAAAATGCAATTTGTGCAAAATACATATATAGCACATTCACGTGTTTTATATGCTTTACAGCATACTGTAACATTTTCTAAAGTAAAAAATAAAATCCACCCATAGCATAGTTGTTTGGTAAAAATAAAAATTCCCATAGTTACCAAGCAATTTCAACTGTCAGGCCTGCAGTACGGGTTTCAAATGATACATTGTAATTAGTTTGGATGAGCAATATTTTTTTTTTTTCTATTAGCATACTTTTCATTCAAAAGCCACATGGAAAGTGCATTATTTCCAGTCAAGGTCACAGTTTGGTAGACCCCTAGTGTTGCCAGGGGTCTACTACTGTCCCCATACTGATGGACACTAGCTGGCCGATGGCACACATTGAGTCCAGGTCCAGACAGGTCAACGAAGAAACGATAGCAGACTTAATAATCTGCTGATCAGAATAAGCAAAGACAAGCTGGGACACAAAAAAGCAGCCCAAACAGTGCACAGGAATAATCCAAGCCATTTCAGGATAAGTTCACCTTTAGAAGCATGTTGGCGGCGCACAGCCACGTAATTCAGTCACAAGAATCTGTGAATGAATAAACTACAAGGCCCGTCCTCCACGTGGAAGACCGGCTTGTAGTATCAATGAACTGCAAGGGTGCTAATTGGTGCTCGCAGTTCATTATCACTGCCTATAGCTCAGGAACCGTCTGCCCAAAGGTATGGGTAGTGAGTTCTAGGCAGTGTGCAGGAACCTGACACTGCACCCATGGCCCACAGATTGCAAGTGCAATGCTCTGCAGGCTTCAGTGAAAATAATAAATGCATATTTTTTCCTGCAAAAATATGTGCATTTATTTATTTATTCTTTTCCACAAAGGTGAACTTAGCCTGTAACAGATGGATAGAATTCAGAGACAGATCTCTGTCCAGGGCATGAGCACACAGACTAACCTTTTTTTATTCAGGCACATGCTTGAAGTTCTGGTCTTGGTTTAAAGCCTACCAGTGAGGGCAGGTCGGTAGAGACGTGAGCTGCAGTACTGAGAAAGGATCGGTAGATGTTGAAGGTTTAATCACTTCACCTCTAGAGGATTTATCCCCCTTTCTGACCAGGTCATTGTTTGAGCTTTCATTTGGTGGTATTTGTTTACCTCTGCGGTAATTTATGTTTTGCGCTATAAACAAAAAACGACCAACAATTTTGAAAAAAAAAAATATATAATTTTTTACTTTCTGCTCTAAAACACATCCAATAAAAAAATGGAAAAAATCGAATTTCTTCATCAATTTAGGGCGGATATGTTACAGCGTCTACAAACTGGGATATTTGTATGCAGTTTTCATGATTGTTTTTTTTTTTTTACTAGTAATGGCCACGATCAGGGACTTATAGTGGGACTGCAAACTAATCGGACACATAACCGACACTTTTGGCACTTTTTTGTGGACCAGCAACATTATTACAGTGAAAAGTGCTAAAAATATGCGCTGTCACTGCACTAATGACACGGGCTGGGAAGGGGTTAACTTTAGGGGCGATCAAAAGGGTTACATGTTTACCTAGCAGGGGATTCAGTGTAGTGGGTTAGGTGCTTTTACTAGTGGAAGGCATGGATCCTGTATTCCTGTAAAGCAGGAACAATGCCCATGCCTTCTGTACTGACAGAACGGCAATCTGCCTTGTTTACATAGGCAGAATGCCATTCTGCATGTGTACCAAATGATCAGAGGGGGCTGGTGGACATGGGGTCTGCAGGACCCGCTGTGTAAAATCACAGCGGGAGGGAGCGAGCCACCGCCAGCGCACACGCGCGTCCGACACCTGGAAGTGCAGGTTTACATATATATATATATATATATATATATATATATATATATATATAGGATCCTGCACGTCTTCCCTGTAGCAGTAAGTGCGCTATAGAGCGGTCGGCAAGTGTTTAAGGTTAATTGTTACAGTCAGTTACACCTGACTTATAGGGGTTTATTAACTTAGACCCCTTTCACACTGGAGTGTTTTTCAGGCGTTTTTCAGGCGCTTTAGCGTTAAAAAAAAAAGCGCCTGTAAAGCTCTTGAAAGAAGCCTCATCTGCAATCCCAATGGGAAAACCCAAGTGCTTTAAGAGCCCTTTCACAATGTCAGTGTCCGAAAAACGCTCGTAAAGCGCCGCTTAAACTAGCAGCGCTTTACCAGCGTTTTTCGAGCCCTATTGGGGCGCTTTTAACCCCTGCTAGTGGCCAAATAAAGGGTTAAAATCGCCCACAAAGCGCTACTGCCAAAAGCACTTTTCAGGAGCTTTTCAGGCGTTTTGCAGGCACTTCCCATTGATTTCAATGGGAAGGGGCGCTTTAGGAGCAATGTATGCACTGCTCCAAAAGCGCTGCAAAGAAGCTGCTTGCAGGACTTTTTTTAACGCCCTGCCAGCGCAGCACCTCAGTGTGAAAGCACTCAGGCTTTTACATTGGGATTGCAGTTGCGGCTTCTTTCAGGCGCTTTACAGTCACTTATTTTAAAGCTGAAGCGCCTGAAAAAGTCCCAGTGTGAAAGGGATCTCAGTGTGAAAGCACTTGGGCTTTCACATTGGGATTGCAGATGAGGCTTCTTTCAAGCACTTTACAGGCGCTTTTCGTGAACGCTAAAGCCCTTGAAAAAGGTCTCAGTGTGAAAGGGGTCTAAAAGAAAATAAAATGCTCACTTTGCAGAGTGAATGTCACCAGGCCTCGAAAATATGATGAAGCTGATCCAATCTTGAGCAAGCAAAAATCCAATATTTAAAAAAAAAAATTTTTGAACAATATTTGGCATTCAGTAAACACAGCTTCACAGTGTTCACTATGCAAAGTGAGCATTCATTTTGCAAGGCGAACATTCTCTACTCCTTTAGTAATACAACGCTATATGATTGTACATGAGAGATAAAAAGGAGACCTATTGTGCAGCACTAATAAGCCAGAAGCAGAGCCAGCCTATGAAATGAGCAAATATGAATGTACCTTAGTGTATAAAAAATTGCAATCCAAATGCATGGACAGGCTTTTAAACCATCAACACTCATTGATAAGATGATTTACACCTCTACATGTATATTTAAAAAAAAGCCAGGCTTAAAGCACTATAGCTTCCCTTTAAACAAAAGGTATAATTTTACTTACAGAGAGAAATCTGCTGTACTTCCAGCTCTTCCATAGGAATGAATGTTTAATTGTGTAATTGCTCACAGCTGTTAACAACTTTGATTACACACTGGAACCAGAGCATCCTGACCAGGAATAGGAACAGCACCGCACAGTGTTATCACCATATTTAACATGAGCGACTTGCAATATATATAGGGAGAAATGATTTAGCACCGGATTCGGTTTTTATTTCACAGTGCATGTTTCTCTGTACACATTGCTGCTTTCTTTCTGCCAATCATTTTGATGGCGGAGTTATTCCGAGCGTAGTGCTTCACATTTAAGAGCACAATGCAAGGATTTCCATTGCATGAATATGCTGATCAGTTATTCACCTGCTGTTTATGACTTTCCTTTTTCTCTGCTCTTTGTCAGGGCTGGAAATTTGATGTTGCTTTATATTTCTACATCACTTTTAATTTTTTACTGTTACTAAAAATCGATATCTTTATCAGCCACAATATCCCTGTAAGACACATGTAAGATGGTTTGTTCTTTTTGGATGTAAATAAATCATTCCAAAGATACATTTGCTGTTCGCTTTGGAATGTATTCCCCTCCAGTGTTTCGGTGTAATGGCACCTGACATGCAGTGGGGCTAACTGCTGATTGCCTTTGCTGCACCGTTATGGTAATCCTACTCCCTTTTTGTCTGCTGGCAAAGCAAAAAAGAAAAATGCAGTTTATTTCACAGATACAAGTTGATTTACTGGACAAAAAAACAGATGAACCATTTCCCTACATCTGCTGAACAACTAAAATATAACATACCATTTCAGTTTATCCAAAAACAAGGTTAGCTGCATTCTCCTCACTTGCTTCTCCCAATTTTAGGACATTCTTGTTGTGCTCCTGTCTGGGCTACCCCAGGCTCTTTTACAACAAGACTGTATGGATTGAAACCACCAAAATGTTCACCTGTTTCATTTGCTCCTTCATTGACATCACCACCCCCCCCCCCCCACTCTATGTACCCAACTTGATGATCCCCTGGCCACCTCTCCACCAACACTAACCCTATCCCTCAGACATGTACCCAACTTGATCCCCTGGCCACCTCTCCACCAACACTAACCCTATCCCTCAGCTATGTACCCAGCTTGATCCCCTGGCCACCTCTCCACTAACACTAACCCTATCTCTCAGCCATGTACCCAACTTGATCCCCTGGCCATCTCTCCACCAACACTAACCCTATCCCTCAGCCATGTACCCAACTTGATCCCCTGACCACCTCTCCACCAACACTAACCCTATCCCTCAGCCATGTACCCAACTTGATCCCCTGGCCACCTCTCCAGCAAAACTAACCCTATCCCTCAGCCATGTACCCAACTTGATCCCCTGGCCACCTCTCCAACAACATTAACCCTATCCCTCAGCCATGTACCCAACTTGATCCCCTGGCCACCTCTCCACCAACACTAACCCTATCCCTCAGCCATGTACCCAACTTGATCCCCTTGTCACCTCTCCACCAACACTAACCCTATCCCTTAGCCATGTACCCAACTTGATCCCCTGGCCACCTCCCCACCAACATTAACCCTATCCCTCAGCCATGTACCCAACTTGATCCCCTGGCCACCTCTCCACCAACACTAACCTTATCCCTTAGCCATGTACGCAACTTGATCCCCTGGCCACCTCTCCACCAAAAATAATCCTATTCCTCAGACCTTTCCCACACCATGTCACACACCATGACCAATAAAGCTTGCTAACCAACATTATTTCTAACATTTCAAAATTTTCCCAATCTGGCAAACGTTCGCTAGATTGCATAATTCGACTTGATTTACAACTTTCCATGCATGATAGCTCATGTTATTCTAAATAGTACCTTCATTTGTCAGCCAACGCACCTGTACCTCAGGGTACTACATGTATGTGTTTACATACGTTACAATTCACTGTGTTATCCAAACAAAGTGAGCATTTTTTCATGCCTTGATGCTCATTAATGGCCCATTCAAAGTTAATGGTGGCTGTAATCACAGTGTGCATCAATGCATGAAAAAGCACCTTAAGGATAGGTGTTTGTTAAAATGTACAATTGTTTATATGTGTCTAAAATGATAACGTACCAGTTTTAGGCATGTGCTTATTTATTTAACAAGTTTCATGGACATTGGTTCTATTCTTAAAAACTAGACAAGGTGAATAATATATCCATATTTTTTCTAAAGAACATGAGTTGTCTGATAAAATGTGTATGGTTTTATTTTGGATACACTAATTCTGTAAAAGTTAGCAGGAAGGTAAAAGGCGACAAATAGTTTTTTCTTTTTTTTTTTGCTTATTTTTTTTGTAAATGTCCATATGAAGGCACATTTGTGTAAATGTATTTTTAGTGCTGCTTGTCATCAACGCTATTTCAATTTTGATGGATATTACACAAAATAAAAATGTTATGATATTACACATAATAAAAATGTTATAAGCAATAACACAGATGAACAGCATGAATTTCTCTATAATGTTGCACTCGTACTACAAGTAAATATAAATCATGTCACAGTAAAGTTTCATTTAAAAGAAAATTTCCTCAAAAGTGGGACTTTGAAGGACCATGAACACTTATAAAGTAAAGTTTATATATAAAATGGTAGAAATTTATTACAACAGATAAATAGCGTTATACATCAACAACTGAAACATTATAACAATGAGATGATCCAGAAAAAAAATGAATACATAAATGATGGAAGAGGCCCAAACCAACTGTCAAAAAGACAGATAAAAGGCAACGCGTTTCGACATATTAGGTAAGGGTCTTCTTGAAATCTTTAAGAAGACCCTTACCTCACATGTCGAAACGTGTTGGTCTTATCTGTCTTTTTGACAGTTGGTTTGGGCCTCGTCCAGCATTTATGTATTCATTTTTTGTCTGGATTATCATGTGTTTTCGTTTTTGATGTATAATGCTATTTATCTTTTGTAATAAATAGTAACCTTGGAAATGGAGGAGTGTTCTCCTCCCAACAGCTGCCCTATATTCTCAGCACTAACATGCTCAGCAGGAGGAGACTGGAGAGTCTGCACATATACAGAGGTATGAACTTGCCATGGATGCATTGCCAATCATTTGCAAGTTTGTTAAAAAGAGAAAAATATACCTGAACCAGCAGGAGCATGTGCACAAGTTTATATGTCTTCTCATGTGTGGATTTATCCAATCAAGAATAAACCGTGTTTATCCTATCATTTATTTTCATTCCTTTTGTCCTTCTCTCGACAACCTGTTCTATCTACCAGGGAGATGTAATGGAGATGGGTGTGCAGAGATACATAGTTTGTGGTGGCACCTGGTGCTGTGCAATTCTTTAGCTACTGAACCCTTGCACGAGCAGAGTCAAAAGTCTCAAATGGTTTTGTGTATTGATTTCTGAAAATCCTAATTTAAAAAACAAAAAACTTCAAATTAACATTGGAACATGCAGTAGGTCTGCTTTAAATTGGGTACCTTTTTTGGTGTTGTATAAAAACCCCTGACTCTTCTCTTCAGGACAGGACTGTTTGATGTGAAGAGGAAAGCAAAGGCCAAGTAACTAGCATTGTAGAAAGAGGTCAACAGTGGTATATATGCAATATTACCTTCTATACATCTGTATTTTCTTCTATGCATCTGCATCTATAATAACTGAAGCTGTTATGAAGCGTGGGGTGAAAGGGGGGGGGGGCATTAGCGCAGCTGTAAAGGCATTTATGAAAATAACACATATTCATCACTGTATTATTAAGATTGCAAAGGGTGTTGTTGACACTGACTCTTCTTGATTCTCCCGCTGGCGCTCCTAGCCCCCCTCCTGCTAAATGCCTGCATATGACATTGCATGCTCACTTTCGAGCCGCCTCTGTTTGACCCACAGAGCGTGGATCAGCCCCGACCCCGCTCCCTCCTTATTGGCCATGATTGACAGCAGCGGGAGACAATGGCTCCCACTGCTTTGTCTTAGCCAATGAGGAAGGAGAGACCCAGAGAACTTCTACTCTCATCCACATCGATTTATCGGGCTCAGGGGACTATAGGAGGGGGCTGAGGGGAAATCTGAACACTGAAGGATTTTTACCTGCAGGCATAGAATGTATCAGGGTAAAAAAAGTCATCCCTTAGAACCACTTTAATGTTAAAAATGATTCCCCTCATTGATGCAACCCTCTTTCTTAACAACTTCTGTTCACACCACTGGAGCCTAGTAATTATATAGTTACATAGTTACATAGTAGGTGAGGTAATGTAATGACTATGCTGACAGATATCGTGCTACCCATCCTCCATTTAGACATACATGTTTAGATTGATTAACCACTTTCAGACCGGACCATTTTGCCGGCTTAAGACCAGACCACTTTTTGCATTTCGGCACTGCCTCGCTTTAACTGACAATTGCGCGGTCATGTGACGTGGCTCCCAAACAAAATTGCCGTCTTTTTTTCCCACAAATAGAGCTTTCTTTTGGTGGTATTTGACCACCGCTGCGGTTTTTATTTTTTGCGCTATAAACCAAAAAAGAGCGCCAATTTTGAAAAAAAACTCATTATTTTCTTACTTTTTGGTATAATAAATATCCCCAAAAATGTATAAAAAAAATGTTTTTCCTCAATTTCAGCTGATATGTATTCTTCTACATATTTTTGGTAAAAAAAATCGCAATAAGCGATTATTGATTGGTTTGCACAAAAGTTATAGCGTTATATAGTTAATTTTATGCAATTTTTATAAAAAAATTTTTTTTACTAGTAATGCCGAAGATCAGCAATTTTTATTGTGACTGCGACATTATGGTGGACACATCAGACATTTTTGCCACATTTTTGGGACCATTGTCATTTATAAAACAATCAGTGGTATAAAAATGCACTGATTCCTGGGTAAATGACACTGGCAGTGAAGGGGTTAACCACTAGGTGGCAGTGTAGGGGTTAAGTGTGTCCTAGGGGCGTGTTTCTAACTGTGGGGGGCGTGGCTGTGTTGTACACATCACTGATCTCTGCTTCAATCACAGGGAGCGGAGATCAGTGCCACTGTTACTAGGCTGAATGGGGAGATGCTTGTTTACTTTAGCATCTCCCCGTTCTTCCTCCCCATTAGACGATCGCGGGTATCCCCACGGCGATCGAGTCCGCGGGACCCGCGATCGGACTCATGGAGGTCCCGACTGGTATGCGTGCGTGCTGCCGGCGGCGCGCAATCAATGGCACAGTGGCAAATTTAAAGGGACGTACCTGTACACCCATTTGCCTGTCCGGGCCATTCTGCCGACGTATATGTGTGTGCGTCGGTCGGGAAGTGGTTAAACAAAGGAGATGGGGGGAGAGCCCATCAGCTTTTGATTATGGGGCCCCATGATCTATAGTTATGCCCTGATGGCACACTTTCTCACATCTTTAATCATCACCTTCCTTTGAAGCTCCTGACATTTAGTCACATAACATCTCAAAGTCACAAAAAAACAATGTTGGATGACATCTCTTTGCCAAACCCTGTGATCATAGGTTTGAGCACAGATCAGATATATAATTCCCAGCATCTGTTTCTGACTGCAGGTCCTGCTCCGATTAATGTCTAAATTGCAAAGCATCTCCACTCAGGGCCACTAGCCCAACATATCTTAATAGCACTGGCTATTGAGAAAGGCATCCTTCCCCTCCACATCAGCCCTCCCCTGTGTAGAACTGTATTAAAAATCATTTTTAGGGGTCCTCAAACAAAGCAAATGATGTAATTTAGGTTTGTAAAACATGACGTACAATCAGTTGTTTTCTTTCAGGAAACCTTTAGACATTGAGAAACAGTTGAAGGCTCACATGGCTGGCCTTTGTTTCTGAAACTGCTCATTGCCTGGCATTTATGCTGACCTTTTGGCTTTAATATTTTTAGTCACAAAGGCAAAGATCAGGACCCCAGACATTAAGCCCTGGTTCACATTGATACGATTTGACGTGTCAAATGGCACCATCCTAATAGGTGCGGCACTGCATTTGCGGCACCACACCGATTTCAAAAAGTCGTTTCTGTATTACTTTTTTTGATTTCAGGCTGCGATTTACCTGCACAGATGTCTCTGAAATTGTGCCCAAAATTGGGACTGGCATGCGGTAGTGAAATTCCTTCATTCCCACAGCTCAGTGTGAACCTGGGCTTAACTGACTTTCCAAACCACATACTTGTTACAGGTCACAGTAATGAAGCCAGTGAATCAATATGATAACCAGGCATCTAGGATCTTTACAAAAAGGTCAATAACAGCAGCTTCCATGTTTCTTTAATGACAGGTTTATTAAGTGATCCTAGGGCAGATCTACTAAGATAAAAAGTGTACTGAAGTGAACATATGTGCATTTCAAGCATTCAATAACGTGAAGAAAAGGTTCTGTTTTTTTTTTTTTTTTACATTCTCCTGTGTACATAATAGGATGAACACAGGTCCACTTCAGTTTGCTTCATACTTTAATAAATAAGGCTCAGGTTCACCTTACTTTACTGCCCTTTAAAGCACTTGACTTCACTTCACACATTAATAAATCATGCCCTTAGAGTCCCACCATAATAAACCTTGAGCGTGTCTTTGCCATTACTGACACACTCTACATTGCTTTATAATATTCTTTACCCTAATAACTGGTTTGTGCCCAGCTGGGATGCCTGTAATTTCAAGAGACTCCCACAAGGTCCATCATCTTTCTTATTAATTCAGAAGGGGGTATCCTTTAAAGAGTTAATGCAGTAATACATCCATATCGAAGTGAAACATTTATCTAGTGTCTTGTGAAATTCAGTTAAGCTGGCAAAGTACATTAGCTAGCACATACTTCTGATATTCTGCCTCCCTTGTTTATTTTAAATATTAATGTTGCTCAGATTTTTTTCAGTACATAGCATTATTGTTTCTCCTTTATTAAATTTTCGGCTCTAAATGTTTTCTGAAAGAAAGATGGATGGAGATTAATAAAGTGCAATTGAAATATTAAGTATTATTTGTCAGGGAAAAACACAATCAGTTTCTTTCAAGCCAGTGCATTAATGTTGTTTATGGAAAATAGAAAAAAATTGTTGTTAATCAGAAGCCCCCATGCTGTGGTCCTTATGGTGAAGTATATGGATGAGTGGTTAGATGGATAGCACAAACACAGATCCAGCATGGCTAGCATTGCTCATTACATAAATGATAATATTCCCTACATTGAAGGTTAAGCTCTAAATTCCATTGCCATAACTCTAACAGAGTCCCAATAAGCAAAAAACAACAACAAAAGGCAGAATAACCAGTATAATTCAGTGGGACATTATATAATGTCATTATAGAATGTTTCCCTTTCATTTCAAATTAACAGAGGATTGCAATATCAGGGTAAATTCCCAAAAATCCCAATGTAATCCAGCCTGCAGCCATATTCCGTATATCTCCGGGATGTCTTGATTCCCCAGGATACTTAGATGGGACCCACTTAGAACTATTAAAGAAGCTCAATGGTTTGATTCCTATAGCCAGGGAATTTGGAACATGAAAATGAGTGAACTTTAGATATTCAAATTCTCTTATTTCTCCCCCATGATCCACTGTGGCAGAAAATGGAGCAACATCAGCAGTTTAAATACTATTGCACAAGCATTCAAATTAATGATCACCATATACAGCACCACTGGTTTGGTGTTTCAAGGGTTTAAAATAAAATACCTCATTGCCAAATGATCTTACTTTAATGGCTTGGATACATAAGTGGTCACTGTAAGTACTTGATGCAGTCTACACATTAGCTTTAAGGGTTAAAAATGAGTTTAAAGCCCCAGGGAATTATTATTATTATACAGGATTTATATAGCGCCAGTAGTTTACACATCAATTTACAATATAAAAGACAGACAGTACAGTTACAATACAATAAAATACAAGAGTGTTAAGAAGGCCCTGCTCAAAAGAGCTTACCATCTAATGGGGTGGGGCAAGTGGTACAAAAGGTTGTAGCTGTGGGGAATGAGCTGATGGAAGTGATAAAAGATTAGTTGGAGGGTCTGATAGGCTTCCCTGAAGAGATGAGTTTTCAGGGATCATCTAACAGAGTAGGAGACAGTCAGACAGATTGAGGTAGAGAGTTCCAGAGGATGAGAGAGACTCTGGAGAAGTCCTGGAGATGAGCATGGGAGGAGGAGATGAGGGAGCTTGAGAGCAGGAGGTCTTAACAGAAGCAGTGAGAACAGTTTGGATGATATTTGGATATAAGATTGGTGATGCAGCTCGGGGCAGAGTTGTGAATGGCTTTGTATGTAGTTGTTAGTATTTTGAATGTAATTTCCTGGGCGATCGGAAGCCAGTGTAGTGATTGGCGGAGAGGGGTGGCAGACACTGAGCGGTTGGTAAGATGGATGAGTCTGGCAGCAACATTCATGATAGACTGAAGAGGGGATAGCCTATGGAAAAGTAAGCCTATGAGAAGGGAGTCACAATAGTAAAGGCAAGAGATAACAAGGGAGTGAATGAGTATTTTGGTGGTTTCACTAGTTAAAAAGGGGCAAATTTTTGAGATATTACGGAGGTGAAGTCTACTATAAAAATAGATCCTAATGTTTAACATTATTATAATTACTATTATGTTGTAGTTTTAACCTACCCTTTAATATTTGCCACATAAAAACTTTTTAAGCTTACCTCGGTATATGAAGCCTCATGCTGGTAGCACAAGACCATATAGAAAAACCGCACACACATCGCAATGAAAAGTTATGCATTCTATGCTTTTGTGATTGTAAGCCCTTGTACACACGGTCGGACATTCCGACAACCAAATCCGTCAGATTTTTTCTGATGGATTTTGTCCGAAACTGGTGTTGCATACACACGGTCGGACAAAGTTGTTGGAAAATCCGATCGTTCAGGACGTAATGACGTTATTTCGTTACGACGGGACTATGTTCAGGCTAGTAACCTATAGCTGTGGTCTAGGAATTTGATCTGAGCATGCGTGGCACTTTGTCCGATCAGAATTCTCTACAAACGATCGGACAAAGTCCAATCAGATCATGTTGTCGGAAAATTTTATAACCAGCTCTCAAACTTTGTCGGTCCGACGGAAAAAGTCCGATGTAGCCCACACACGGTCGGATTATCCTACAACACGGTCCGATCGGACATTTTCCGTCGGAATGTCCGACCGTGTGTACAAGGGCTTAGACAAACCTTATCTCAAACTGACCAATGGGCAAACAAGACCCAGCTGATTCACTTGGTTCTCACCCTCATTTTTCTCAGCAAATTATTTCACGTGAAACTTTGGTTACAGCAAAGATTCCCAAAACATTTTAATAGGTAAATGTGACCAAGCAGTAAAGGTTTCTTTCTTGCCTTAAATGTGGATGTGGATGAAATGATAGAGCAAACAGTTTTTTTTTTTTTTAGAAGCTCCTTTACTGTAAGACATGATGCTATTAGTCAGGATTATATTCTGCAACTCTCTGTGTTGGGGAGGACTGATCTAATTAGATTAAATATTGTTAAGTTCGATATCATATAGTACTTTCTCACAGCAAATCATTATCTACCACGATCTATATGGACACAGTTATACTGTATAGAACTAGTATTGCTTAATTACCTTAAATTACTTAAGTAACATTCTATTCCACCGATATCTTTGCTTCTATGCAGAACACATAATGAAAATGTTTTATATGTACACTGTTATAAGCATACATATTTTTAAAGTGTAGAACAGCATTAAAATATCAAAATAATGGATTATAATAGCTGCATCTTTCCCATGTAAACATACATTCTCTCTACCAATTATCTGGGATCTTGATATTTAGAGCATGAATGCCATGCCTAAAATGTGCATTCAATTAGAAGAAGATTCAGACTGACCTACATAGCAGTTCATTCATGAGATAATGCGACCTGCAGTCACAGAGATAAAAGTCAGCTGATTGAGCTGGGCTGCCTGTGCGCACTGCGGAATCCATGCTGCTAGTTTCTCTAAAATTAGACAATCTATTCTACTGAAAATTGGGAATTACACTCTTACATAGTTAGTAAATTTGAAAGCAACACAGGCCATCAAGTCCGACCACAATAAATTTCATTCCACAGTGTCTCAAGTTCAAATTATTGTCTCACACATTTACCTCATTAAGCTCTGTGTATATGTACGGGAAATGTGATCTCTTAAAAATGCACTTTAATTATTTAGATGTATGCATTTAGTCTATATTTGTTTTTAGTTTTTTTTAACATAAACCAAAATGGTAGTTTGACACCGTAAAATATAAATATACTGTCAATATACATAAAATATAAAATTGTTAATAGAAATGTTTTTGACCTATTGTAAAATGTATTGCATTGTTATTTTGTGTTCAAATCATAATATGGAAATAGCATAGGAGAATTGTTACATGAATAGGCACTAGTACTTTTCATTTGTAATGCTTGTATTAGGCATTACAGAGACACATAGCCTGTTTTGCTCAGTGTAAAACTTTGAAATAGCATAGGGAGTGGTTTAAACATGCTGAAGCAATACCATAGATAATGCATAAGAGTCCAATGGATTCTTTTACCCATTCTTCGGGAGTGGTAGAAATTGGCTGCCCCAGTGGCATGAACATATACAACCGTCACAATTCTATATTTCCTTTTAAGGCTGGATTCATACTTATGCAGTTTTAGTACATTTTGCATTTTGCAGATTTGCACTGCAGTCAATTTAACATGGTTTCCTATGGAACACGTTCTGTAGTGCAAATTTGCAAAATGCAAAAAGCACAAAAAATGCATAGGTGTGAATCCAGCCTTAGACTGATCACTAGCACCAGGTTGGCTATTTTAGAGGACATTTGATGCCTCTGAATTTTTCATTTTTGAAGCATCCACTTAATGCTAGTATCAGCATGGCAGAGGGCGTGCAGCTCTTCATCTATATGGATATTGGACAGGTGTTGTGTGCATTCCCGCATTGGCATTCCATTGTTTTCTATTGGAAGACATTGCTGCATGGACACAGACTCTGTGTCTCAATATGACATGTGGGTGCATGCTTGTGAAATCTAGCCAGCCTGCTGCTAATGATCAGTCTACAAAGTTGGTGGAGGATTATGACGGTTGCATATGTTGAACCCACAGGGGAAACCCATTTTTAGCACTCACTGGAGAAGGGTAAAAGGATCCATTGGTCCCTTTTTCATTACCCACGGTGCTACTTCAGCATGTCTGAACCACTGTTTGTGCAATTCCATAGTTTGCATGCATCCCTGTGCCAGTAAAATGCATCCCTGCATGGTGCACATAGCTAATTGTGTCATGTGAACAGGGGCTTAATTTAATAAAAAAACTTAATTAAGAAGGAGAAAGAAGTCAGTAATAGTAGCCACTTGTCTATCAGTAGTTGATCAAGCAGTTCTGAGTTTGATTCATCTTAGTTCGGGTCTATTCTTCTTTTTGAAAAATCCATTTGCTAATTTCTTTCCGTAAAACCAGCTTACTGCCTTAGCTTTTAAGTAAGAGTAGAGGCACTATGAAAAATGATAAAATTGATACAGAAGAAAATTACATACTAAGTTTAAGTTCACTGGCACTTAACTAATTTACAGTTACAGAGTCAGGGGATGCTAGTTTTAATGTGGAATGTCTCACAAAGAAATGTTGCTTTTAGACAGTTTTTTTGCACAGAGGTTGAGGTTCAATCACCTGTATTCGTGGTGATTTTCTTTGGTCTACTGCATTAGTAGCTTTATCCTTGGTGAAATACTGCATTTCTATAAGTATTGTGGCGGTACATTGTTTATTGCTACAAACCTGGAAATGATTATGGGATCACAGTCAAGATAGAACCTTCCACTAAGCACTCTTTCTTTAGCATCTGCACTATTATGTCCTTTCTTGTAGCAAGCAAGTGTATGTAATAGAGTTTGCATTAATCCCTACAATGTGCAATATAGTTACCGTAATATAGATGAACTCGAGGAGACTTTTTCTCAACAAAAAAGGGTCACAATTGAGATTAACATTTGCATTTCCCTTTCCATCATGGTTACCATAGAGATGTCTTGTATTCAATCTATACATAGCGCTTAATAGTATATTATTCTAATACACAGGGAGAAAATATGGAACTAAATATGTTTCTTTCATTTTATTCAAATAAATCATTTGGTGCTTGGTATGACTTGTGTCAAATATTTAGTAGTGATGCCTTCACTTCCAGAAATTCTGAAACTTGGTGCTACTTTTTCTTATTACCTAAATGTGACCAAGTTGGCTTATTCACTAAAGCTACACTTATGGAAGGAAAAGGACAATGTTTTTAGTGCAGTAGCATGCTGTAGTCATATTAGCTTGGAATACTGTACATACTTTACTGATCTGAATTTATTGAGATCAATTATAATGGGCTGCTAGGAGTACTGGTGCATGTGTATAACAAAACAACTGTTTGACTTTAAATGGGTAGACGTAGTAGTCAATAAAAGCACTTGTTATTTTCAAATTTCTTCAATCATAGAAGGGCAGTCCCCTTTTTCTCTATAGAACAGATTAAAAAGGCTGTGGTGGGTGTATGTTAATCCAAGATTTGGCCAACTTTGGCTAAAAAACAAATCATATGAAATTAGCACTATGACTTTTTTTCTAATTTTGGATAGTGTGGAAAGGTTAGAACTCAAGCTTTTATTGCTCTCTGTGTTCCTGCTGGAGATAATTGTGGGAAAGTGGTGAGAAATACAAACATGTCACCAGAACAAGAAATAAGGCTTAGGTCTCATTCACATAGTCATTGTGGCCTATATAATGTGAATGGAGTCGCCTGTAATTGTGTGCAGGTATGTTATATTTCTCCATGTGAATGGATAAGCTGTACAGACACAGACCACTGTCCTAATGTGACACGTGAACAAGGGTGAGTGAGCAGCCCTGAAGGCAGGCAATATGCATTTGGGGATGCGCACCAGTGTTGCCAACCTACCAGGTTGAAATTTACTGACACAACACCAAAAATTTACTGGCGCTGTCAAGTTTTTACTGGCATATCTAAAGGTTACAAAATTACAGTTTTTAGTGCAAATTTCAGTATTTAGGCTATAAACAAGTATAATATGCAATTAGCAAAGTGAATTAAGGTAGATATTAGGGCAAAAACATATTTCTTACTTTATTTTCGATATAGTAAATAAGTATCTCAGGAATCGAGAGGGCAAAAAATTAGAATGGGCGGCACACACACAAAATTGACTCTCACAGTAACACTGACAGCAGTGTGCAGCAGCACAGATGATGGCACCTCACCAACATGACAAGTCCCCTCTTGGCATGGAGAGTCACAGTGATCCTCACTCTCCATGCCAAGTGGTCCCTTCAGTCCACTCCCGGATTGCCTACCTCCTGTTCCGCAGACCTGCACATGAGGCCCTGGCTTCTCTGTTCCACTGGCAACCTTTTTCTTTCACTGGCATTTACTGGCAAGAGAAAAGTGCCCATTTTTTACTGGCTGCCAGTAAAAATACTGAAAGTTGGCAACACTGGTGCTCACCTGTTCCTACACATGTGTCAGATTAGGGCAAGCCCATATGTTCATACAGTCACTGCACTGGAGTGCATTTTCACTAGACAAACTTAAGCTGCCTGCACAAAGCACCATTCACATAAACATGGCATACATTTATACTGTACAGCTCCCCTGTGAATGATCCCCAAACCATCCAATGGAGACATCAGTACTCTTACTTCCTAATGGGTCTCATAGACAGGAGTTGAATTGAAATCTCCCTGATGGAACACAGACAGCATAACACAATAAACTGGCAGGTGTATAACCCTTTCCCTTTCTTTCCAAACTACAGTTTAAAGGGTAACTCCACTTTGGTGGGGAGAAAAATAGCAAATACAAAAATGAATAATATAGTATATACAATTGTGACTCAAGTCATATCGTAATTTAATGTTATTAAAAATTACTTTTCCTTTTCAATCTGAAGCTCTGTAATTTTCTGTAAAATACAATACAATATGGCTACCTGGAGGTGTACACAGAATGTGTATAGAACATCCCACCGATATGTAATTTCCTGCTTGTGTGATTGTCTCGCTGATTTTCCCAGAAGTCTTCCTTTAGATTCAAATCAGATATCATACATCCCCTGCAACAAAAATGTTAGGACATCACATCTAAAAGGATGCAGGCCCTTCAATTTTCCTCATTTGAGCCCTGCTGGTGCAGCAACTGATTGATAATAATGAAACCACTTCCATTAGATTCACTTACCACACGAACATAGACAAACACACACAAGATTTCTCCAGAATAACAAAAAGTTAGGAATCTCCAACAAAGTTTGTGAATTTCTTTCAATGTACATAGATCAGCCAGAGGGGAGTGTTTTTTTCTCTCAACAAAAGTGGAGGTACTCTTTAGGCTGCCTGCACAAAGCTCTAGCTGCATAAACATGGCACACATTAATACTGTATGGGCCACAGTGCCCCTGTGAACGATCCCCAAACCATCCAATGGAGACATCAGTACTCTTACTTGCTAATGGGTCTCAAAGACAGGATTTGCAGGGAAATCTCCCTGATGGAACACAGACAGCATAAAAAAAATAAACGGATGGGGGTGTAACCCTTTCCCTTTCTAGCCAAACTGGAAAAAATAGCTTACAGTTTAAGTGTTACATGGAAACGTGTTAAACGTATAAACGTATTACTGGAAATGTATTAATTGGGAGCATTAATTAACACCACATCTTTTAGTATGTATTCACTGTCTCCTAATGATCATATCAATTTTCAGGGTAAAGTACTATGTTTAGGTTCCCTTTATCATATCTTTAAGGCACTTTGCACCCTTTATTAGTTCTGGGAAGACTTGCAGAGAGAAAGGCATATACATGTGCACGAGATCTTGTCACATTTGAACAACTTTCTTTTTTATCTTTCTAGTACCTGTAATGATTGATTCCCATTGCATAAAAAAAAATCCAGAGTGCACTTTCACTGTCCCAATGTTAAACTTGTACAGACACCCAATAAATTACCTGCCAACGGCCCTGCATTTTTCAGCTGAGATGACCAGCACATTTTACTACTAGTTTAAATGATCTGGGAAGACATTTTATAGTCGCTCAATTAATTTTAATTCATTTTACAAACAGGGAAGTAAAACTCCAATATGCCCTTCTTTCCTCCTTGACCCAAAATGAAATTACATAGAGATTTGCTTCCCAAGCTCTTCTCACACCGTTCTTTCCTGTATGAACAGAAATGACAAAATATCTAGTTTTATTCATAAAAATTAGATGTGGAATTATATATTTTTCTGCCTTGAGAGAATGTATTTTAAATGTGGCTCGGATTGGCATCCTGACAGAGAAGAACCAGCTTAGTATTAAAATAATTAATATAACATTTGTTGTATAATGAGGGGCTATTTAAAATCAGCAGCACCACTTAGCCAAGAGCTCCAGGTCGTGATGTGGTTCATAAGTTCTTTAGAATGTGTTTCCATTTAGTGGTTTGCTTCAGGCTGTAGAGCCGACTGGAGTGATGCCCGTGTCTTGCTAAAAACTTTCTCCAAACCATTTTCTCATTACCTTCTATGCACTAAGAAATGATCACTAAATAGGTAATACACTTTATAGTTCATATTTTAACCACTTAAGGACTGAGCCTCTTTCTAAGATTTGTTTACAAGTTAAAAACTGTTTTTTGTTTTTTTTTGCTAGAAATTTACTTAGAACCCTAATATAACATTTTATATTTTTTTCTAACGCCCTAGAGAATACAGTGGCGGTCGTTGCAATACTTTCTGTCACACCCTATTTGCGCAGCAGTCTTACAAGCACACTTCTTTTGGAAAAAATACACTTTTTTGAATTAAAAAAATAAGACAACAGTAACGTTAGCCCAATTTTTTTATATTGTGAATGATAATATTACTCCAAGTAAATTGATACCCAACATGTCACGCTTCAAAATTAGGCCCGCTTGTGGAATGGGGACAACCTTTTACCCTTAAAAATCTCCATAGGCGTCGTTTAAAAAAATTCTACAGGTTGCATGTTTTGAGCTACAGAGGAAGTGATTTTGCTAGCATTGCATTATTTCTCCCCAATATGCATTACACTTGCATGTAAAACATAAGTTACAAGTTATGGATACACAGTGAAAAATTACAGACACTTACAAATTGGCTAGTAATGGAAATAGACAGTGCTAAATACTTAGACAGAGAAGTATGGCCAGAGCTTTTTTGGTCATACTTCTCTTTTGGGTCACAGGAGTGCACTTACTTTTATCCTCCTGTGACCCAGAGTTGGCGGATATGGGCCTATAGCTCACTGTCTGCCTGATTGACAGCTGGTTCCAACTCTCATTGAGGCTGAGAGTCAAAGCCAGCTGAACCCGCCCCTCTCCAGCCTGGAGCTCCAGTTTGACAGTCTATGATTTCATAAACCCCTTTCCTTTAAATTGAAAACCGTGTGTCAATTAAATTGTATGTAATAATCACTTGTCACTTTCTTTGAGTCTTCCTTTGAAGTTTATACACTGTTTTTTTTTTATTTTATTTTAGCGTTGCAATTATTTTATCTGGTTACAGTGAGGGTTATACAGTGCCTTGAAAAAATATTCACACCCCTTGAAACCTTCCACATTTTGTCATGTTACAACCAAAAATGTACATGTATTTTATTGGGATTTTATGTGATAGGCCAACACAAAGTTACACATGATTATGAAGTAGAAGGAAAATGATAAATGGTTTTGTAACATGACAAAATGTGGAAAATGTCAAGGGGTATGGCGGGGGGAATATTAATTGCTTGGTTTTAGAGAGATGTCGTTTCAGGAAGTGGTGCGACATTCATGCTGATATGTCAGTTAGTAAGTTAGTAATGCAATCTCTGGAGAGATTGTTGTATTTTAGTGCCAATGCACTCGGTCTAACGTGCCAATCGGTATGAAATTGCACTGTGTGTTGACAGATTGCATGCAGATTGTAAGCTAACAGATCTGCCAGATGGAGATCTGTGTGCGTGTGTGGTGGTCCAGCAGACCAGTCTGCGAAAAAAATGTTGGGTGGTGGCAAATGTATTGAGAAGATATTCAATGATAATTGCGCATTTAAACACACCAGTATGAATCTTACAGGGAATTATTCAAGAATAATATATAGCAATGGCTTCATCCTAGATTTTTAAATAATTACATTTAATTAGGTCTTCAGTTAGGTATCTAAATAATAATTAGATGGAAATGTTAAAGTTCAAGATCATTTTTGGCTGACAAATAGCTATAAGCAGTTGAAATATATTAATTTGTGCGTAATTAGTAAAACAAAGAAACCGAATATAGCTACTTGGACATACAGAACGATAAAGAAATTTTTTGAAAAAAAAAAAGATTGAAACTTAAACTACTATAAAAGCATTCTCTGACCTGCAGTATTATGTACAGTATTCAAATTATATCCTTCTCTGTAGTTGATTACCTTTAAGATAGGCGTAAGAGCTGGGGGGGGGGGGGGGGCGCTATAATAATTCTGATTGTGACTCACATCACAGATCTCTATTAAAGTAAACCAGCTGACGTTTTTTTTTCTGACCTGCAAGGGAATAGTCATAATGAGCTAGTATGCACTGCATACTAGCTCATTATGAAATACTTACCTTAGAACGAGGCCCCGACATCTCGCCCGATCCTCGTCGAGGGAGCTGACATATTTCCTCGGCGTGTCTTCCGGGTATCGCGGCTCCGGCGCTGTGAATGTCACTCCCGCGCATGCGTGATTTCTTTCCGGCAGGGTCCGAGGTCTGCTGGAATTTCAGCCGAGAATCCCCTGTGTGCATGCGCCGATGCAGTCAGCGGCGCATTGCGAGGGGAATATCTCCTAAACCATACAGGTTTAGGAGATTTTTTTTTACCTATAATAAGGCTTACCTGTAGGTAAAAGTTATAAAAAAGACTATACAACCGCTTTAATGACTACAAAATATACAGCATATGACATTATCTTTCTAGCTTCTAAACACACAGTATACAGTATATTATTAATATTGCACAGCTAGTAGAAGAACCTTAGCAAATGTATAGGTTATATTTACTAGAACTAGAACTATTTGTTCTATACAAATAAAAAGTTATAATAACATTCATATTATTAGTTTTATTTTAAGAAAATAGTTTTACGGTGTAAAAATATTACTCTAAAAGGCATCTGTATAATTAATAATATATCCCGCACATTTTTGTGGCCGTTTATTAGTGGGTTCCATAAAAGGCAATCATTTGAAGATATAATTTGGGATCTTATTTTTTGCCATAATAAAGAAATGTTTGCTGAAAATATTTAAATAGGAATTGTGCATAAAATATGATAACTAGTTTTGCAGCCAACACATCTCGGGGGTTCCCCAGAAAAGTAACAAATAAAAAGTTATTTTTCTTTTCTTTCATAAAAACTCAAAAAAAGGGATTTATCTATATTGTGTGAAATCATCCACCAATTACCATCCAACTCTTCAGTCTTATTTGAATCTGTATAGCACTTGCGGGTCACAGGTCACAGCGGCCCTTATGTTCATCTCTTCAGATCTGTTGACAGCGGACACCTTTGACTTCAGAAAAGAATTGGATTTGGCGATAGGTCTATTATTGTTCTTATAGATGCATATTAGACTTACTCTGTCTGCATCTCTTTTTGTTTTAGAAAAAAAAAAGAGTTCTGTGCCAAGGGCTGAATCTTCTTTCTTTTTCTCTAAGGTACTTTTTAGAACTTGACTTAGATGCATAAGAAAGCATTAGAGATGAGATAATGCAGAAGTCTGAAATCGATCAATAACCAATGTAATTATATGTTTTATACCTCCTGACTCATTTATTCCAAACTTAAAGATAAAATTACAACACAAATTTTAACTGCTTCCCATCCGGTATGGTGGGACAAGCATCATTCCGGGATGCTCAGTGGTGCGATCTGTAGCCGCTGTGTTCACTGTACTGCAGTGATTAGCTCTGGGCCCATGTGATCACTGTCAACTATCACAGCGATCATATTACCAGTAGTAAGCAACAGTTGTCATTCATGATGCCATTGTTTACTACTGTGATCTCTGTGATTGGTCACAGCGATCTTGTGGCACAGGGCCAGTCACACGGGCCCTGTACCATGTGATAGCTGTGGCCAATCACAGCAGTCATAGTAGTAAACAATGGCATCATTATTGATGCAGAACACAGTTAGAAATGATACACTTATACAGTATAGTACAGATAGTACAGTGTATACTTTTCTTGCGACCGTGAAAACAAAAATTATAATTTTTTTTTTTTTAAATTATGAGCATCCCTTATCATCGCCACACCAGTCAAATTCTATCTATTCACCCCACACCAGTCACAGTGTCCCTGATCACTGCCATACCAGTTCCAGTGCCCCTGATCGCCACCACACCAGTGCTTGGTTGCCTCTGCTACCTGTACTAGCCCTAGCCTGTTTATTGTTCACTTTTCTGCCTGCTTCCTAGACCAATCCTTTGCCTGTTTACCGACCATGTCTCTGCCTGCTACCTGAACTGACACCACTACACATCTGACTGTCTATGCTCCTGCGAGACATCAGTCCCAGCCATGTCCTGAGAACAACTGAGCTCTTGGAACCACAGGAACTCTTTTGTTCTTCCTTCCTTTAGCCTCCTGTACTACCTGGCCAATGAACATAGCATTCCTGGGGGCAGGCAGAAGGCTCGCTTTGCTTATAGGAACTGGGACTGCACTAAGCTATATTCCCTGACCACTTGTATAGGGGATGACAGTTAAAATTGGTTGATTTGTATAATGCACAAAATGCAAGTGTCCAATATATACTCAGTCCACAAAGTGAAAAAATCTCACACATATGGTATTGTCAGTAGCAGTAGCAGAATGTGTTTTGAGTTGAAATTATATGTATGCCCATGCTGTATGTCTTTAATTGTCTTATTCAATTGACAGCTTTGTGTAAAAAAATTATCATTTTTATTTTTTCCCACATTTTCCAAAAAGATGTGGAAAAAAATGACATCTTCAAAAGACTTACCATGCTTCCAAAAACACCTTGCGGGTGTTTCTACTGTTCTGGTACTCCAGGGCCTCCAAAAATCTGAGGAATATAAATGTGTAATTTATGCCCGTGGAAAGCCAGTCTGAAGGTGCTCTTTCAAATCTGATCCTCTCTATGTGGGTAGGCTGTGAAAAAAGTCTTATACATGTGGTATTAAGGCCACATTTCAAGTCCCCTCCTTTTTTGATGGGCGACCAGAGTGATAAGTGGTATATGGCATTTATGATTAAATCATTTGTAGCACTACCCTTACTTAAAGTGATTGTAAAGGTTTGTTGTTTTTTTTAAAATAACAAACATGTTATACTTACCTCCTCTGTGCAGTTGGACCCTCTTCTCGGGTCCCTCTATACTGCTCCTTGCCCCTCCCTCCTATTGAGTGCCCCCACAGTCAGCAGCTTCCTATGTGTGCACTCAAGCCGAGTCACAGCTCCCTGTGTCCATTCAGACACGGAGCACTGACCTTGCTCATCCCCTCTCTCCCCTGATTGGCTGACTGACTTTGATTGACAGCTGTAGTAGCCAATGGTGCCACTGCTGTGTTTCAGCAAATCAGGATGGCTAAGACACTCATGAACACCATTGGAGAGAGATGGGGCTCAGGTAAGTAATTAGGGGAGTGCTGGAGAGACTGCTACACACAGAAGTTTTTTTTTTTTTTATCTTAAAGCATAGAATGCAAGATAAAAAAAAAACTTCTGCCTCTACAACTACTTTAAAAGTGATTTTACATCTATAATAATATTAATATATAATAATAATAATAATAATAATAATAATAATAATAATAATAATAATAATAATAATATATAATATATATATATATATAAGATATAATGTGTGTTCACAATCCCAGTGCTACAATTGATTAACTGTAACGACACAAGTCAAGAATCCCAGTGCTGCAAATCATCTGCTGCAACCACTTGATACTTGTGTCTTAATACACTTGTTTTTTGCACACCATATGTGCTACACTTCAGTTTCTGGATCCACTGTGCTCCTCCATCAAATTAATTAATCACTCACCTTATTCTTTGACCCATAAATCATAGGTCTCAATGCACTTGTTACTCCTCTTACCCTCAAATTAATTCTCCTCCTCTGTTCCCCTAATAGGGTCCATACTGGAGTGTGCCCTTTTGTTAGAGGAAGGAAAGGGATCAGCAGAGTAAACAATAGCATGTGATTGGTGTGATGACCGACCATGGCAATCACATGATACTCAGTCCCTTGGATCTACTCGGTACATGGTCTCTGTATGCAGAGATGTCTAATTGTCAGCGATTAGCAGGTGGAACAGCCACCCAACAGCTATTTTCTGTATCCAATTTGTTTAGAAGTGGCATTGGATAGATAACAGGAGTTAATGAGAAAAATAGAAAAGGGCAACACGTCATAGTAATCAAAGAATTCATCTTTAGTAAATGTGATCACCGTAATCTGAAATCAGGTTGGATGCTAGGAGTACCCCATTGTTCACTTACCATTAGACCACTGTACAATAAAGTGCTATGAGTACTCCATTGTACAATTACCATTGTTCCTTGTTCACTTGTCACTGACCGGCTGTCTGAATGATGGAACCTAATTATGAATGGTTATATGGGCTCTGCTTGAAGGAAAAAAATATTTGTACGAGAAACTATCATCGAGGAATACTCAAGTGTTGCGTGCTAGTTATGGGGCAATAATGGCTAGATTTTAAGGAAACCTGTATGATACAACTATGAGTGGTGCCATTGCTAACTTGATTTTCTAATGGTGCAGGCATGGAAGCTGTTATCTTGATCCTGGCTTAATATTAAGAAGTAACTGACATGAAACCAGCATGCATTGCAGAAGGATCAGGATGAGAGCCACATTGCTTTCACCTTTAAAAACAAAGCCCCCAATGTAAGCTTTCATATTTCTGCATTATGCTTTTCATTCTTTCTCTTTTTCTACAGAGATTTATTTTAATTGCTCTAATATGTCAGTACCAACATAGCATTATGAAAACATAAACCACTTATAGTTTCAAAATGTTCAGATCAAATTTTACGCTTTAACCTCACCTGGTTATTTATTCAGCTAATAGATATGTGTTCTTAATCCCTTTATCCTCTTGTTTTGATGGGCAAGAACTTTTGATGGCGACAAGATGAAGAGTAGAATACATACACATCAGCAGCTCTCTAATCCATTCTGTCAATGTTTTTTCACGTTAATGTTCTTTGCAAACAAAGTTTGCGAACCTTAGTCTATGATATCATCGTGGCCAGTGGTGCAGAGTTAATCAGAGTTCTCTCAAAGGATTTCAAATATACTAAACTCCAAATGCATGAGCAACATAATATCTCTTGTGAGTTTAAATTAAATTGATTCCTGCCCTTATAGGAAAGGTGCTAATCTGCTATATAAGAGAAGGATTTGATGCAGTGGAAGAAGCAGACAAAACAGCTTCTTCTAAATGCCACTAAACAAGTGAAAGTCAATCCAGATAGTCTTTCATTTCAGTCCTCTTTTTTCCTTGACCGAGCTTATTTTCCTGACAACATTAACTGAAGTCTGGCGTATTAACCTATACAGCTTAAACAGTTACTGATATTGGAAAGCGCCAAATGCACATAAAAGCACGCACACAGGTTGGAGTTGAAGGACTTGTGTTTTTGTTATTAAAACGGAATTAACCTCAGCGATACTTTGCTTTGTTCCAATGGTCCAGCCCCTGCAAGGTCCTTCACCGGTGCCATCATCATCTCCCCAACTTCTTCCATGTGCCAATCTTCAGCCATCTTGATTGGCTGATGTGGGATGACATCACTACCACACATGTGCAGGAGTGACGTCGTTCCCTGTGCTAGAATGTAAACTGAGCTGTGCATTCTACAGAAGACTGCGAGCACACAGGTTTTTTAAATTTTTTTGTAGAAAAGACATTGCATGCCTCTTCTGCAATTAAGAGCTCCCTGTTTTTTTTTAATATTGGAGTTTAGTTCTACTTTTATGTTCCTTTATTGTACATAATGACTCAGAGTCTGTACTTACAGACAGGAGCTCTGGACAGAGGAGAGCACTGGAGCTGGCTGGAGAATGGAGTCAAGTAATTAAAATAGCCTGCACTGTACCCCTAGACATAACACGCATTTAACCCTTGCAGTGTGTGTGTTGGGGGGGGGGGTGCACTGCAAGGATAGATTTCTTTCTAATTCTTAGAGTTGGGCTTTAACTAATATAGAGCTGTATAAGATTATATCACAAATAAATACAAAGATGAGTTAATATTTCCTTTATAGAGGACACAACATATTGAATGTAGGAAAGAGCTGTTTACATCTTTAGTCTTCAGTGCAAAGTCACATTTAAATTATAGGTTGGAAGGGAGGCAAAAAGTCAACAAGTAATAACAGACAGTGGATGTGGGATGCACATAAGACTGTTCTTGTCATTGACCCTTTCAGAAGGGTAAAAAAATGACTAGTTAGTACACTGGTATCAGCATGTGTGAATAGAGATGTGTGATGGGTGAAGCTTGCAAGACTGTGAGGACACTTTGTTAAAAGGAACTGACAGCACAAATGAATTCCTTCTATTCATTTTAGCCATTTCTAATCTTTATGAGATTTATAATAATGCCAAAGCTCAGTTTTTGCAATAGGATGAATTTCACAGTAGGTTTACAGACAGATTGTTCAGTGGGCTAGTATTTTAGATAAATAACAATGGTGCTGTCTGAGTCTTCAGTCTCCATCATACTGCCCTGTTGCTTTGCTTTCTTGCTTTCCTCTTTTCAGGTTTTCTTTGTATAGAAGAAATATGATGCATTGAGATTCAGCTGAATGTTTCTTCCCTGGATTTTATTGTTCTAAAGAGAAATATACATTTTTGTAGCTTATAAAGCCTTTGGAGCAGCAAAGATGTGTTTCTAAGCATGCTTTTGAACACTGAAATGGTTCTTTTTCTAACTCCATCTGAGATCTTTGCAAGAATTGAAGTTTTATTGACGTGTGGAGGCGAATCTGTCATCTCTAAGGCTACTTTCACACTGGGGCGTTGTGGGCGCTGGCGGTAAAGCGGCGCTATATTTAGCGATACAGCGCCTGCAAAGCGCCCCAGTGTGAAAGGAGCCTAAGACTCAGTGTGGTACTGTACTACACACATACCAAAACAATATATTTTCTATTTGAGTTAGTGGACAGGATCCTGTATTACAAGCTGATAGTGATAATCCTGGACTATAAGCTGTAAACCTTATGGGGACTCTGATCATCCTTGAAGAATACATTTACTTATATGGTACATAAGACAACCTATTGACACAATATATGGGTTTACCTTTTAAGCACATAGTAAATTGTCAGCTACATAATGTTTCCTATGCCGTTTTGAAAAACAAAAATGTAATGGACCTCAAGTTGATGTTGTCAAGTTTTTTTTGCATGCTCAGAACTTTAGAGCATATGCTGAAATAGGTGCAAAGACCTTTCATTGTATAATAATAAGCACATGTCCACTACAAAAAAATTGACATGTTTGTTATTTAGGACAGTAGAGAACATTGCAGAAAATACAGTAACTTTTACCAAACAGTCAACAATCATATTTCATTGTTTTGTCTACGCTAAACTTTTGGCATTTTATTGATTGCTGAGGGTTATTGTACTTCACTTATCAGCAATGCTTCTAGCACTGCTTTGTTAAATTGCCTTCTATTGATCTTGGGGTGCTGTGTTCTTCTAGATGATTTTGTTTTCCTGATTCTAGATTTTTGTTGTTTTTTTTTATTAGATTATGTTTCTCGTCATTTTCCAATTCCTCACGCTTGCTTCTGTCTGCTATTTTAGAAGGGCCAAACACTATCCTGACACCTTATCCTGACTGCTATCCACCTTATTTTATTTAGTTCTTTAATTGTCCAAAATCATAAGAACATAAACTCAGTACATTATGTATTGCACAGATCAAGGGAAGGGAGGCTTTTCATTGTTGTACAGTGAATGGTCTTTATAACTTTACATTGAAGGTTACTATCAGCGTCCTTTAATTTAGGCTTAAGGTTTCTTTGTTCATGTATGAAAAAGTGAGGAATACCATTGCAATGACAAAACTGCAAAGTCTGAATCAAAGTAAGCATGAACTCACTTGTACGAAATGAAAAGCAGCAGGCTTTATTAAATTCTATTAATTTGAAATGACAAAAGTACAAGAATAGATATTTCTTATATTTAAAATACATACTTCTGTAAAAGTTATTCCTGCCCGAAGGGTTTTAGTTACATATTCCACCCTGTCAATAGCCCCTCCTCACATGAATGGTTAGCATTAAACTGGTTACTGAAAACAACTGTTCACTAATAGTGTGAAAAGCAGAAAAGTAGGATCAATCATTCAGGTCAATTAGCCACAACATTTGGTTTTAACGTAGGACAGAGCAGCCATGAAATTTAGATGGAGCTGACAAATTGATGAGGTTAAGAGATGCTTAAAGTTGATAAACTTTCAAAAGTTGATTATTTGTTGAACAATGGCAGGTCTATTCAGTAGGGTTATGCAAGGAGCAATGACAATTTGCAATGCTCAGTGGTCCCTAGTAACCAATCTGATTTATGCTTACTGCAACTAGATCATGAAAGGATGAATTCAGTTTGCTATGTGATTCTGAACGTTGCTCTTTCTCTCAATAAATAAACTTATGTCTGTGCAATAAATGTGACTTATTTATTATTGTATTTATTAGAAACTAAAAGGACAATTGTGTCTGTATTTTATTAAATCTGAACTGTAATGAACTAGGTAATTTCTCAGTAAACACACATTGATGAAACAACGGTAATGTACAAAAATTACTGAATAACGATGATATATTTGCCTTTGTAAGGACATTTCCCAATTCTTAGGGTATGCCCTCAGAATACATTTTCATTCAATGTTTGTTGATTAAACGCTACTAGTACCTTGCTAGCATGCTAGAAAACTTTTGTTTTTACAAAATAAAGTAGGTAAACATAATAAATAAATAAGTCAAGGTGGTACTGCATGCAAAACATTTTGTACTTCAATTATTTTCATAGGTGAAAGAGTGTATCTACTATTTTATTATCTCACTATATAGACTTTATTGGGTGTATTACATTTAATCTTTACTTATTCTGCGTCCATAGATACATACTCCACAAATGACTGAACTGAATTGCTATGTTTACTTTGCATGCTGGTTTCAATATCTACTGTCATTAAGTATAACAAGGACACATTCATCAACGTATTTAAACCCTCACCTTGTAAAACAACCCATTCAGTTTAAAATAGAAATGAAAGTCAAAACATTTGTGTATATATATATATATATATATATAAATTACAAAAACGTTCTTTTCCATTTTTTATAATTGATCATATACCCACTGCTCTCAGCTACATAAGAGCTAGGGGAGGAAAAATAGCAGCACCCTAGTTTATAGCAGGTAATGTATGAGCAGGCTGAGTTCCCAGAACAGCTAGAGAACTGGCCTAGTATGGTCAGTTCTTGATTGGACACCAGATAGACCAGACTGACAGGAATACCAGGGATTTCACACAAAAGAAGCAATACAAAGAGAACAGGATACTTTTTTTTTATACAAGTACATAGCACAGCAGGCCTTAAAAAAGTATTCATTCTCCTTAAAAATGTCCACATTTTGTCATGTTACAACCAAAAACATAAATGAATTTTATTGGGATTTTATGTGATAGACCAACACAAAGTGGCACATAATTGTGAAGTGGAAGTAAAATGATTTTCAAAATTGTTTACAAATAAATATGTGAAAAGTGTGGCATGCATTTGTATTCAGCCCTCTTTACTCTTATACCCCTAACTCAAATCTAGTGGAACCGATTGCATTCAGAAGTCACCTAATTAGTAAATAGAGTCCACCTGTGTGTAATTTAATCTCAGTATAAATGCAGCTTTTCTGTGAAACCCTTAGAGGTTTTTTAGAGAACCTTATTTAACAAACAGCATCATGAAGGCCAAGGAACAAACCAAACAGGTCAGGGATAAAGCTGTGAAGAAGTTTAAAGTAGGGTTAGGTTATAAAAAAATATCCCAAGCTTTGAAGATCTCACGGAGCACTGTTCCATCCATTATCCTGAAATGGAAAGAGTATGGCACAACTGCAAACCGACCAAGACATGGTTATCCACCTAAACTGACAGGCCCGGCAAGGAAAGCATTAATCAGGGAAGCAGCCAAAAGGCCCATGGTGCTCTGCAGAAGCTGCAGAGATCCACCGCTCAGGTGGGAGAATCTGTCCACAGGACAACTATTAGTCATGAACTTCACAAATATGGCCTTTATGGAAGAGTGACAAGAATAAAACCATTGTTAAAAGAAAGCCATAAGAAATATTGTTTTCAGTTTGCAAGAAGCCATGTGAGGGACACAGCAAACATGTGGAAGAAGATGCTCTGGTCAGATGAGACCAAAATTGAACTTTTTATCCTAAAATCAAAATATGTGTGGTGGAAAACTGACACTGCACATCACCCTGAACTCACCATCCCCATTGTGAAACGTGGTGGTGGCAGCTTCATGTTGTGGGGATGCATTTCTTCAGCAGGGACAGGGAAGCTGATCAGATTTGATGGAAAGATGGATGGAGCCAAATACAGGGCAATCTTAGAAGAAAACCTATTAGAGTCTGCCAAAGACTTGAGACCGGGGTCGAGGTTTACCTTCGAGAAGCACAACAACCCTAAACATACAGCCAGAGCTAAAATGGAATGGTTTAGAGCAAAGCATATTAATGTGTTAGAATGGCCCAGTCAAAGTTCAGATCTAAATCCAATTGGAAATCTTTGGCAAGACTTGAAAATTGCTGTTCACAGACCTCTCCATCCAATTTAACAGAGCTTGAGTTATTTTGCAAAGAAGAATGGGCAAAAATGTCACTTTCTAGATGTGCAAAGCTGATAGAGACATCCCAAAAAGGCTTTCAGCTGTAATTACAGCAAAAAGTGGTTCTACAACACTTTTCACCTATTTATTTGTAAAAAAAAATTGAAAACAATTTATCATTTTCCTTTCACTTCACAATTATGTGCCACTTTGTGTTGGTCTATCACATAAAATCCTAATAAAATACATTTATGTTTTTGGTTGTAACATGACAAAATGTGTAAAATTTCAAGGGATATGAATACTTTTTCAAGACATTGTACCAGGAATATAAAAATGTTAGGTTTACACATTATTTAAAATGGAATTAAACTCTGCTAAAAAATCTCTAAATTGAACCCCCGGGGAGGAAAATGCCACAATGTGCTTGTATGCACAGCATACTATCACATTATGACAGTCGTACAGCCCTCCAGCCAGTGCTTGGGTGCTTCCATCTTCTCACGGTCTTGCTTCTGGGTTCGCACTGTTCCACTGATTAAATGGCCAGGCCACGATTATGTCACTCTTGTGCATGAGCACAGGAGTCACTTCAGCTAAGCACACAGCAGGTGCCGTAAATGTACTCTGAGCGTAGCTCTGTGTACATTACAACTGACAGGCAAGGGGAAGCATGTAAGACAAACGAGACCATTAGGGTCTCTTCTGTCATAAAAACCTTGAATTTTTTAATACCTCTTTAAAAGAAAAGTCTGGGATGTGTCTAGGACTGACTTTGGTCCAAGTAGCTCATTAAGTACATGAGGATGAACACGTTGGGTAGGATTCCTTTGATATTTAGTAATCTTTTCCCTGTTACTCCCTTTTTTCAGCCAGCTCTAAACATTACTTGTGTGCAGAATATTACAACAGATTTTGTGCTTTTGAAAAAACAGCAAGCAGGCAGATATTTTGTTTAGAGCTACATTCCAAAACCCTAGAACCCACGGACAAGTTGATAAAGTTGAGGGACCAACACAATTAAGTCAACAAGATCAATTGCTACCCATGGGTAAATGGAATAGGTTCTTAAGAACTTGTATCATGAGCTTGACATGTGTGTTAGATCTATCAAGAATGGTTCGTAAACTTTCTTTCTCCAAGCACGATCCCTTGTTTCATAAGTAGGGTTATTGCCTTTGCTTAGTTTGCAAAAGCTGTTCTACTTTAAAGTACACATTAACACAATAACGAATACCTCTTTATGATTTTTAACATAGTAATATAATTTTCAAAAAGAATTATCTGGTCATCCTGCCATTAAGGTCCATGTTTAGACACTTTCTGTTATGGGTGACAACTCTTCTGTATAATCACCCTCTGACACGAGCTTCCAGTGGAGACGATATGCAGCTATTCCAATGCTCATTGCACAAGTACTTTCCATCAATGTCACCTTTAGAAAGGCCGCCCTGAGCATGCATGTATACAGGCAGTAGCTTTAAAGAGGTGGCAGGACACCAACACTGAAATGCAAAAAAAAAAGTGATACAAATGTGAAAATTCATAATAGAGTGCTTGGCATATCGAATATCATCCAGTTAGTGTTTAGATATACTTTTAACTATGCTTACATGATTTTACCACCTGCCTGCTAGGTTGAGTGAAGACTATGAGGTCGCTTGGATAAATAACACAGCCTCTAACATAGGTGTTACTATAATTATGGTTGCGGTCCTGAGAGAAGGTTGCCAATCAAAACTCCTTGAGGCAACAGGTGAAACAGGATAGGCTTTACCCCAGATGTCATGGCAACCAACCGGCTTCCATTCTTTTATTACTAAAAGCATTAAATGGTGCACATTACTTACAATTTTTCTATTATATACAGAAGAATCAAAGTCTATAGATATGTTATTATAATTATATAGTACCACTAAATTACTGCCAGTCTATAACACAACAATGTTATGTGGTGCGAGTATTGTAACCAGAAACTGTCTAGAATGAAGACCATACATTACAAAGCTAAAGCCCTCAACAACTGCAAAACATCCTGGAAATTATTGATGCTTATTTTTAGGCTGCTAATCTGCTGAGGCAAATAATTAGAAATCTACTTAGTGCAGAGATATATTTACAGTTGTAGTCATTTGCATTTTACTTGGTCTTTGTTACTTGTCTTATTGATTATTAAGCTTTCCCATTGGATGGAGAAAATTTTCAAAGAAGCAAAGTGAATGCATACTCATTTACTTTAAATCATTAGAGTTCAACCTTCTATAGCAGAATTGTAGACCCTGACATGCATTTCTAATGTGCCCTAAATATCTTATTTTCATTCCTACATGCACATGGATGGTCTTGTTAGATGATCGTTTGTTATATAATTGTGTTTTAAATGGTGCCATATGATGCATGCTTAATTTTTTTTTTTCATTATAGTGGTGACTTCACTTTAAACATATGAATAAACCATAGCAATATATGGCTGTAGCTGCAATAAAAATTAGAAATCTTGCACCAGAGCATCTTGAAGTAAAAATGGTTGACTTTATTTTAATACATCAAGACATAAGAGGGGATCAATTCCTACAAAATATTGACTTGTTTCAGCTACCTGTATGGGCCTTAGTCATTATGACTAAGGCCCATACAGGTGTAGGAATCTGGTGCTGGATTTCTATCTTTTATTGACTCTATGGACAGTGTGTAGATTGTGTCTCCAAACATAGGCATCTGATCCTCTATTTATTTATGTGGGATTGGGGTTGAAGCACTGCAACTTTTTTTTGTTTATATGACTGTAGCTACCTGAATACGTCAATCGCTCTATGTGGCCTCTGTAACACCTAACACAGAGTTTTTCAAACTTTAATCATGTGCCATGTATGAATTCTTTAATTACACATAGACTGGCTAAGCCATACATTTGCTACATACAATTCTGCATCTCGGGCCCCTGAATTTTTTTTTGTGGAGCAGGCCTGTTGTAGAACCTGCAACCTGAAAGCTGTTTGTTCTGCATTGTATATATTTTATATGGATGTTTATTGTTTGATTTTTGGGGATTGATGAATGATGAATGTTTTTTTTTATAGCATCTTGGTACCTATTCTTAAAATGCCACAATAGCACAATTCTTTTGTTGCAAATAAAACAATAATGCTTGTGTCAATATCCTCTTTGCACGTTTTGGAGTGGGAAGATAAACCTGAACAATATCATTTTCTGGGTGTTCAGTAAGTGTCAGAGGACTCATTAATCTTGATTACTTCCCCAATAGATAGCTTCACATATCATCTTTTATTCCGACCCATGCACATAGAGATAACAGACATCTGAAAGCCCGTTGTGGGAGACTAAAAGAAAGCTGCTTCATAAATATAAATCTGACACAGCACAAGACAAATATTTAGAGGATGATAAAATATGACAAATATATGTGACAAATATGAGTAAATGATGTATTGTATTTAACATGGGGAATCATGCAGAAAGATCTCAGCTACCTGGTGCATCCTAATAAACTATGAACATCCAGTGTATATTAACGTTTTATATACTTAAGTCATTCATTTTAATTAAAAGACATAAAATTGCCTGTAATTAAATGTTCTGAATCTAAACAGTTTTTATATTTTTACAGACATCATGGGGAACTTTCAGGCTGGGTTCACACTATTGCCAATTGGATGCTGGTTTCTCCACATCCAATTTGCATAGCTGGAGATTGTGACCAGATCTCTTTTGAGCCGGTTCACACATCTCCACAGCGACTTCGGTGCAAATTGCACAGGAGCCCCGTACGCCTTTTGGCCTGTTACAGGTCCGAATTCAGCCAAAAATTAAAAAATGTGGGCTGAAATCTGACCTGAAACGGTGAATGGAGACGCACCAGACTCCTGCTGTGAGCCGCTGCAATCTCTACATATATAATGGAAACCAAAGGTTTGAAGAAAAAATTACGATAAAGTAAAATACATGTCAAAAGGAATCCAGATTCAATTTTTAAAGTGGACTATGTACATTAAAGTATTTACACACTAACCTAGTCCCAAAATACCAACCAAGCCACTCTCTTCGGTCATCCCAAGACCTCCTGCTCTCTAGCTCCCTTGTCACCTCCTCCCATGCTCGCCTTCAGGATTTCTCCAGAGCTTCTCCCATCCTTTGCAACTCCCTACCCCAATCTGTCCGACTGTCCCCTAATCTATCCATCTTTAGACGATCCCTGAAAACCCTTCTCTTCAAAGAAGCCTATCTTGCTTCTAACTAACAATGTTTTACTTCCTCCATCAGCTCATTCCCCCACAGCTATTATCTTTTGTACCAATTGACCCTTCCTTTTTAGAATGTAAGCTCTAACGAGCAGGGCCCTCTGATTCCTCTTTTACCAAATTGTAATGTCTGCCCTCATGTTGTAAAGAGCTGAGCAAACTGTTGCCGCTATATAAAACCTGTATAATAATAATAATAATAATAATGATAATAATATTCTAAACAAGCAGAAAAAGAGCTGTAAACTGAGCCATCATTTACCTCTGTAGCAGTATGTCAAAGTCAAATGGGGTATCAGGGCATCCAGATCTATATACTAGTAATAGATTACTGGCTAAAATATTGAATTCAGAGAGCCAAATTGACAGCCAGGTAACTCGAATTTTCAGCCTTTCAGTAAGCAAAGGTTTTCTTTACCATAAGCATGTGTCATGTGCGAGAAAGTGCTGTTTATTGATCTAGCCATTCATTTACAGATGAAGCTAAGTCTACTGCAGAGCATTGTGCTACATAGCATTTAACCCTATCAATTATTCATTCTTGTACTTATCAGAAGTGATTCATTCAATCCATAGCTATATTGCATTTTACTATGCATCTAACTTGACACCATGAAAGGTTATTAAGTGGTATATATTTAAAGGGGTTCCATGGTCACAGCATGTACTTTCATTTTATAACAGCATCATTTCAGCAACATTTTTATATACAACAGCAATGTAATAGCAATACAAGCACTAGTTATTTTTGAAAAATCTCCTTTTGAGTTGTAAGCTCTGCCTCTCTGTTGGCCATCTCTTTCCACAACTTCGTGGATTCCCTGCAAGCTCTGCAGTCCCTGTTCTACTGTTTACTTCCAATTCCTAAGGACTACATTTCCCATGGTACCTTGTTGCCTGCAAGCAGTGATTCCTGTACCTTCCTGTAACTCCTCCTATCAGCACTTCTGTAGTTCAGACAGCAGGCTCTGTGAAATCTGTGCCTACTCACAGGTGATAATGCATATACGGCATACCCTACTTTTAAGTACACAATGGGGTTTATTTATTAAAGCTGGAAAGTGCAAAATCAGGCTCACTTTTGCATAGAAACCAATGAGCTTCTAAACCCAGCTTGTTCAATTGAGCTTTGGTAATAAAACATGGAAGCTCATTGGTTTCTATGCAGACGTGAACCTGATTTTGCACTTTCCAGCTTTAGTAAATAAACACCATTGTGTACTTAAAAGTGGGGTATGTCTATATGTGTCACAATCCAAGAAGGCAAATGTGTGGGGATTGTCACAAAAAAAGTTTACTATATTCAAGATTCTTCAGATTATTAGGAGTTGGCTAGAAATAATTGAAATAGAATGTGTAAATGTATATATGATTTTACATTTTGACCATAGATGTGCATTAAATAGATATACTAAGTGATATTACTTTTTTTAATAACAAACATGGTATGTTTACCTGCTCTTGGCCCCTCCCTCGTGCTGTGTGCCCCCAGAACAAGCAGCTTGCAATGGGGACATGCTCCCGAGTCTCTGCTCTGCCTGTCCATTCAGTTTGAAGCCATGACTCAGCCCACCCAACCCCTTCTCTCTCCTCATTGGCTGCTTAGCTGTGATTGACAGCAGTGGAAATCAATGGTTCCTCCTGCTGTCCTAGGTAATGAGGAGGAAGAGTCCTTGAGAGCCAATGCTTTTGTGCATGTCGCTAAATCGAGAGGAAGCTCAGGTAAGTATTGGGGGGGCTGGGGGGACTGCTGCGCACAGAAGGTTTTTTACCTTCATACATAGAATGCATGAAGGTAAAAAAATTTTAGAACCACTTTAAGAGCACAAGATTTTCTAACCCAAGACTTATGGGGGGTTATTTACGAAAGGCAAATCTACTTTGCACTGCAAGTGCACTTGAAAGTGCAGTCACTCTGCATCTAAGGGGTAGATTTGAAATGAGAGGAAGCTCTGTTGATTTTATCATCCAATCATGTGCAAGCTAAAATTCTGTTTTTTACTTTCCTTGCATGTCCCCCTTGAATCTACAGCAACTTTACTTCCAAGTGCAATTTCAGTGCAAAGTGGATTTTCCTTTAGTAAATAACCCCCATGGTGTCCATACATGCTTTAATAAATGATAGATCTATTTTCCAAATGGTCTCTTTTGATAGGATTAATTAATCTATAGTCATCAGCCCATTTCATCACGATATCACACAGAAGGAAGTGAATTTTGGTCGGTAGTTGCGGAAAGAGTATTATCGATCATTTACATCAATTGGCAGCATTGAGATACTTTGTTCATGAATATGGTAACATTTCCATTTATCAGATTATGAGATTACATGGTGGAAACAGAGAGGTGAGGAATATAATCAAATTTCAATTTCCACCATGTACTTTCATAATCTATTCAATCAAAATAAGAGTGTATTCAAGAACAAAGTATCTCAGTGCTACCAATTGATAATTGATAAAGTGATAGATAATATGCTAACCTGGCCGATCAACTCAGTTTGGTTGGATCTGATCGAACTTTAATTTCAATTAATTGGAAGGAAAGGTATGACTATTTGATTGTTAACAGATTGTTTTGACACATTGATTGGATAAAAAGTATGCAGCGTGTACGACCAACAAATCATTTTCCAAGGTTCGCGTAATCAGTTTTAATATAGAGAAGGTCCTTATAGCCTAAACCATTGGATCTTTTCCAGTGGAACTCTGGAGACTCGATCAAAGGTACCATTTGTAGAATGCTTAATCTTCTCACAGCAGTGTCCTGTTAAGTGATGAAACAGCATTTTCAGCAATAGCAGCCCGAAAAAAAAAAAATCGCAGAAAACTCAGGTTATTACTAAATGAAAGTTGAAGGGAAATTGGAGCAAAAAAAAACATCAAATAATTAAATACTTCACCAAAAATAAGTAAGTGGGAGACAATGTAATTTTCTCCACAGTCGTTGACGCTTGTGTGGTTGATTATGAACAAGCACCATTAGTATGGTTATTTTATGTGCCAGACTGTGCTGTTGAACTCAGAGGCAGTGAATGGCATTAGCAGTAATTTCTTAATCTGTCAGGGAATTAACGTGCCATTGCCAATAGATGCAAAGTGATATGCAGTCACTTGTAATTGTCCTTCAGTTGCTATGCATCAATTGTATGTGGGAAACGCTGCATTGGGAATGGCAAACTGACTTTGAAAGCCTGTTATGGTCACTGTCAGTCACTCAAATGAAATCTGCCTCTCTGTTGCCATTTTATTCTTCCACAAAGTGTTGATTAAAATATATCACAACTATTTTGCTCTTTCAGGCTGAGATAATGTGTGAATCCCAAAGAAAAATTCACACCTCTGTGTGGTTGAAAAAGAAAAGCAGGTGTTTTTTTTTTCATGTACAAATTTGCTTTTTTTTTAACCTTGTGCCCTGAAGGCTTCAACACATTTCATACTTTGCTCCTGCTCTGAACACTATTTCATGTACTGGCTCATCAAACATATTGCGACTTCTACTCCAGGGGAGTTCAGAATATGTTTTTTTCTTCTCTGAAAGTCTTTTTTTTTTCATAATTAAGTATTAATTGTATCTGACAAAAGGTGACGGACTATTTTGTGCTTTTTGCATGTAAACGCATACGACTTTAGGATGTCAAATCCGCTGTGAATTTGTATTCCAGTTAATGAAAAGCCAATGTTCTATATAAAAATAATAATAAAATTCCCACTCAGATAATAGGTGAAGCCGTCTTTTTTTATTATTAGATTACAGAACAAAGGAAGCAGCTTTTACCTTTGCAAAAGGCTGGAGAAAAATAGGGGTGCTGGCAGGGGCGGACTGACCATTGGGCCACTCGGGCACTGCCCGAGGGCCCCATGCCACTAGGGGGCCCCATCAGGGGTGCCAGCCTCAGTAAAACCAGGGACAGTATGTAAAAAATTGTGTTTTTTTTTTACACCTGTCTCCGAAATGTCCCTTACCGACATCCTTTTGGTCTAAAAATCCTGAGATTATAGCTGCCCCACCTTTCCAGTACCTTCTCAACCAATAGAAACATGTCTGTGTATACTGTGTGATTGTATACTGTGTGTGTGTGTTTGTGTCTACTGGGTGGCCCCATAATCTCTGATTGCCTGGGGCCCCCATAATCTCCTATTGCCCGGGGGCCTCATGAGTTGTCAGTCCGCCCCTGGGTGCTGTGCATATTGCCCAATCATGTGTTAGCTGTGAATTGCAGGGGTAAACTTTTTAAACAAAAAATGGCAGTTTACTGTCCTTCAGGCTTTAGGGGGGCTGGACTGTGGCCAGTGTAAGTAGAAAATGCCCTGGAATCAGTAAACGCTGTCCCGTTATCGGTTTTAACAGGAGGAATAGTGCCCCATCAATGCCCAGACAAGTTTGGCTCACCATGAGCAATTGTGTATGTTCATTGAACTATTATGAATGGATGGGGTTTTTTTATGTAACTGTATCACTGTATTTTATTTTGTATAATAACTATATATTCATACAAGTGTATGAATATATAGTTATGAATGAATATGTGTATGAATATATAGTATATATATATATATATACACAAGTGTATGAATATACTGTATAGTTATGAATGAATGTGAATATGTGTATGAATATATAGTATATTGTGTCCTGTATCACAGATTGACATTTTTTACAATGTGATTTGTAATTAATAAATACTTCTATGAATGATATGAATAAAGAATCCATTCAGTGACATGCCTCATACAAAGTCCCATTCCTTTCTCTTTTCTGTTTATACACATTCAGGGATGGAGGCTTGCCACTGCTATAATCAGGTTGTGTCAGGATACATTAGTATAGTGCTCCATTGATAGTGTCAGTGGGAGAAATTATGCCACATCATTGATCTTAGTAGGAGGAACAGTGCCCCGTTGATTGTGTCAGTGGGAGGAATGATGCCCCATCCTTGGTCATAGTAGGAGGAACAGTGCCCCATCGATAGTGTCAGTTGGAGGAATAGTGCCCCATTGTTGGTGTCAGTGGGAGGAATAGTGCCCCATCACAGGTCTTACTAGGAGGAATGGTGCCCCATCAATGGTTTCAGTGGGAAGAATGATGCCCCATCATTGGTCTTAGTAGGAGGAACCGTGTCCCATCGATGGTGTCAGTGGGAGGAATAGTGCCTCATCACTGGTCTTAGTAGGAGGAACAGTGCCCCATCAATGGTATCAGTGTTAGGAATAGTGCCCTATCATTGGTCTTAGTAGGGGGAATGGTGCCCCATCGATGGTGTCAGTGGAAAGTACAGTGCCTCATCACTGGTCTTAGTAGGAGGAACAGTGCCCCATCGATGGTGTTATTTCCAGGAATAGTGCCCCATCATTGGTCTTAGTAGGGGGAATGGTGCCCCATCGATGGTGTCAGTGGGAGAATGATGCCAGATCATTGGTCTTAGTAGGAGGACTAGTGCCCCATTGATGGTGTCAGTGGAGGAATAGTGCACCATTGATGGCATCAGTGGGAAGAATGGTGCCTCATCATTGATGTCAATTGGAGGAATAGTGTCTCAAGGGCTGGATAGAAGAAAGTAAAGGGCCACATCTGGTCCCCGGGCCACCGGTTTGGAGACCACTGCTCTGTTGGGTCTATTTTATTTTCTGTAGCTCCACTAGAAATGTCACTCCTTACCTGATAACAAGGATAGGAAATGAAAGAAATGTTCTCTCAACATTTGATAGTAGAAGTATTCACAAAGAAAAGCCCTATTTTTAGTTAATCAAAAATCCTTTTTTTCATAAAGCCCTAATGAAAGTAAAGTTTTTTCTCTGACCCCAAAAAGCATCAGATATTTTTTATTGTAAACCAATAAATTAATTTGGACTATTTTATCATTTGGTCTGACGCTCCCTTTATTGATGCACATTTCCCCCAACAGGCACAGTGACTGCAGCAATAACAGTTTTGTATCAGAATAGGGAAAATTTAGAACCTTCCTCAGGTGTTGATTGCTGTATGTATCTTTCTGTCATGGTGATATTTGTTGTCCTCATTTCTTGTCTTGGTGTCACTGAAGCAGGAAATTAGGAAAAATGTCACTAATGGAGTCATAAACAGCCTTGCCTAACACTTTACCATTATTCAAAGTCTGACTTAGCAGGGGCAACAATAAACCTCTGCAGAGAGACCACTGCTTCCACATACAGACTATGCAGCATGATGGAAAGTTATTTCTTTCAGCTGATGCTGTTTAAAAAAAAACAAAAAACTGTAAGACTTTGAGCACCTTTTGTTTTAATGCACCCAATATATATTTAGCTGATTTAAACCTAAAGTTCAATTGGAATTTAAGTGACTCTTTCGCAAGTGCATCACAATCAGGATGGTAGAACAGATTAAAACAACATAGAAATTACTTTTAAATGCATGCTGCCATTACCAAGTACTTAGCTGTGGAATCCAACAGATTTTTCAACCCCCACCCACTCCCCACTTCAATCTCTACGAAGAAGGCTGCAAATTTTACAAGCTTTCAACATCGACTGCATCAGAAAGACAATTTTTCGAAATGGCCGTGTCTACAGATAATGCACTATTACAATAAACTATTGATTCAGACATTGACAAATTCAGGGGGAGTGTGACGGTCACTTGTTACTGAACTTATTGAACCCCTATCTAATCTTATGCTTTTTGGGGTCAGAGATAAAAACTTTCCCTTAATTGGGGCTTTTGATTTTTGATTAACTAAAAATAGGGCTTTCATATGTGAATCTATGTAGGAAATCTATGCGCTGGATAAGACATGTTACTTCTACTATCTAATGTTGGGAGAAAATGTATTTAATTTCCTATCCTTGTTATCAGTAAAGGAGTGGAAATCCTAGTGGGGATACAGAAAATAAAATAGACCCAATAGAGCAATGGCCCGGGGACCAGATGTGGCCCTTTGCTTGCTTCTATCGAGCCTTTGGGACACTAATTCACCAACTGACATCAATGCTGAGGCACCATTCTTCCCACTGATGCCATCAATGGTGCACTATTCCTCCACTGACACCATCGATGAGACACTATTATTATTATACAAGATTTATATAGCACCAACAGTTTGCTCAGCGCTTTACAATATGAGGCTAGACAGTACAGTTACATTACAATTCAATACAGGAGGAATCAGAGGGCCCTGCTCGTTAGAGCTTACAATCTAGAAGCCTAAACCCAAAAATGTTATATATCGCAGCTTACATGGCTTCATCAGTTTTCTTTTCTTTGGCTTTCCCCCTCTGTTTTCACCTATTGATCTGGCCAGTAACACAACTCCTGTATTACTGAGGTACAAAAAGCTGCACTTCAGAGACACGGACGTTTAGGAGAAAACCACCCCCAGATTTTGCTGCAGGATTACTATCATGCTTTTACTATCATGCTTGTGTTTATGCTACTTTGTGAGTAGTTCCCCCCACCCCCCTGTTCCCTGTGATGGCCTTAAAGTGAATAGCTTAACACCAAGGTCACTATATGGAACACTTATGGATTTTTTACATGTTGATCATATCCTCCCTTAACCACTTAAGGACCAGAAGGATTTGCCCCCTTAATAACCAGGCCATTTTTTGCAATACGGCACTGCATAGCTTTAACTGATAACTGCTTGGTCATGCAACAAGCTTTCTTTTGTTGGTATTTAATCAGCTCTGCGGTTTTTATAAAGAAAAAAATGCTACAATTTTGAAAAAAAACCTATATATTTTTTTCTTTTTGTTATAATAAATATCCCCTCAAAAAATGTAAAAAAAAAAGACAAATTTCTTCATCAGTTTAGGTCAATATGTATTCTTCTACATATTTTTGGTAAATAAAATCACAATAAGCGTATATTAATTTGTTTGTGCAAAAGTTATATTGCCTACAAAGTAGGGAATAGATTTATGGCATTTTTATGGCATTTTTATTGCTTATTCATTTTTTACTAGTAATGGCAGCGATCTGTGATTTTTAGCGGGACTGCAACATTGCGGCGGACAGATTGGACACTTTTGACACTTTTTTCGGACCATTGACATTTATAAAGCGATCAGTGCTATAAAAATGCACTGATTACTGTGTAAATGTCACTGGCAAAGAAGGGGTTAACACTAGGGGGCGATCCAGGGGTTAAGTGTTCTCTAGGTGTATTTCTAACCGTGAGAGGATGGGGCTCACTAAAGGAGGAGAAAGATTGATGTTCCTAGGAGCAGATGATCTGTCTCTCCTCCCCTGTCAGAACAGGGATTTTTGTGTGTACATACACAAATCCCCGTTCTGGCTCTCGTGTCCGCGATCGCGGGTGGCCTGCGGACATCACACCCACCGGTCATGCACATCAGGACCCTCGTCATGCAGCAGGCGAAAGCCTCTGATGGTGCGTGCATGCCTGCTCTGGCTCTTAACTGTACAGCTATGGTGCTTCGCGGGAACGTGCCAACCTGCCGCCACATAGCTGGTCGGCAAGTGGTTACTCTCCTCTTCTCAAGAGAGAATAAACAGTTTGGCTAATCCTACCAAATAGCTGAGCTGCTCTATGCCTCTTATCAGTTTGTTTGCTCTTTTCTGCCCTTTCTCCAGTTCCCCAATATCCTTTTTGTGAACTGGTGCCCAAAACTTAACTGCATATTTCAGATAAGGTCTTACAGAGACAAAATGATATATATGAATGAATGAATGAATGAAATACTTATATAGCGCACAATGCGAACTGAATCGCCTCTAGGCTCTCTCTGTAGTCTATAAATCTTTTAATACAACAAAGGATTTTGCTCACTTTGGAAACTGAAGCTTGGCATTGCATGCTATTATTAAACCTATGATCTACCAGAAAACCCAGATCCTTCTCCACCGTTGTTTCGACCAGCTGTTCCTCTCCTAACATGTATGTTGCATGCGTGTTTTTATCCCCCAACTGCACAACTTTACATTTATTAACATTGTACATCATTTGTCACATACATAGTTGCCCAATAAAACAGTGGATCGAAGTTGAGTTGTTAGTTGGCAACATCCTGTAAGGATGTACAGTAGGTCCACTGTATAGTTTGGTGTCATCTGCAATGGTACTTTTAATCTCAGACCCTATATCATTTATAAAGATATTAAAAAGTAAGGGTCCCAGCACTGAAACTTGGGGAACTCCACTGATAACCCTGAACCATTCAGAGTAAAAATCATTAACCACTACTCTCTGAATATGGTCTTTTAGCCAGTTTTCTATCCATTTATAAACTGATTTTTCCAAGCCTATTGACTTTACCTTACACATTAGCTGTGTGTGGGGAACTGTGTCTTATGCTGACTATACACTATACAAAAAATTGGACAAAATTCAGTCATTTAGACCAGTGTTTTTCAGCTCCAGTCCTCAAGGTGCCCCAACAGGCCATGTTTTTAGGATTTAACTCAGATGAAACGGCTGTGGTAATTACTAAGGCAGTGAAACTGATCAAATCACCTGTGCAAAACAATGGGAAGCCTGAAAACATGACCTGTTGGGGCGCCTTGAGGACTGGAGTTGAGAAACACTGAAATAGACAGTTTGTTCATTGTTCAGCCAGTTAATGGGCGCAAACTTGATAATCATTGGGATGTTTTTGAGCTGAAAAAATGAACAACAGGTTTGGAAATTTTCTGCCGAACTAACAATAAATTGAAAGGTTAACGTGTTTCCAGTCCAAATGGTTTGCACTAGGTATATGTTAAAGAACAAAAACAAAAAATGTATTAATTTATGTTCAATGAATGATTTATCGGTCATTATATGATGGCACTATGGTTTGCTCTCATGGCCAAATGTTCATTTTTCGGAAATGGGTTCGACCAATTTTTATAGTGTATGGCCAGCATTAGACTTTTGCAAAGTCTAAATATATTATGTCCACAGCCACTCCTTTGTCGAAGGTCTTGCTTACCTCCTCATAAGAAAGAAATCATATTTGTTTGACAACTTCTGTCTTTCATGAATCCATGCTTATCTGTATCTGTGGCTTAAAATATTTTTTTTCTTGCAAGAACTCATCTATGTCGTCTTTTATTAAACTCTCAAGCATCTTCCCGACTATAGGTCTATAGTTACTTGGTAAAGACTTTGATCCCTTTATAAATAAATATAGGCACCACATTTGCCTTATGCCAATCCAGTGATACTATGCCAGTTATTAAAAAGTCCCTAAAAATTAGAAACAGTGGCTTTGAAATGACAGAGCTCAATTCATTTAGGATGTGGGTGTATGCCATCTAATCCAGGTGCCTTATTCACCTTAACTTATCTAAATATTTCTGGACCATATCATTTTTGAGCCATAGGGGTTCATTTGGGCTATGTCAATATCATCCCCATTATGAGCACAAGTTCGTTATGTTCCTTTATATACACAGAACTGAAGAAGGTATTTCATAAATGTGCCTTCTCTTTCTCGTCAGTCATCCACTCCAAATTATTTTGTAAAGGGACTACTTGATCAGACCTGATCTTTTTACTATTAATTATATTATTATATAAAATCTTTTAGTTTTTTTTATAAAATATGTATTTAAATATATATTTTTCCCTAAATAGACTTTAAAGAGGTTATTTGCTGAAAGTAAATAACTGATATTCCAATCTTTTAAAAGTTTGTGTAAGAATATAGCTATTTTTTTTTTAAATATGTTTCACCTATATATTCCTTGACCTCATAGGCAGAGTTGCCCCTCCTCAATACTGTGCAGTGTTACATGACCAGATGGAACGAAGGAAGTGACAGAATGCCAAATAACATAGAGAACTGATCGGTTCCTAGGCAACAGCACAAAAGATATGTAGTAATATGTTGCTGGTGAAGAGACAAGGGAGCACAAGAATTACACATACAAAGCTATGTGGCTGACATGTTGTCTTCTTGGCTGTTTTATCACCTGTGAATACTGGAACAAAAATAACATAATATAGCAGTCAGCAACTCTTGCCTGCATATGGTCCTTACTGGTATGGGCTCAAACATATTGAATCACTTTGAGCTGTAAACCTGAAAAGATTAGATTATATAAGATGCACTTTGTATTTTCAATGAGTTGACAGGCAGTAGCTAATATTAGGAAAGCTGTGCATCATAAACTTTTTGGCATTCTCGTGTATCAGCACTTTCAGTCTATATATTTTCTTATGTGGTTATGCATTTAGCCATTGTTCCCCAGTTGACAAGAGTGGCATGTTACCAACCTTGGCCCAGGTGAAGCCTAAAACATGCAGGGTTGCCCACAAGATTATTACTGCTAACAGGAGTTCACAAAGACCTGCTTCAATTATAAGGACTGAAACATGCATTCTGGAGCTACTCTGTCCTATCCATCCATTCTGCTAGTTACTAAAACTACAAGCATTTAAAATCAGTTTGAAGTCACTGACACATGTCGTCTTGCTCAAAACTCTGAAGGACTCACAAAGTATTAGGCCAATGGTAAAGTGTTACTATAGGTAAAGATGGCGACCTTTTGTGTACAGTAGCTGAATCTTGATACATCTAGAGTCACAGAATAAACAACATTCCACCCCAGTTAATCTGGGCATTTAGGCATTGTATCCCTGTCCTTGTTAAAGATCCTCATGAGTGTAATGTTAATACAGTATTGTGGATTCAATTTGATGACATCATTGGAATCAACACATGTCAAGTATGATGTACATAACACAATACTGGAAATCATGTCCAGCTCAAAAAAAAAAAAAAAAAAGGAAGGAACATTACTATATTATAGAAGAAACTAACCAATAAGCAAGTAATTAGACCCCTTTCACACTGAGGCCCTTTACAGGTGCTACAGCGCTAAAAATAGCACCTGTAAAGTACCTCTCCTGTCTCTCGAGGGCTTTCACACTGGGGCAATGCGCTTGTAGGACTGTAAAAAAAAGTCCTGCAAGCAGCATCTTTGGAGCGGTGTGTACACCGCTCCTTCACCGCTCCTGTCCATTGAACTATATAGGCACCACTGCCAAATCGCTGTTTTAACCCTTTTTCAGGCGCTAATGGGGATTAAAGCCTCCCCACTAGTGGCCAAAAAAAACAGCAAAAACTACGGTAAAGCACTGCTAAAAATAGCGGCACTTTACAGCCCGTGGCACAAATGCCCCAGTGTGAAAGAGGCCCTAGACATGCATTACCCACAATTCTTTATGAATATATTTTGTTGGTCTGTACTTATAATCGCATTGTTTTGTAATATAACAATGGGGCAAGGCATTTTTTTTAGCCATTTAAATCTAGATGTATATTTTAAAGCCAAAACGTTTATCACTTGCTATAGCTTCTTTAATATTCCCTGTATGCTTTTCAGATTTTTGAGTTACATGTAAGAGCTCTTTAATGTATTGTTCAGGCCATAAAATAGTGCTGTAACATGAAAGATTCTGATCATGATGTTCAGAAAGTATATCCTCTCAGCAGCATTGTCCAGTTGCCGTTAAATGCTGTGGTTGACACAAATATAAAGCTGTGCACTTCTAAATGAAAACATTCCCATGATTTACTGATGTGTTTGAAAAATCTGTAATACACAATGGATTGATGCTATTCAAATCTATCTTTGAAAACCTCTTGATTCTTAACCTTTGTTTGCAAACCAATAGATTTGGAAGTGATGACATCTATATCAGGTACAATATCCCCATTTGCTAATATCTTAAGGTTCAAAGGGCACCTGTCATAAACAATCAAGAATTCATCACCTGATACTAAAGTGTCTATGACGTATCAGCCGTCTTTGGAACCGGACTGGTATTACATACAAAGTAATCATGCTGCAGAGGATGGCCTAATTCCCTACCACTGTGGGGTTGATTTAATAAAACTGGAGAACGCAAAATTTGGTACAGCTCTGCATAGAAACCAATCAGCTTCCTTTTTTTTTTTTTGTCAAAGCTTTATTGAACAAGCTGAAGTTGGAAGCTGGTTGGCTACCATGCATAGCTGTATCAGATTGTGTGCTCCAGTTTTAGTAGATCAACCCCTGCGTATCCACCATTGCAACTTGGAATGATCAATGGGTATTCTATTACCTACCCCCCAATGTTGTCACCATAAACAGTGCTATCGATGTACATAATGGCTTTTGGCAGTGCTTCTATGCATATATGCTTTAAACTGTTGTGGATATGTCTGAGTTTTCTTTGTAGATATAAAATAATCAATATATTAACAATATGGACAAACAGACAGTTATATTTAAAATGAGGATACCGTTGTAATTGTTTTTGGAAATGTAACTTGCTCTGCCAGAGGCTATGTTCTCCAAAGAACATTACAAGGGTTCTTGCTGTCAGGTATTGTAGTATAAAATAAACATGTAAAGCTGTAGTTAACAACATGGTGCAAAGGGCAATATTAATCAAATCATAGCTCACATAGGTTTTTGTGGGTTACAACAAATCTGGTTTTAATGGAGCATTTTGCCATTGAATCAACACTATTATATGTTCTGTCCCCAACTAGTCTTTCGTTGTAAAGTATAAAAAAAAAGATGTGGCATTTTATTTATTTACACTATATTTTATAATGAATGTGACATTCCATTTGCCTATTACCAGCTAGTGTCACTAAAATGTCTCTTATTTACTAGTGAATATTTAATGTACCAGCATCTTTTTTAGCTGCAGCTAGAGAAACATGAAAATTTAATATCATCTGGTTTCATCAAGTTTTTTTTAGGCCGGCAATGTGGAATGTTGTTGGACAACTAAAAAAGGCATCCCAATAAGACAAGCTGGTTACAAACTGCTAGAATAACACCTTTTACTCAAACACTGCCAAATGGCACTGTCATTCTTCAAACCGTTCTCACAAAAGCCCTTGCATGATTATCATTCAAATTTTTATTATTACAGATATATTGGGTTTTCTATTAGTAATGATAATTATCTCTGGCATATAGCCTTTTAATTTATATTTATAGTCCATGTTCATGTATTTTCAGAATGCAAGCTGCTTAATTTACATTATGTGTAATAAAATTAGCTACTTGAATACATTTAATCAAAGTGCATACTGTTCTTTACCTACTGTAGATACCAATTAAATTCCATGCCGAAATGCCATCGCAGTATATTGTGCCACACTAGGTAGTTACTGACATTAGCGATTTTAATTGGTACTAAACTTGTGAAAAAGTAAGCTTGATTACTGTTAATACACTTTTATAGATTATTGTGTGTAGTTCTTCTAAAGCAATGGACTAACTACCCACATTATGCTGTTACATATAACAATTGGCATAAAATGTACTTTTCCAATAGTAACCAATTTCATCTTATTCCGCGTACACACGATCGGAATTTCGGCCAGCAAAAGACCGATGAGAACTTTCTATCGAAAAATGTGACCGTGTGTATGCTCCATCGGAATTTAGCTGGCCGAATTCCCAGCAGCAAAAATTTGATAGCATGTTCTCAATTTTCCCGATGGACAAACTTTCTATTGGAAATTCTGATCGTGTGTATTGAATTCCGAAGCGCAAAAACTCACGCATGCTCAGACTACGAGATGGAAACTATTGGCTACTAGGTATTGGACTTCCTTTTTCTAGTCGCGCTGTACGTGTTGTACGTCACCTCGTTCTAGGTGGTTGTAAGTTGGTGCGACCGTGTGTAGGCAAGACAGTTTGAGCAAAATTCCGACGGAATTCCGATGGGAAAACCATCAGAGCTTTTTCCGACGAGAATTCTGATTGTGTGTACGCGGCATTAGTTATCACTTCAAAAATCTGATGAATTGGTCTCATCAATCAGACAAATTCTAGCTGTCATTTTACTGCTGCAGGTTATGAGATACGGAAATGCTGTCAATGGGCAACACTGTTTTTGTTCTATTTTCACATCCATCGCTGGATTTTGCAGCCACTTACATAAAGAACTAAATCTCAAATGTAACTTGTCTAGTGCCATCATAATGAGATTAGGCATAGACTGGCAAAGTATTAATGAATGGTCTTACTTTAAATGTTGACCCCAAACTGATATTTCTGTTGCTAGAGCTTTATATATATATATATATATATATATATATATATATATATATATATATATATATATATATATATTTATTTTTTTATTTTTTTAGATTTCAGCAGTAAGGTTCCAATTCCAAGTTATGATTGTATTTATTAGACTTAATGAGTATTATTGTCATCCTATTGTTCCAAAACTACATTTTCTGTCTATATATATTAGATGTACTTGACAAAGAAGGCAAGAGGAGACAACATGGTATAACTTGCTTTGAGTTGGTTTACTAAATGAGTAGAGCATGTTCACTTCACAGGGGGATTTTCACTTAAGCCGCGTACACACGGGCGGACTGTCTGGCCAACTTAGTCCGTCGAAACACATTTCAGCGGACAGTCCACTCGTGTGTGGGCTTCAGCGGACTTTTTCAGCGTGCAGTCTGGCGGACTAAGTATTTCGGAATTTCCGTAATATTGTCCGTCAGACTTTGGTTTAAGCGGACAATCCGCTCGTGAGTAGGCTAGTTCGACGGACTAAGTATGGCGCATGCTCAGAAAGGATTTACACGGCGAAAGGTTGCATTGCTGTGTATTGGACTTCCTATTTCTAGTCCCGTCGTACGTGCTGTACACGTCATTGCGCAAACTTTCGACGGACTGTTTTGCATCCGTGTGTGGTCAAGTCCGTTCATTCGAAAGTAGGACGGACTGTCCGTCGGATTGTCTGACGGACTAAGTTGGCCATACAATCCGCCCGTGTGTACGCGGCTTTAGCTTAATGAAAACGGTGAACATTTGCTTTGTAAAGTATACCTAATCACATGTAGGAGAAATAAAAAAGAGAGTAGTTACAAATGATTGGATAATGGAAGTCAGCAGAGCTGCACTTTATTCACAAAGTTTAGGAAAACAAACTCATCTTTTTACGTGTACAACCTATATGACTTTAGTAAATCAACCCCAATGTGTTTGTAAAGCCAAAACTTTTTTTTTTTTGGATAAAATGTAGAAAAGGCAATAGAACCCTTTATCAGATGTTATTGCCTCCAGTACAGAAAGTGATGGGAAATCCAACAATGCTTAATTTGTCATGAAAACAGAAGGGGATTCTCCTCTCTTTAAACAGATTTTCTTTTACCATCTGCTGTGTCTCTGGGATAGAAAGTGAAGTGAAACCTTTCCCACTAGATAAAAAAAATAAATAAGACAGGGTCTTACCTTTTGCCTACTCAATCCAAAACTTAACATAATGCCTTGGCTTTACATACATGTTTTACTTTCTATACCAAAAACTGTGGAAGACTGTACATTATCTACTAAACACATTCATAAAAATAGCTAATTTGCTAAACATCACAATGTTCTTGATGATATGAGCTGATTGACTGGATGGGACAACAGCTTTGCTATGTTCAGATTTGAATTGACACTCAGGTTAGGGAAGTTAGTATCTAGCTTGGCTTGGAATTATTCATTTATGTCTATTTACCAAATAAAGCAACCAGAATCAGGGAGTATCACCAAGCTTTCAGATCCATAAGCATTTACACATGCCCTGGTGGTGTAAGTGTGCCTTTTAACGGAAGATATGTTTAAGGATTAAGGATATGTGTAAGCCCTTGCACACACAGTTGGACATTCCGACAAAAAAATCCGTTGGATTTTGTCCGACGGAATTTGTCCGAAACTGGTGTTGCATACACACGGTCAGACAAAGCTGTCGGAAAATCCGATCGTTTGTAACGTGATGAAGTTATTTCCTTACGATGGGACTACGTTCAGGCTAGTAGCCAATAGCTTTGGTCTAGGAATTTGATCTGAGCATGCATGGCACTTTGTCCGATCGGAATTTTCTACAAACAATCGGACAAAGTCCGATCGGATCATGTTGTCAGAAAATTTTATAGCCCAGGTCTAAAACTTTGTCGGACGGATATTCTGACGGAAATAGTCCGATGTAGCTCACACACGGTCGAATTATGTGACAACACGGTCCGATCGGACATTTTCCGTCTGAATGTCCGACCATGTGTACAAGGGCTAAGGATTGTTTGGTGGTTGCCTCATCAGACCATCCATCCTGAAGTGGAATTATAGGCAAAATAAAAATGACATATATATGATGCAGACATTAGCATTTCATTTTTTTTTTGAGTCCTCCCTGTAACATAGATTAATTACTGTTGAACCTGCCAGTAAATCTGATATTTTCCCACTTACATCAGAGACAGGATGGGGCAGACATATTCAGGTGAGGTGTGAATAACAGTACATGGGTGGGTTTTCTTACTGTTGACACTGTACTGTGTTGCACTGGTACTTGGCTGGTGGGCAGCAAGCATTGTTTACTCTCACACACCAATTGGACAGTAAGTGAGACAGCTGGTAACTGCTGCCTGTGTTTATACTCTGTGATGCTGTGATTGGTCACAGCGATCATTTGGTACGCAGTCACTCTCACTGGCTCTGCACTTTTTGTCGGTGATCTGCTGTGTCCAATCACAGGTGTGCAGAGGAACACCTGTGGATGTACAGTATATCCTCCCAGAGCAAAGTAAGAGAGGACCAGGCTTAGTTGCATCGTGGGCAATCCACAAGAGGTTAAAGAGAGCTAAATGGTAACATGTTCCTCTCGGCAACAACAAATGCACACATTGTGAAGCCATGGGAGAGCATCCATTTACTTTGTTGCTTTCCATTACCTCTACGTTAGCTTAGAAAACTGATCTTGGTTATGCTTAGACAAAGAAAAGGCTTTTCACTAAAGGTGAAATCAAATGGAAGGAATATAATACTTCCAAAATGAATTACGCATTTACATTCATAATAGAAAAACTATTAAAAATGCAGAATGGGTTAAGGTTTTCCAGCACACTTGTATAGAAAATGTTTCCTGATTTCTCATTTGTCTGTCCTGAAAGAGATTCGGCAATGGGAATAAGCACAATGCAAAAATCATTACATATTGAAGCAGGTTTGTTTCCATTTGTTGTACTCTCTAATCGTTTCTTTTGAAGTTTAAAATGAATGCATCTGTCATCTGCATAATCTTAAAGAGACTGTCCAAAAATCATGTAGGTCTGGATGCTGTAATCCATCCAAAAGAAAATTAGTGCTTTGCTGCTTTGGAGGAGGCAGCAATGAAGGAAAGAGCTTAAATCTAAGGTTGTGCTAACAAAGGATGTGTTTCAAACACCGGTTTACCTAAGCAGTGAAAGCCTTTGCTAACTGTCAACACCTCCGTCATGCTTGCTTCAGTTCCAGATAGCAGCTCTCAACCCCTCCAGAGTACCAATCACTCAAAATCATATAGTCTTTTCCTTAACACAATTCTCAGTTCTCATGAAAATTGACATTATTATGTTGAGCAGAGCTGCACTGTGAGTAAAATGTAATGCTATGCTCCTTTAGCTTTTGCATAAAAAGGGCACACAGTGTGACTAATTTGAAGGAAAAAGGTACGTTAGATATCTAGTGTCTGGACAATAGAAAAAAATGCTTTGTTCAGCCAGTGGAAATGAAGAAAAAATGTAGTACCTGGTATTCAGTAGCATGTGCTTGGTTATTGGCCCAGATCTTCCACATGGGGTCAGGCAGAGTCATTGGTCCAGTTTAAACCCCAACTGGAGCAACTCTGGCTCTCACATGTTTACTCTGCTTAGCTGAATGGCACAATAAGGAGTGAAGGACAAACCCACATGTGCATATGGGGGAGGAGGCAGTAAAATTAACCTGTTGCTTTGCCTAACACGGCGTAGAGGGTTCTTTACTGTGAGCCCTTGTACACATGGTCGGAGATTCCGACAACCAAATCCGTCAGAGTAATTCCGACTGATTAATTCCGGAAGAGGTCCGGAAGTGATGTTGCAAACACATGGTTGGATTAAGTTGTCGGAAAATCCGCTTGTACATAACGTGATGACGTTATTTTGTTACGACGGGACTACGTTCAGGCTGGTAGCCAATAGCTTTGGTGTAGGAATTTGATCTGAGCATGCGTGGCACTTTGTCCGTCGGAGTAGGCCACACATGATCGGAGTATGTCCGATTGGAGCATTTTGTCGGAAAATTTTACCGGCAAGTTGGAAAAGTTAGTCCATCGGATATTCCGACGGAAACAGTCCGATGGAGACCACACACAGTCGGAATATCCCACAAAACGGTCCGATAGGACACATTCTGTCGGAATCTCCGACCGTGTGTACAAGGGCTTAGAGTGGCAAGGATGTGGAATTCCCTTCCACAGGTGTTGGTTTCAGCGGGGAGCATCGAGAGATTTAAATAACGATTAGATAAGCACCGGACGACTGCAACATACAGGGATATACAATGTGATACTGACATATAATCACACACATAGGTTGGTTTTGATGGACTTGTGTCCTTTTTCAACCTCACCTACTATTTAACTATGTAACTATGTGCAAAACACAGATTTTTTTAAGACCACAGTTTCCAAACTAGAATACACTTACAGTGTGTTGTTTAACCGCTTGCTGACCAGCCGTCATTATACTGCAGGTCGCCACGATCCCGTGAACCGTCATAGCTATAGGTGAGCTAATGGGATCAGGATAGCAGGCGTGCTGTACAGTGGGGGTGCCGACGCTCGTGGCTGATGGTCCTGATGACCGCCGGCCACGAGCAATCGTGAGCATGTGGAACAGAACACGGAACTGTGTGTGTAAACACACAAATCCGTGTTTTTTTTTTAGAGCAGGGGCAGATTGTGTATTCCTATTAGCTAGGAACCACAATCCGTCACTACCTCTCCCACTTCAGTTAGAATCACCTCTCAGGGAACACAGTTAACCCCTTGATCGCCCCCTAGTGTTAACCCCTTCACTGTCAGTGACATTTTTACAGTAATCAATGCATTTTTATAACATTGATCGCTGTATAAATGCCACTGGTCAGAAAAATGTGTCAAAATTGTCCGATGCATCCGCTATAATGTTTCAGTCATGATAAAAAAAACAAGATCACCGCCATTACTAGTAAAAAAAAAATAATAATATTAAAAATGCTATAAATCTATCCCTTATTTTGTAGACGCTATACATTTTGTTCAAACTAATCAATATATGCTTATTGCAATTTTTTTACCAAAAATATGTACTGTAGAAGAATACATATCGGCATAAACTGAGAAAAAATTTGCTTTTAAAAAAAAAGGGGATATTTCGTTTTTTTCAAAATTGTCGCTCTTTCTTTGTTTATAGTGCAAAAAATAAAAACCACAGAGGCGATCAAATACCACCAAAAGAAAGCTCTATTTGTTTTGGAACAGCACCACTTGACCGCGCAATTGTCAGTTAAAGCGATGCAGTGCCAAATCGGAAAAAATAGCCCAGTCATTCAGCCAAATCTTCCTGGGCTGAAGTGGTTAAGTAAAATTGTCAAATTTGTCTCTCTCCCATGCCAAATGTACCCATGGAATGCCTTATGCACAGTTTTGCCCTCAAAGGCATCACCATTGCTTTCTGTTATATGATAGCCCCTAAGTAACTTTCTTTTTTAGGGGGTTTTCTTTACAGGAACACCCATTCATATAGACGTAGTAACAAGTATCCCTCCAGCTGATGATGTGCAGGCAGCAATTTCACCTCTTTATAGCAGAGGCAGATTGATTATAAGACCCATACCTCTAAACATTTGGCATCTCAGCATCCTCTTATACTTGCATTCCAACAGTTGATGGTGAACAGGGGCTTAATGGGGCCACATTTTAACATAGTTAATGCTGAACTCCTGGCAAACATCCGCCTACATATATGAGAACTGATTTGTCTACTACAAGATTTGTCAATTTGTCAAACCAGTCATGAAATTTACCTTGCTTATTCTCTACTAGACATGTGCATTCATTTTCGTCCGAATATCGGGTATTTTCGTTATCATTTTAACAAACGATAATGAACATGCAGAATCCAAAAACCGAAAGATTCGACATAAACAAATGCTTTATTTTAGTTTTCGTTGTGACAACAGTTCAATATAGATGAGAGATTCGACATGACACAGACAATAGCGATCTGTGTCCATCGAACCTTTGGTCAAATGTGCCTAACCTTAGCTCTATTCGTTCAAGATTATTCTACATAGAGAGAAAAGATTCAACATTATAGAGACAATAGCAAAAAAAGGTTGAATGTGCCTAACCTAACTCTATTTGTCCAAGATTATTCAACATAGAGAGAAAAGATTCAACATGAAGATTCGACAAAGCAGTCGCCGCGAGCGGACATTTATGGTCAAATGCTCCGCCCATAGGCTATAGAAGAATTCTAATGTTGGTTCACTAGTAATAATAATTAATAAGTATAATTATTACTAGTGTCATACAACATTAGAATTCTACTATAGCTTGTAGGCGGAACATTAGACCGGAAATGTACGATTGTGGCGTCGTATAGTTTAGCTACTCCGTTGAATCTTCTTAGAACATTCGACAGACACCATAAGCCTTCAATGACAGATTCGACCATAATTATTTCAGATTTTCAGACGAATGCATTTTTAAGCAAAACAAAAATAAATAAAAACAAATTTTGGGAGTAATAAATAAATTTATTTTTCAGACGAAAACAATATATTTCAGTGTGCACATGTCTATTCTCTACTGCAGTTAACCAATGCAGCTTGAACACCTCTCTACCCCAACTTGTGATTTGGCAATAATGCAATAGCAGCAGCAGATTAATGACGTCCCTTGTCAGCATTCAGTATATACATGCATACAAGGGCTGATTGACTCCTAATGTCGACCTTTCCTTGCCAGTCTACTGGCTTCTACTGTACAGGAGATAACAGGAGGCTAATTTTAAGACAGATTATCACTTATACTTTTTGAATGTTTACATACATTTGCAGATTTTTTTTCTACGAATACATAACCACATTAAATGGTGTTTGTTTTTTATCTACCAGAAGCTTGCCTCTGAGTGTGTTCTGTTTAGTATTACTGCCCCCCCCCCCCTTCCTTTGAATACTTTTTAGAAAATCTTGCAATGGACATAAATGGAAGGAACATCTGGAAAGAACCACAAGTCTCTCTGTAGCTCAAATAAAACAAAACTTTTTATCTTTTCATTTCTTTTTTTTTCAGCCTCCTGCAAATGCCAGTGTGAACATTAGCAGCTGTTCTTGTAAGACATATGACGTAATGCTTATAGCACTCATTTTAATCCTTACACTAATTTTCACTTAAAATGTTTTGATGCCAAAAGCAGTAGATTATATGGGAAAGCGCTTAGTATATGGTCAGTGTATCTTACTGATGTTTAAAGAACAACTAGGGTCTGTTGCTGTAAATAATTTCATGCACAAACCTCAGCTGTTTTCTGTGCAGAGCTATTGTTACTCAGCACTGACTAGCTGCATCAAAAATAGCTCCATGGTCTTGCTAACAGACAAAAATAAAATGCCATTACAGCAGAGCGCAATGACTTGTTCTAGATCAAGATTTGTTTTTATGTGACATGGTTGCATTTCTTCCAGAGCGTTAGCATCCATTGGAATTAACCAACGCAAAAAAAAAAAAAAAGTAAAGTATTTTATTTGTGATAACTAAAACAACCATTGTTAGGGAATTCATTTATATGTGAGCATGCAACTCCTGTACAATAACCTTAACCAAAGCATGTAGGCTGTTTCAGACATATATTTCTTGGCAATGTATCAAGATGTGGAGACTAGAATGAAGCTTCTGGCATGTCTTGTCTCTGAAAATGTCAAGTAAGCAATTCTTCTCCACTACATTTGAATTAAGAAACGATTTATGCCTTCAGGCACTTAGAAGATAGTACAAGACCATCATTTGTTTAATAATAAACTTCTAAGCATCTGTTTTGGGATGAATTAGGGCTGTTGATTGCTGATTACACTACCTTTGCTTTGAGGGTAGTTCTTAAAAAATGTTGCAGCTTGTGATCTAGTTAGAGCATTTAGCACATATGCTACATTGACTGTTTGAATGGTTGCAGCACATAAGTTACTTTAGATGTGAGATTAATGGCCCGTACACATGATCCGAATATCGTACGACAGATCGTATGACCTCTTATGCTTAATAGTCGCAAGTAGAAGTTGAATAGGTAAATAAAGTCACAAAAATTCTCGTACATCAGAAAAAAAAATCAAAAGCGATGTCATGTGTTGTAATGTATTTGTATTGTATTTTCAGACGACAACTATACTGACTAAACGAGAACTGTACGATCTGGAATCGTACGAGGAAAATTTTTGTGCATGTCCGATTGAATAATATCATGATCGGCTGTCGAAAGTAGTGTACACATGATCCAAAAATCCTAAGATTCTTCCTCGGACGACAGTTTTCGTACGATATTTGGATCGTGTGTACGGGCCATAAGAGATAGCAAATGAATATAGTCCCGCATGTATTACACATTATTTTTTTATCTCACGAACCGGGTGCATACCCAGCAGTAAAAAACTGTGATATACTGTACTCCTGTATTATAAAGCATAACAGAAGAATGACCAAATTATAAGTTTCTTGAATCTGCCCAGAATTTCCGTGAATCATACTTAATCTCCCCTGTGCATGGGGCAGAAGCATTACATATAAAATAATTTAAAGTAAAGCAAACTTCACCCTTTATTTGGATCCATTGCTGGTTTACTCTGGTAAGCTGGTAAAAGTCCCGTGGGACATTGCAGCATGTTAAAGGTTAAAAAGAAGACCGGCATCAGCTATTAAACACTTGATTATACATTTACACAACTTTCCCCTTACCTGTTAATTAGCTATAAAATAGTGAAATTGTGACCACACTCATTTTTTTTATTGATTACATGGAGTAATTAACCAAATTAGAGTGTGGAAACCTGACCATGGGAATTTCTCATGATCCCAAGGTCCAGTACTACTATACTGCTTATTTTCTCAACTATACTCATGTGCCATTTTTACCTTGTTTATATAAGAGCCCTAGTGTTTGGAGAGTTCAGGGTAACTGTGTTCTGCCACTGATTGGAGAATGTCTCCTGGAGGAAATTGATCTGTGTGGCATACTTCTCTTGGTCAATCAGGAATTTGCATGTGGCATATAAATGGAAACTACTGAAATGAGTCTGGTGGTTTAGATGTGGTTTAGGGTGGAGAGGATTCAGTGACATTTTTTTTGTCCTGTGGCAAAGCCTGTGATTATTGCACTTCTAGCCTCCCCCTGCACAGAGATTGTCCTGCTTTCCAGCAGACTGTCATGAAGCTTTATCTAATGAGCTAATGGGCTGTTGGCTTAGGAGATATCGCACTAATGGATGTAATTACTGAGACCTGGATGGTGCCAGAAATGCAGAAATTGGATTTTTTTTTAACCCAACTTTTTGGATAGTTTTTAAATGGTGTCTGGTTTTTGAAAGCTCTGACTTGAAGGCTAAGTACACCTTTTTTTTCTAAATTCCAGCATTACCATGTACTAATATGCTATTAATGTACCAGTAATGTATTTGTTGCAGAAATTAGAAAGCTTTCCCTATAATCTTAGGCTTGTTAGTGGTGTGAAGAAGTACTTCATTGGCTGACCTCATTAAATCCCTGCATTTGCCTCCCTCCTCCCGGAGATTGCACCTGCCCACCTTTGTAGTTTCATGATTTTACAATGCAATCATTGTCAGTGGGTACCAATCTCCTTCTGCTGATTGATCATTTTTTACATTACCTCCTTAAATAGACTGTGTGCAGATGAGCGATCACATAATGGCTTACGTGGAGCAGAGCTGTAGTATTGAAAACAGGAGAAGTGTGTCACTATACACTATACTCTAATTGTACAATGTCCTTTAGGTCTATAATCAACTATGTACTGCAAGGGCCTGCCTGATTTGATACAGAGTGATTTGACTACTTTAGATGCAAATGAGGCCTGAAAATGAAATTGATGTGTTTAAACACAAACAGTGAGAACTGAGTGTCTCCATCAACTCCCTTCCATGTATTTGTATGAAGCTGGCCATACACTATGCAATTTGACAGTCTCTGTACAATTTATTTTAGATGTACCAAAACTATGGAATAGGAGTACCCACCTAAACAAGCCATTCAATTTGTATCCAATCACACAGGCCTTTGCACTACATAGTTGATGGTAAATCAGATTTTAGAATGTATGGTCAGGTTAGAAGAAGAAGTTAGAAAGTGGGTGGAAATAAAAAAGAAGTGGTATAGTAATTAGAGAGGAGTGGTCTAGAGAGGTACACACGCTCTATCCTGTTTTGCAGTAAGGCAGTGCATGCAGGGATATGACGTTTCCTGTAAGATCACATGATGTTACAGGAACTCAGGTCTCAGAATGCATTTTTTTAAAGTTTGAACAGAGAAGTGCAGGCTGAAGGCTTCCAAGGACTAGATGAGCGAGAGAGCAGATTGGGATGGCTGGGGTAGAAGACATTAGAAAATGCTTCTATCTATCATGAAAAGTGAAATTGAAAGGTGAATATAACCTTTAATATTTAAAATTTCTGATTACCCATTTTGAGGTTTGTAGGGTATCGTGACTAATTACAGACCCCTGCTAGATTAAGCTAAGGTGACGAAATTCACAATACGGTATATTGTTTTCTTTGTGAACTGAGAATTTGATTTCTAAATATGACATTTTGATTACAGGCATACCCCACTTTTAAGTACACAATGGGGTTTATTTACTAAAGCTGAAAAGTGCAAAATCAGGCATTTCTGCATAGAAACCAATGAGCTTCCAGGTTTTATTGCCAAAGCTTGATTGAACAAGCTGGAGTTAGAAGCTCATTGGTTTCTATGCAGAAGGGAGCCTAATTTTGCACTTTTCATCTTTAGTAAATGAACCCCATGGTGTACTTAAAAGTGGGGTATGCCTGTATGATGCCCCATTCCCCAGACCTTATTACCATTGGAAGGCCTTGGTAGCCCTGTAAATGCCTTTTATGGCCGAAAAGGCTCTACAAGCCTTAAGGGCAGCCCAGGACCACCGGGCATTGTTGTTAGCATTCTGACACTGTGTGCAAGGCAAGGAATGGATGCTACTGGCATGGCAGCTTGTGTAGACATTTAGCATAGCTCTGCTACCCTGCATAATGTTTTCCCTGTCCTGTTCCTGTGAAATAATCTGTGTAAGTGAGAGAGTTCAGGGTGCAATGGGGAGAGTGATAAATAGGGGAGATATATGAGATATATGGGCATGTGACCAAATGTTACAAAGACTTGAAGTCAGACAACACGCAATACAGTAATATCTTGTAGAGCATCTTGAAGCATCTCAATGAACAAGCTGCTACATGGAAAAGAGGCCTTTAGACATGAAAGGGACCGGTTCTCTCACAGCTAAAGGCTTGTCTCCCCAAAATAATGTTTTTGAGAAGCTTATAGAACCAGAATAGGGTTAGGTTAGGTAAAGCCATTCTGTCTGAACACAGGAGTTAGAATAAATAAAACCAATGGGGCTTTCCTCTTTCAAAATGAAGGCTGAGCTAAAGGAATTAGTGTGGCATCCTGAATCAGCGCACCTTATGTATATAAACTATAGCATGTGTGTGTGTGTGTATGAATTCAGGTCAGATAGCCGGATTTGTTTGGGATCCAGGGATTCAAATTAGGCTTTATAAAAGCAAGAATCATATTAGCTCTTAAAAGCAAAGGAATATTGGTAAGAATTTTCACCATGCTTTCATAAATTCAGACTAACGCTACTAGGTCATAAAAATCAAGTCTGGAAAAAAGAAAAAATAGCTTGGCTTACTGTGCTATTTATATAAATGATTTGTGTGTGTCTAGAGAGAAGTGACTGCACCTTTAAAGAACTTAATTTCCCCCTCGTACACACTCTTTGAACCTGTGAATTCATCCCTTACCTGGAGCTAATTCCAGTGCTTCAATAGAACACAGATTGAAAAGTTGCATTTGAGGCATGGAATCTAAAGCAGCAGCTGTCTGCATCTTTTCACCGAGTAAATTAAATCCAGTTGTCTTTAAAATCACAAGATCCAATAAAAGAACTGTTCTGTGCCATCCTCAGATTATAAAAAAAAACTGTTGTTATAAAGAATGACAAGCTGATTAGGAGTCATTTTCTGCGAGGTGGGGGGACAGAAGAGAGGAATGAGAGCACGGAATATTGGGCTGTCTGGATGCTCCAGTTATGGTGCCTGTGCTTTAGTAATTACATTCTGATAAACAGATGAACAAACATTCTCCAGGGGCAATAGGGTTCAGTCTATGAACCCCAAGTACTCACACGTAGTAACAATGAGAAAAAACACACTCTTCAGAATGCAAGTAGGCAGTCGGTGAACAAATAAAGTGAATGTTGAATTGATTCAGCTGTATAGATCTATGCACTTTGTGCATATTAAATGTGCATGAGCCAATTGGATGCTCAGCTAACAAAAGCGTGTGTTTCTTTGAAATGTGAGTTGGTGTGCATCTCAGAGGAGTAAAACCTACTGCATCATTGTATAAATATTCAGAGCCATAGGCTAAACTCTACAGCAAGTCCCATTTCAATATTGGAGAAGGCTACGTATGTTGTGCTCATTGATGTTATTGTAACAAGGGAAAACCATAGAATATACTCTCACTCTTACAGAACCATACTATTTTAGTATCTATAAATACAGGAGGGGCTTCAAGCATTTATGTCTTCATTGGTAAAGTTGAACTCCAGGCAGACAGCTAAATAGAAATATAGAAATCATATATAGGAGCTGTTTTACCAGCCAAAGGATGTATATGTCTGCCCATCCAGCTCTGAGATTTACAGAGCTCTGCCACACAGTGCAGCCCTGTCTGGCAGGGCAAAAGTAACAATTACAGGTCTTGTGCCTTCCTTAGTCTGTGAGTAGACAGTAAAAGGAGAGACAGAACACTGATGAGCTCATCTCTCTGTCCCTCTGCTCTCTCTTCCTATCTGCTTCCTATATGCTTACATTTACAAACTAGATTTGCACACCAGCAAATGGAGCAACCTAAGCTGTGTAGTAACCAATAACAACCAATAAAAAATGTTGAAGGTTAGTGCAGACACAGTAATGAAATCTAATTGGTGGTTACATTGGTTGGCATCTTGCTGCATATCACTGGTCTGTGTGATTTGTCATTAAATGAAATATTATCTATAATGTGCAGTACCATAATGTTTTACTGTATTCATTTATGCATACTCAGTTTATATTCCTGATGATGATTATGGCTTTTACTTTCATGCCTAAAGTCTTGATCAGGAATGCATAATGTGAGTGGGAAAATCACTTTACTACCACTATCAAATTTTAACAACCTTTTCTCACACTGTTTACTTCCTTTCCATTACATGGAGAATTGTCTCCTGCGACAACTGCTTGTATTTCCCTAATTCCTCTCTTGGGAAATAACACGGAAATAATGGGTTTACTTGCTAATAACAATACACATATCTGGTGATTTAGAAAACTAAATAAAAACAAAGTACTAAATAGCAGGCTGTGACATGCATTTTAGTAATATTTTTATTTTTCCATCACCGTTTGAGGGACACGGGAGGTTTGGACACTGACCAACTAAAATAATTAGGCCCCCAACTGTCATGCCTCAGTTTTTGCTAGTGTTCTAAGTTTGGGCACTTTATCCTCAGTTCTGCTAAGGAAAATTCCAACAGTTTTTTATTCTGTTAACATAATCAATCAAGAAGTCTAACATACTGCCTGGGAGACCATACTTGGACCCCAATGGACTAAAAATTTCAGAGTGTGCCTGAAATGTGACCTTCTGGCACTAGACTCTGCTTGTCTTACTTTCTAGACATCTGTGTACTGTGTTAGCTGCAGAGTGCTTTCCAGGTCAAGAGCCATGCCACAGCCTCTGGTGTGACCCAGTCTCTGAAAACTCAATCTGTGAGTTTGTTTCTAGATATGGTGAAGACATCATGTATAACCAGTGAGCTCTGCATTGTGGCCCTTCCCAAACACTGTATATGGTGCTATTTAGCCACAGAGTGCGTCCCAGGTCCAGAGGCACCACCTCTGAAACTTCTTGTCAGTCAATGTCTGTATGGGGTAAGGCAAACTTTCTAGACCACTGGGTACTGTGTCAATTAGTCGCCGACCACTTTCTTGGCTTAGAGCCATGGTGCAGCCTCTAGTGTGTCCTGCAGTCTCACTAAGGTCTCTGGAAATCACTCCTACAGTTAACATATCTGGATATGTATAGATTATACACTGGACAGTGCCTTATGTCACTTCTGAGTCTCTTATGTATGGTATTAGTAACCTGCAGAGTACTATCTAGTTTTTACAGCTGTAGCACAGTCTTACATTGTGACCAGGTCTCTCTCAGATCATTTATTGTGTAACGTTGCTGCAGTAACAGCAATAGAACATATCTCCCAGTATCAACTATTGGGTGCCATTTTTCTTTAAAAATTCCTGGGGTTTCTTTGTTTTGTTTTTTGACGTGAGGGTTATTCATAAGGAAAGTTAGCACTGAAGCAATCTGCCAGGGACAATGCTGTATATATACATGCTCACAATCCCTTCCCAGGTTTCAGGTCAGGAGGAATCATCTTCTCATTGCTCCAGGTGCTTTAGGCATGTTGTGGATCACCCAGACTCTGGTTTTGTTCCATTGTACACCATAGAGGCCTAGAGTTTTTCCTCTTAGATTAATCTGTACAACAGGGTCAGATTAATAATGGTTGGTGGTGAGGTTATACAGTGGTGAAGTTATACAGTGGGCTAGTGTAATATTTTTGAGTTTGCCAGTTCCCCAACCTCCTGCAGGTTGCAGTTTGTTAGATACTAACTGATAGCTTAAATTGTCTTTTACTGTGGTCTGCCTAAACTTACATGTGCATGCAGTCTGTTAAGACCTCTTTAACACTTTTTTAAATAGTTATTAAACTAGGCAAAAAATATGAATGGTCAAAACAGGAGAATAGCTTTTTGAATATATACATATCATTTTATCTTTAAAGAGAGCTCACTAGCACATCATGTGCTCATTTAGTGCTTTTTTAATATATACATAAACAAGCAACTTTCTGGAGCCCAATACTGTCTCTTTTCACAGGCAACAGGTGACTATGCCAGTGTTGCTAAGGAAAGAGCTGGTATAAGGCTTTAAAATCTTGCTTGTTTATGTGACTAATAAAAAGCTCTGAATGAGCCAGTGACCTTTGCAACTTTCTTAAGTACTTATGAAAATGCCATCCATTGTAGATCATTGCAGCACCCACATTTAAAGTAGACGTTCACCCAAACTAACTAAATCTATTCACAGCCACCTTCTAAAACAAATCTATCTAACGACGCAAAGAAGAAATCGCTATACATACCTTTTCTGAAGTTGATCGGGTCCGGTCTCCAGCGGCAGATGCTGTGTGCAGGAGAGAACCGACAACGGCTGTGAAATGCCTGGGAAGTGACATCACCCATAGAGTTACTATGGGGCTTCCGTTGTCAGCTCTCCTGCACACGCCCACAAAATTAGGCCACCACTAACAGCTCAGTATGGGACCAGACCGGAGCGGCTATGGAACAGATATGTTTCTTATTTATGCCGCGTACACACGATCGAATTGTCCGGCAGACTTAGTCCGGCAAACAATCCGGCAACCAATCCACCGGACTTTCTAACGAACGGACTTGGCCACACACGGACACTCTGAAAGTCTGGCAATTTCTAACGCAATGACGTACAGCACGTACGACGGGACTAGATAAAGGAAGTTCAATAGCCAGTAGCCAATAGCTTCCTTCTCGTACTTGCTTCTGAGCATGCGTTATTCTTAGTCCGCCGGACTAGCACACTGACGAACGGATTTTCCGCTGAAAGCCAAGTCTGGCAGACAAATTTTGAGTCAAAACTACTTTCTAAGTCCACCAGACTTTACGATGAAAAAGTCAGCTGGAGCCCACATACGATCGAATAGTCCTGTGTAATGCGGTCCTGCTGACAATTCGATCATGTGTATGCGGCATTACAGGGCTAGATAGAGTAGGTTTAGAATGTGGCTGCAAGTAGGTTTAGAGTTAGTTAGGTTTTGGGTGAATTTCTACTTTAAGATGGCCAATGGCCATTAGGAAGTGCACCACACTCGTCTGCATATGCTGATCTATAAAGAATCACATAAGTCAGAATTTCAAGTAATTATGATTTGTGGACTGTATTTGAACCTGGCAAGACCAGTCTGCTTATGTGCAGGATAGTACAAATATTCTTAATTCACAGGCTCCTTTGGCCTTCCAATTGACTTGTTCATCACTAGTCACATGCACATGGGTGTACACGTAGGTATCCAATGGGATTGGCAAGTATTGTGTTTACATCAACCACACATCCTTGGAATCTGGAGTATCTGAAGCTCAATAGCTTAATAAGGTCACTTTGTATAGTGTTGCACTAAACCAAAAGAGGGCTACATACACTTGCATAACTAGAACATGTGACAGCTGAAAAGCACATTAGATGAAATACAAATCTGTCAGGCAAGTGCAGAGTCTATAAACTGGCAAATTAACTCAGACAACATTCAAGTAGCATCAAATGACAATCACAGGCTAGGGCAGGTGACATTCACGTAGAAGGAAAAAGAAGAACAAATGAACAGGAATTAAAATGTTTCTGGGGTTGTAAACATCCATGGTTTTCATCACCAGAACCAAATTTTAGAAAAACAAGCAAGAACCAATTACTCAGACACTGCCATAGTGCTCAAAGCAAAAACGTATGTTACTGGCATGCTGCGATAAACCAGTGCTGTAATTACCTATGCGGGAGAAAATGGATGCATGTGCTTGATGACAGCAAGCCTATCATGAAAGAGAAATACACTATATTGCCAAAAGTATTGGGCCGCCTGCCTTTACATGCACATGAACTCCACAAGGTTTAGGAGTGTGTCTATGGGAATGTTTGATCATTCTTCCAGAAGCGCAATTGTGGGGTTAGGCACTGATGTTGGACATGAAAGACTGGCTCGCCCAAAGGTGAATTAGAGCAGAGACTGCTAACCAGGCCTTCTCATCCACATCATTGCCTGACCTCACAAATGCGTTTCTGGAAGAATGATCAAACATTCCCATAGACACCCTCCTAAACCTTGTGGACAGTCTTCCCAGAAGAGCTGAAGCTGTTATAGCTGCAAATGGTGAGCCAAATCAATATCGAACCCTAGGAACTAAGACTGCCATTAACGTTCATGTAAAGGTCAATACTTTTGGCAATATAGTGTATACTGGTAATAGAGCCAATCATAAGCATCAAGGTCTCAGTTTTGCCTAGGTGCTAAGTTTGACCTAACAGCTACTTATAGTAAGCCATCTTGAAATCTTGGAATCGTAGAAAGCTATCCATGGTCAAAAGATGAAAGTCACCTTTTAGTAAAAGTTTAAATATCTATGTGTTATTTCTAAGGAAGTGGGTAGGTAACATAAGAAAATATTCTGCAGTTTCTGCATTTATGTTTGATATCAGCATTATTCAGATGCTCATTGCTTTGATCGCTTACGGTCAGGACAAAAGTTACTGTCAGCTTTCAACAGGTTCTTGGAACTACATTTTACCATCTTGAATAACGTGGGGTTACAACAAACATATTTTTTTTAATTATTATTGTTGTGTCACTGTTGGAAACATTTCCCCTTACTTCTTGCCCACACTATCAATGGACAAGAAGTAAGAAAAATCTATCTTAACATATAAAGTATCTCACAAAAGTTAGTACATCCCTCACATTTTTGTAAATATTTTATTATATCTTTTCATGTGACAACATTGAAGAAATGACACTTTGCTACAATGTAAAGTAGTGAGTGTACAGCTTGTGTAACAGTGTAAATGTTCTGTCCCCTCAAAATTACTCAGCACACAGCCATTAGGCCCTGTTCACACGTGCGGACAGTATGTCTGTATTTCATGCATCTGTTTTTGGAAATACGGACATACATGCATCCCTATGGGATAGCGGGTGTCAGCGGATGAATATCATCCGTCCCTGCCATGGTCCGATTCTGCAGACGGAGGAAAATCCTATTTTTCTATCCGTCTGCAGAGCGGATCAGATGAACACAGACAGATGGTCCATGTTCATCCAATCCCCCCATAGGGAAGAGCGGAGATCTGACAGGGCCCTGTCATCCACTGGCTCAGCAGGGATCAATGGAGTGATCCCAGCTGAGCAAGCGGATGTTCACCTGGCGAAAAATCACGGATCCATGCTGTGTGAAAGGACCCTATATGTCTAAAATGATGGCAACAAAAGCGAGTACACCCCTAAGTGAAAATGTAAAAATTGGGCCCAGTTAGCCGTTTTCTCTCCCCGGTGTCATGTGACTCATTAGTGTTACAAGGTCTCAGGTGTGAATGGGGAGCAGGTGTGTTAATTTTGGTGTTATTACTCTCACTATCTCATATTGCTCACTGGAAGTTCAACATGGCATCTCATGGCAAAGAACTCTTTGAGGATCTAAAAAAAAAAGAATTGTTGCTCTACACAAAGATAGCTTAGGCTATAAGAAGATTGCCAAGACCCTGAAACTGAGCTACAGCACGATGGCCAAAACCATACAGCAATTTAACAGGACAGGTTCCACTCAGAACAGGCCTCGCTATGGTTAACCAAAGAGGTTGAATGCACATGCTCAGCATCATATCCAGAGGTTGTCTTTGGAAAATAGAAGTATGAGTGCTGTCAGCATTGCTGCAAAGGTTGAAGGGGTGGGGAGTCAGCCTGTCATTGCTCAGTCCATGCACTGCACGCTGCATCACATTGGTCTGTATGGCTGTTGTCCCAAAAAGAGGCCTCTTCTAAGCATGAAGCACAAGAAAGCTTGCAAACGTTTTTCTGAAGACGAGCAGACTAAGGACATGGATTACCGGAACCATGTCCTGTGGTCTGATGGGACCAAGATAAACGTATTTGGTTCAGATGGTGTCAAGCATGTGTGCCTGCAACCAGGTGAGGAGTACAAAGACAAGTGTGTCTTGCCTACAGTCAAGTATGGTGGTGGGAGTGTCATGGGCTGCATGAGTGCTGTCAGCACTGGGGGAGCTACCATTCATTGAGGGAACCATGAAAGCCAACATGTGCCGAGCATGATCCCCTCCCTTCAGAGACTGGGCCACAGGGCAATATTCCAACATGATAATGACCCTAAAGACACCTCCAAGGTGACCACTGCCTTGCTAAAGAAGCTGAGGGTAAAGGTAATGGACTGGCCAGGAATGTCTCCAGACCTAAACCCTATTTAGCATCTGTGGGGCATCATCAAATGCAAGGTGGAGGAGCGCAAGGTCTCTAACATTCATCAGCTCAGTGATGTCATCATGGAGGAGTGGAAGAGGACTCCAGTGACAACTTGTGATGCTCTGGGGAACTCCATCCCCAAGAGGGTTAAGGAAATGCTGGAAAATAATGCTGGCCACACAAAATATTGACACTTTGGGCCTTATTTGGACATTTTCACGTAGGGGTGTACTCACTTTCGTTGCCAGCAGTTTAGAAATGAATGGCTGTGTGTTGAATTATTTTGAGGGGACAGCAAATTTACACTGTTATACAAGCTGTAGACTCACTACTTTACATTGTAGCAAAGTGTAATTTCTTCAGGGCTGTCACGTGAACAGATATAACAAAATATTTACAAAAATGTGAGGGGTGTACTAATTTTTGTCAGATACTGTACATAACAACAAAGTAAAGTGGGTAAAAGCTGGAATATGCATATTCTTTTTATTGTTGTCCCTGCCCCCTTTGGAGGTTTCACTTACTGTCCAAATGACAAAATTGTCACCAGAACAGAACATGAGGGTGAAGCTCCAAAGTTGGGTCTGCAACAAAGTCCAACAAATCTAAACCTTTCCACACTCTATTAAAAGCGGAAAAATTAAGTCTGGAAATTACTATGTGACATTACCTTTATTTCTTTTTAAAAAAGAAACATCCTAATGGAAAAAAAAAAAACGATAACCTCTCTCACTTAATTGCATGATATATAATCATACATTGATCTTTGTCAGTTTCATCGAACAGAAATGGTATTTATTAGTTAGCATGGTTTGTTACGCTATGGTGGTCTTTGCAGCATGCATTTTGAAAAAAGCTACTCAACACTGACAGGCAAAATACAGCAGAGTATAACAAATTCAGATCCTTAAGCAAAAGAGGAAATATATGTTCTGTACGATTCTAGAATTAAGAGCATGCCACATTCAATGTGACAGGGGTTAAAAGGTATCTGCTCGAATGAGCTAAGGGTTGGAGAAGATAACAGTAACCAAGAAGACAAAGAAAAAAAGTTTAACAAAGGACATCCGTTGTGCAAGGCGATTTCAAAACCACATCTCATTTCATTCAACCGGATCTGCTCATTTCATCATTTCTCAGTGCTGTGCTATTTAGAGTCTTCCTGCAGTCCTGTACTTTGCAGAGAGCAATGCCATTTTTTTTAATTAGTAGACACAGTGGCTGTGGTTGGAAATCCAACTAATTGGGCAGAAACTGACAAATCGTATTAGAAAAGCTTGAAAGTGTTTCTATCTCTAAAAGAGGACCTTGTAAAGAGAGGAAACTGCACGCTATAGGGTAGAACCTGCTTTAAATTCAGGGCTGGTGACAGTTGGAAAGGTACGTTTCTTTTATACTGCTATTTGTTTCTTACAAATGCCATTTTTGCTGTTGTAATTAATGAATAGGGATGCTAGTGAGAATAGTATGCAACTGTTGTTCTCTTGTTAAAACCATTTTCTTAACCATATATATATATATGCTGCTGCTTTTACGTTGTCAGTTAACGATTATGTAATTGTCTATCCTAGCTTTGTATACAATGGGACTTGTTTCATATAGTGCCAGTAACTCATCCCAACCACACATATAATCTATAATCTTCTAATCAGCATACTGATCTGCTAACATCTGAATTTCCTTGGTTTATTTTTCTCTGGCAGGCTGTTCTTAATCATTTTAAACTTTGGTGTAAAATGGGGGTTACTGTACATGTTTTGTGACTCTCAATTCAAAACATAGTTCCCCAGGTCACTCTAATTAAGTCATACAGGCAAATCTAGTACATGCCTACTGAAATGATACCATGATACCCTCAATGACTACCTGATGGTTACAGCAGGTAGCATCAATTAAAAGAAAACTTGGGCAATGGCTATTAGCTCTATTCATTCCAGATCCTAATTTTAAAAACACATTGGAAATGCATGTCAAAAACGTATGTCAACGCACGACTAAAATGCATGTTGATAAATGAAAATACACCTGCCCAATGCTATAAAAAAACTTACCTCTACACACATGCATAGGTCTAATTAGGCAATAAAACCAGTGTTGAATCCCAGGGCATGCATTTTCATATGGCCTACTGCACTATAATTGCTGCTTGCTTAAGAAGTAGCATGTCATCCGTCTTCCAAAAGAGAAATGTAGTTAAAAGGTTAGTGTGTGGCCATTCACAAAAGTACAGATGCAGCAAAATTTACTAGAACAAAATACTAAACTAGGAATGACTTCAAAGTATAGTTTAGGTAAGTAAATGTATCTAGTGTCTTGTCCAATATTTTATTGTGCAAGGACCCATTCACCCCTAACCATGTGTGCTACAACACACACATTGTGCATTGACACTCATTATGGTGCCTTAACAGCCCATTAAAAAGGGCAGTAACACATGCGAAAATGGAGCAGGCTGCATTCTATTGCAGCAAAATGTGTAGAACACCATTCTTTGTACTGTGCTACGTTATGTTGAAGCACGCATGCATTTGCAGGTGTGTTGGGGTGCAATTCCAAATAAATGGCACTGCAGCACATCAAGGCATGTGATGTGCTTTGACATGTATTAATCCATGTGTTATCACAACACAGTAGTGTTAATGAACTCTGAAAACAAATTGTCTGCACAAACTAACTAGAATGAACATACAGTATATTTAACTGCTAATGTAGAAGGTTAGAAGTAATTACACACAGGATTGATGTATGCCCTTAAATATATTTTGTAAAGAAATGACTCTGGTGTATTTCCACCTTTGCAGCCAAATTGGGATAACACCTCCTTTATATTTTCGTAATGTTCCTATTTAATTAGCTTAACTTAAAAAAAAAAAATCAGCTTACCTTATTTGCTGAAAAATACTATGACATTTTACTTAGCTTTCCTTCACTATGTAATGCCAAGGAAGGGACTGGAGAATTTAAAGATTAGTATGGGTGTCATGTACCTGACGGCTGAGCTTTATGTGGGAGGGAAGGCCTTTCTTACAGCCCTGGTTCAGAGACCACTAATGTTGTAACAGTGGCTGTGAGAGTGTGGTGATGTCAGGGTGCTTGTACAGTCTTCCGTGTAGCAGGTGCATCATCAGGATGGTCCAGATAGCTGGACAGCAGGTGTTGGCAGGAACAGCAGACCCTGGGCTGGTGGCAGCAGGCAGCAGTAGGCAGCGGCAATAGCTGATTCAGGAAGACTGATGGACCACAATAGAGGATGCTCCAGTAGGAGCCAGGCAGGTGCATGCAGGGCAAAAGAGACACAGTATGCGTGGTCAGAGAAGGTGGGTTGGTATTTGGAAACAGGCGGTCAGATGCAGGCATAGACAGCAGACAAGGGAATAGACAAGGTAGAGGCAGAGATTGGCAGCAAGAGTTCAGGAAGATAAGCAGAAGGCGGAGGTAGAGTTCAGATACTGGTCAGGGTAGGAGATATCCAAATGAAGGCCTGCCTAATGGCTGGGAGCACTGACTGGAGTGTTCTGACTGGGGGAGGGGATTTTTCAGTAAAAAAACTTTTGCATTGGAGATCATGTCCCATCGTCTTTTTCCTTTTTCTACTACACACACACACACACACACACACACACACACATACACATATATATATATATATATATATATATATATATATATATATATATATATATACACAGCATATATATATTTTTAAACCATGTCTTATAACAGCATTATTATGAAGTCTTTTGACTTTCAGTTTTGTGAAATGTTCTACTGTGTAGTGAAATTTGTTTTGCTTTCATGTCTCTGCTGACTGAATCTGGTAAAGCCAACAGGAAGTGTGGTTTATGAGTCTCAGAATAATAAAAAAGGGTTTCAAACGTCAGTGAGAATATAAAAAAATGCTTTGAAATGCTAGTGGAATAAAATGACCCAGCCTAACATGTTATATGGCTCAAATGTTTTGCCTTGAAAAAAAATGTATCTCACAAAAGTGAGTACACTCCTCACATTTTTGTAAATATTTTATTATATCTTTTCAACTTGACAACACTGAAGAAATTACACTTTGCTACAATGTAAAATAGTGGGAATACAGCTTGTATAACAGTGTAAATTTGCTGTCTCCTCAAAATAACTCAACACACAGCCATTCATGTCAGCGTTGTCACATGAACAGATATAATAAAATATTTACAAAAATGTGAGGGGTGAGATACTGTATATGTGCATTCAGTGTTTCCTGAGAATGTGTGCATATGTACTTCCGGAAGGTAATGACCTACCACCATACAGCCAAAAGCTATGCTGTTGGTTGCTAAACAGTTGCTGGTAAACTCTGCCACTACTGTAGTCTTTATGAGTTCACAGCAACTCAGTCACTCAGCAAACTAAAAATGTCTTTAAGAGCAGCATTGAGTATCCAAACTCAATGCATACCTATTCCTATTCAATAATCTATACAGAAATATGCAACCAATGAAAACAAATTTTTCCTCAGTATAGCCTCAGTAACTGTAATCTAATTGGTCCTTATGTGTTGCTGCAATTCACGCAATATTGTAGCATTTTTGCTGCATCATTGAATATCCCATACATTTACAAGCATGTATGTACTATACAATGTGACAATTAATGGAAAAATATCTGTTGTATAGTTTATCTGAGCACCCTATCATTTCTATGGCTTTCTAAAGATAAAAGTTTTGTGCAGTTAAACTGCTAAAAAGATAGTGATCTTGTAAAAAAAAGCAGAAGTTCACATTACTCCTCCTTTCCTCAGCACCACTTGTAAGTCTGCCCCTCTCCTTCTTGCCGGAGGGGTTTAGAGCTGCTGCTTATCTCAGCCCACTGCATGCCAGCTTCAATCTAAAAAAAAAATGACAGGCACTGTCACTGGGAAAGAAACACAAGCATATTCTGGTTAAGTCAGAAAAAAATGATTTATTTAATAGATAGATTTGTAATTTACTGGTGGGATTATGGCATTTATGTGTTTTCCTTATTTAAAATAAATAGGAATTGTAGCAGTAATGTGCGGCTTTTACATCCCAGACCAACATTAATCCGCAAACAGCAATGTTGTAGTAGTTCATAGACTGACAATAGAGCATACAAGTTAATGGTATCACCAACTCCCATTAAAGTGAAGGTTCTAGGCTGCCAATGGTTGAGACGTTAAACCATATAATTTGCTCAACTCATGAGAGCAACCTTTACATCCCACCAGTTTCTCACAGGTAGACTCTTCATTAGGGATTGTTTATGGGAAGGAGAATTCCCAATAACTGGTATTTCCTGCTGACTGGCTTGACTTTTCCAAACACAAACAGAAACCTCAAATTAGAATCCCAAACAATTTAATGAGGTATATGTGAATGAGCTACTCTAAATGCAAAATATGTCCCATATGGGGGACCAGTTAACATAAAATAAAATTAGGCCATAAACCAATTTTAAAATCTATGTTTGATTGGCTATAGGAGGCAACGGGATATAGATATGTAAACAGGAATATGTTACTGTATAAAGTTAATATATGCTAGAGCTTTAGTAAATGTGCATATTCATAAACCTTAAATTTGTAAGCTTTAAAGGTCTTGTTTGAAATGTCAACAGCTGGTAGTGAAAACCTTCCACTTTGACCCTTACTAAGGCCGGCATACACGGTTCGAATCTTGGCCAGTTCAGCAAAGAGTTGAACCATTATTGGGCTGGCTGAATGCACCAAGTTGGTTGATCAATCAACTTGGGTACAACCAGCCTGCCAGATTCTCTTACAATTTTCGCTAGCGTTTGCTATAGCCGCTAATGATAATCACTGTCTTCTTCTGACGGCGAAGGCCAGGGGAAGCCGTCCCCGCTGGGAGAAGAGAGAATCGGGCAGGCTGGTTGTACCCAAGTTGATAGATCAACTTGGTACATTCAGCCTGCCCATTAACGGTTGCAATATCGGCCGCTGTTTGCTGAACTGGCCAAGATTCTAACCATGTATGGCTGCTGACAGGAGGGATTCCACTGTCATCTATGCATCCCACCATGTTCGCATCCCAGGTTTATTTCTTAGCATACTCTTCTTCAGTTCAGATTTAATTATGAGAACAATTGATTGTTTTGCAGACACCTGTGGCAGGATAATATCCAGGGATGTTCCAGGCAGCTATAGTAACAGTATTTTAAATGGCATAACTTATTTTTATTTTCTATATATGTTGACTAACAAGTGTTCTTATATTGCTTTGGAGTTTTACCTTGAAACAACATTTTTGGCAAATGTGTGCAGATGGCTCTTAGCCAACCTCATTGCTGCTCACTGGAGCTTACAATCTAATGTCATGACAACAGCAACAAAAAGTACAGTATATATTAAGTCTGAACATGTACAAATATGATTTTTAATTATGAAAAGAAATATCATGTTGTATCATAGGCACTGATTGACATACTAATGACCTAGCTGATGTTAACTTTCTGTTTCCTAATGATTGCTTTACATATGCTAGGTCATATTTTCACTGGCCAATCCTTTTTTTCTGCTTCTATAGTTGCATGTTATCCTTATACATTTTTGTGACCTTATGGGGTTTAATACAATGCATATGCTTTGTTATTTATTTTTTATTTATTTTTGTACTGTAAAATCTCAAAAAATTCCTGATTATAAATAAAAAAGGAAATTTTGCTGACAAGGTGGTCCTGACTGCCAGTTCAGGAATTCTAGCATTCTCCAGAGGGGCTGGCCTCTATGAAGGTATTTGCTAGCCAGATTTAATTTGGAGGGCAGTTCATGCTTTTTCAGTTCAATTTTAAGTATAAGCACAATTCATTGAAGCCTAAATACATTATAAACTTGGGCTTCAAATGGGCACTGATCGGACAGCAGTTCAGGCCTGTTAGAGTGTGGGTTGTGTGATTTATGTGCTCAGTTCTTAGTTACAGTCCAGGCCTGATGTTAGATAACTGTGGTGAATATCATTATTTCATTTGTATTTATATTTTTTACAGTGTTTATGAAAAAATTTGCAAAGAGTAAACTTGGAACTTTCTTGTAAATTGTGATTCAGATGCTTGCCATATGTCTTAGAAAATCATGGTGATGGAATACTTCAGGACACTGTCAGCTAGGCTAACATTCCACTGCAAAATACAAAACAGAAATCCTACTGTTTTATTGATTGCACACATTCCAAATGTCATAATGATTTTAAGTACTATAAATTATATTATTATGATTATCCCTTTTTCTTTGCGTGAGATATTATCCATGAGTCACAGCCTGGACTAAAGCAGCAATACAGAAAATAATGACTGAACTTTGCTTAGCTATGTGGAACAATAAAGGAAATATTTTGGCCTTAGCCATTGGCATACTAGTAAAATGTAACCATAACATTGTAAATATACAAATATGTATCAGGATAGATAGATAGATAGATAGATAGATAGATAGATAGATAGATAGATATACATATATTATATATTTGTATGTATTACACATATACAATATATATATATATATATATATATATATATATATATATATATATATATATATATATATATATATGGTGAGGCCATGCCACTGTGTGATAAGGCAGTCTGGGCCAGGTTTTGGATAAAACAGGCCTACTAATGGTTGCTGTTCTTTTAGTAGTATCAGGATTAGAGGTCAGTGCCTCAACCTCCCATAGGGTGGTGATTGTAAGGTAAACAAGAGGTGCACGTCTCCACCGTGCTGTCAAGGAAGGGACAGACCAAGAAGCTGAGAGACAGGGTCTCACCCAGGGGACAGAGGTGTCCCAAGCCAGAGGCCCGAGTAAGAGATAGAGTCTATGAGAAACAAAACTACTAGAAGCTGTAAAGGAAAGACAGTGTTTGTGTACTAGCACTGGGAATGGGTGCTAGATGGTCTGGAGGACCAAGGCATGAATCCTGAGCAGTAAAGCTGCAAAGAGAGCCAGGAGGCTTGAATATTGTTCTTTATCGTATTGATTGTGAGTTCCCCGCTATACATTTGTGAACTTTTGCTTTCTTTAAATAAAAGTGGATAGGAAACTCCCTGAAATGTATTTTTGGCATGTAGCAAACTCACTGTATAAATACATCTACCATGAGGGCTAAATACCACTTATCACTATATATAAATATATATATATGTATTTGTGAGGTACTGGCTGGCGGAATTGTGGTGCTGATGAGGGGTCCCAAGGTTTGTGTCTGATATGGAGAAAACAAACGTTTTGTTTTTTCTGAATCTTAATATGTCAGTTTCTGTGTCCTTAAGCCTAGAGGCTTGGTAGAGCTTTGAATGGGAAAAGCCTCCATTTCTGCACCCACACATTGCCAGTTAGCCAGACCTTATTGATTAGTCTTGGCTGTCCACAGGGCATTTTATATGCTAGCTGACCGAGGCTCAGGGCTCTCTCTCATAATTTTTCTGCTCCAGGAGCCTGCTTCTTGGTGAAAAGGCTGACCACTGTTAGAGTACTGAGTGTTCCAAGAGCTGCCCACTTATTTGGTTTGGGGGACTCATTAGGGTATACTCTGTTAGTCAGGAACTGATATGAGCTAGTTTTGTATGGTTTATGCTGTGCACTTGCTATACAAAGCCATTCTGTATTGAAACTGTGTTTATTTTTGGTGTCTTGTTGAATATCATACACACAGACATTTATTAACTTAATGTCTCAGTCACATGGAATTTATTAACTGAGAACATTTCAAGCATAAAATCTTTTTTTTTCCCACACTTGGGGAGCACAACATGCCATGTACAGCTATTAATGCAAATGAATAGCTCTATGCTATCATACTCATGTTAATGGAAATTGCGTGTGCATTCTCATTCATCTGTGTATGCATGTACAGCATATTTCTCTAAACATGGAAGTGGTGCCTTTAGGGAAATATTCCATACTCTGTTCACACAGAAACCATTAGCAATTACACACATATGGCTACACACAGACATTCACTTGCATTGGTGGCTCTGTTGGTGGCTGTATGCAGTATCCATGGCTCCCAGGTGTGGGAAAGTGATGGGGGGAATAGGGGAATAAAGCAAACATGTTGCTTTGCCCTGAATGGACAGAGGTTGCCTTTAAAGTGGGGCTGAACCACTAGATGGTATGCTATAAGGAACATCTAAAAATGTTAATTGTGGCAAAAACTATTGTCTAAAAAAAAACCTCTTGAAAAATAGGACATTTCATGGTATGTCATGGTGCCTAGGTACTCCTGGCCTGTTACCTCAAAGCAGTGTGAGATAGAAAGCATTGCTGCATTTGATTGATAGTCTCTATAAAGAATGGAGTGGAATTTCCTGATGTCACTGCTGTGCTGATCATTGTTCTACATATTGGAGGCTCTGACCTAAGGAAGGAAAGCCCTGCCTCTACCAAAAATGTGATTGAAACACAGAGACAGTGCACAGATCAAGAATGGTAAGCTAGTAGTAGGGAAGGACCAGATCAATAATGGTAAGCTAGTAGTAGGGAAGGATCAGATCAAGAATGGTAAGCTAGTACTAGGGAATGACCAGCTGCAGGGGACCACAGACAATAATAATGAAAAGGATCTTTGACCTCTGTCTTGCTTTTTTTGGGTGCATATTCTAGGGTTCAGCTCAGGTTTAAATCCAGGTGCTTGTGTTATATCACTCTGCAATTTGCCTTTTAACTCATTAGCTAGCATTTCGTTTTTTTGCCTCATTCATTCAACATACAAATTTGTAGGTATGAAAGAAAATGTCTAAGTATTCTTTGATTTCATGCCATTTCTGCTTTTAGAGTCAGTTCACACCAGAACACGGTTGGGGAAACCCATGCCCAGTTTACATTTCCAGCACCATGTTCAAAACATATTGTACTTGTGATTTGCAGCAGGTGTCAGTGTTAATGACACGCTAAATTCAGGTCACAAATTCAGTCTGTTTGCTTGCACCAGATCACATGGTACAGTTGCTGTGCTTTTTTTAAAAGTAATGCATGCACTACTATTGGTGAGGTCCAGGGCAATTTCAGCACACTCAAGAGAATGGGCTGAATTTGTATTGCATACGCACTGCATGTGAAATGTGTTGTGCATGCGTATGTGATTCATGGTGTGAATAGGCCCTTAGAAAAAAGAAAACAACTTGAGGGTCAATGAATTTTGAAGTTTGTACGTTGTATTTATTAATGCATGCAAAGATGTGAAAAAGCAGCTCAGCTACCTAGGGTAGATAAAGTAAGCAGGACTATGAAGGTAAACCATTTTTTATACTAGCCTTGAATTTCTAAGTGTCACTGTCTTTCTGAGGTTAGTTGAAGAGTATTCTTGCCAGTAAGTAATATCATGCTGCAAAGCCAAAGGTGTTCCAGTGCTTAATGTATTTTTTCTAAATGCAAGTTAAAAATGAATGGAAGAATGTGTTTGCTGTGGGCAGTGCAAACAAGTTTCAGAAGCTTTTAATTAATGGATCCAGCGTTACTAATGACAAAGTATCATCTTTAGCTAGTTTATTGATGGCAGCTCATATCTACAATATTTATATGATGATAGTTATTAATCATACACGTTGTATCATTTCTGCAATTATTGCAGTTTTACATCTTCATTTTGAAAACAGATGAATATATAAATAATAATTACATTTTGGTTGGATGTCTTTTTGGCTAAATAGCCTTTTCACACAAAATGTCCTCTTTAACAGATCTGTTGGCAGACATCAAATATTGCACATGAGCACAACTGCTTTATGCAAATCATCTGAGATCCCATGCTTTACCAGCATTGGAAATGAACGGACCTTTAACTAACCAGGGAAAATCTATCCAGGCAATATCAAATCAACTTGCTATCAAGGGAGCAATGTGTACAGAGCTGCATTAGCTAATGTTCGTCTTCCACTTTCTTTTCAGAGTCGCAGAGAGGAAATCGAGTCTATTTTACTTTATATACCCATGCAGTCTAAGTTTTCCCTTGCCTAGAATAATTTTGCTGAGTACAATCCTTCAGGGATCTAATCTAGTTTACTATTACACTTTTACTACTTCCCATACAGATATAATGATGCTCACTATCCTCAACAATTTGGATAATTGTTAAGAAAAAAAAAAAAAAGAGAAAAAAAATCTCATCATTGCTTCATCCTCTTAGAAAGGAATTGTTTCCTGGGGGAGATATCTGGCTCCTCTATGCAATTTAGAGTGTTTGATAAACAAAGGGAACTATCCGTTGTTAAAATCTTCCATAAAAAGAATTAATGATAATAAAAAGATCTTTTGTTTGGCTGATGAACTTTGCAAGAAAAGATGTCTAATAAATGTTACAGTGTTTTAATGTATTACTTGTAATGGGGGAAACATACATAGAAACGTGTCAAGATTTTAGAATCATAAGCTAGACTGATACCACCAAAAACAGTCTGTTCCGTTAACATACCTACAAAGTATCTATAGGTCAACAATGTTACCATTATAAAGCCATTTTATATTGCTGGAGAATGGAGATAAATAAAATTGCTTGCTTTGTTAAATTTAAACCTTCATCTATCAGTTGCTAAGAGACAAGAAAACATTTAACATTTCACTGATGCACATTCCTCGGTGGTACTTCTAAATTCAGACTCTCTCTGCCCTTATTCCACCTCTATACCATGAAGGTTTAAGGTTTAACCAAGGATAGACTCTTGTCCAACGAGAGAAAGTCTGAAAAATGTGGGTTTACCATGACACTGATTACAAGATGATCTTTTACAGATAGACAAACATTGCCCATAGACATTAGCTAAACATATGGCTACAATTTTGGTAGAATTGTTTATCTATGTTAACCTCCCTAGCGGTGATCCCGAGTCTGGCTCGGGTTGGGATTTTAGTTTCACAAGCGGTAACCCCAAGCCAGACATGGATCGCATCGCTGGATACAGGGAGGACATGGAGAAGTTACTTACCTTGTCCCCTAGATCCAGCGATGTCCTCCGCGCTGTGTGATTGAGCTGTCCTCCGCTCGATTCGCAAAGTGCCGAATGCCGCCGAGCTCCGTTCCCTGCGACGTTACGGCTCACGGGAGCGGAGATCGGCGCCAAATTCAAGAAAGTAAAAGTATACAAAACACACACAGTACTGTAATCTTACAGATTACAGTACTGTATAAAAAAATACACACCCCCTTTGTCCCTAGTGGTCTGTGCAGTGCCCTGCATGCACTTTTATATTATAAATACTGTTTTTTATGGCTGGAATTTGGAGATTGTCCATAGCAACCAGAAAGTGTTCCTTTTTCAGTGCTTTAGGATTTGATTACATTATTGAATAATTTGTATCATTATTTATTATATTATAAAATTTATCATACCCAGGATGTCTGCTAGACTCTGGTTTGAACAGATTTAAGAGAGTTATTCCTAAGAATTACAGGACTACAATATAAAACGCCAAATTTCCATGCAAAATAATTGTTCCACTTTCAGCACCTAAAACCAGAACGAATCATACCGCCAGTGAGGTTAAATGAAAGTCATACCAAGAGACATACAGCAATGGCCATTGAGGAGCTACATCTTAAACTGTCAGTAACCTGGCCACCATGCTAATCTATCAATACCTTTCTAAATTACTCACCTGCAAGAAACATGCAGCAAGTCAGAACTCTTGACTTGCACACTTGTTCTGGGTCATTCATTCAGAAAGTATAGGTTAGCCTGACAGCCAGGTAGCTAGCATTTTCAGGACAGGTGAGCAATGGAAACCTTTATATGTTTACCTTTTAAGAGGTATCCATACTAAGAGAAAAAAAAATCAGTATGTCCATTGCTTTCTGTTTTTTTTTGTTACTGAAACATTAAGGGCCTGTATCAATGGGCTTTAGCCTTGTGTTCATGGCATATGTTTAACATCAGCTTGAGATGCTTTCTGAGGTCATTAGGAATTCATTGAAAGGTGCATTTGACCTCGTTCTGACCTCCATTTGATCTGCTCTGAGCTGCATTTGTATTTCCATTTGTATGAGAATGATAAACCTATCCAACTTAAACACAAGTCCATCCCAGAACCTGTACTGTGTCCTCCTGATCCCAGTATTGTGCCCTCCTGACCCAGTTACAATGCTCTTCTGCTCTTACCCTGTACTGTGCTGTTTGTGTTGATTAGTCTTTGGCTTATGGCATGTTTTCTTATTGTTTAAAATTGATATTATTGAAAGTACTAATGAATATATGTTTAATCAACTCTATACTTTTTTATACTTTAATTCTTGAGAATAGGTGTGTAAATTTGGGCAGGCTGGTAGGTGTCCCCATGCTTTACTTTGCCCAGGAGCCCCTGATGTTATTAAAGAGGAGTTACACCCAGAAATGGAACTTTCACCTATCGGATCCCCCCCCCCCTCCGGTGCCACATTCAGCACCTTTTAGGGGGGAGGGAGGAGCAGATACCTGTCAAATCCAGGTATCTGCTACCATTTCAGGGGAAAGATTGACCCAATTTGTGCAGAGAACTACGCAACGTCCAGCCCCTCCTCCTTCCCCCTTGCTGCCTTCTGGGAGGCACACAGGTCCCAGAAGACAGCATGGACCACTCAGAAATCGCAGCACAACTCACGCATACACAGTAGGAAACAGGATGTCAAGCCGCAAGGCTTCACTTCCTGCTTCCCTTAGTAAGGATGCCGGTGTCTGCACCCATAGCTGAGGGATGGGTCAGCTTCAGGTGCCGGCATTGCGGTCTCCTTGGACAGGTAAGTGCCCTTGTATTAAAAGTCAGCAGCTACGGTATTTGTAGCTGCTAATTTTTCAGTTTTCAGTTTTCATTTTTTTTCCCCTGGTGGAACTCAGCTTTAGGATGGCCCTGGCAGGAACACCAGGGATTTAATACATGGTAATACATGGTACAGCAGGCACATATCATGAATTTAAAGTGTTAGGGGTAACAAACGATCTAGGGTTGGTCATATTTAGTTATCTGAATTTCATTAGCAGTAATGCATGCAGAGGCCTAAAAGTATTTAAAGACCCCCTATGTCAGGCCCTTTATGCCTGTGTTCCTGATTCCTCGGATTTCAGTAGTTTTAAATGACAGCAATGCAGTGTACTGGACAATGAACAATAGGTAACCTTGAGATACACATAGTAAAATATCTGTTGACAAGATAAGCCAGTTCTTTTTTCTCATTAAATAATTTCTGATAAATTGAAAATAAATGAATAGGAACCATTTACAGCTTTATTAAAATGGTTATAAAGTTAGAAGGTTTTTTATTTCAATGCATTGTGCAGCAGCTGCCCCAGCACCCCCTAATACTTACCTGAGCCCCATCTCTGTCCAGAGATGTCCACGAGTGACTCAGCAATCCCGATTGGCTGTGACACAGCAGCGGCACCATTGGCTACTGCTGCTCCCAAACAAAGTCAGTTAGCCAATCAGGAGTGAGAGGGGGTGGGGCCAAACCAGGGTTGCGTGTGAATAAATGGACACAGGGAGCTGTGACTCGGTGACCCCATAGTAAGCTGCTTGCTGTGGGGGCACTCGACAGGAGGGAGGGGCCAGAAGAACCAAAGAGGGGCCTGAGAAGAGGAGGATCCAGGCTACTCTATGCAAATCCTCAGGTAAGAGCAGGTAAGTATAACATGTTTGTTATTTTTTTGTAAAAAAAGAGACTTTAGTACCACTTTAATTAAAGAGAGTGCTCCAAGTGCACAAACCCAGAGCAACCAGCCAACATTCACTTTGCTGAAATCAAATGAATTCTGAAGAAATCTGGTTGTTATGGGCTATTGGGCTGAGAAAATAATTCTTTATTGAACAAGGCCACACATTTCTATGGATACAAGCTTCTTGATGCAGATTCTGCATAGTGCTATATGTTGTGTTTTGAACAAATTAAGGGCATCACAAAATCTCTGAATGAATAAATGTTAGAACGCTGAATACTAAAGGAAAGTACCTGCAGGTGATTGATCTGCTGATATTTACAAAGGCTGAAGCTAGTATAAATATCACTATACAGTAAATTCCTATTAAATTTCAAATATTAGACTTTCTTTGGTGAAGTGTGTTGCCATTCCAACCAGGTCATGTTCAGAACCAACTACAAAGAGTTTAAAAAAAACATGATGAATTCCATTGATTGCACCAACTGAAATGTACAACAATGCTTTGATATCGTTTTACATATGCCTCAGCCAAAGGCTGCCCGCTGCAAAAGTCTACAGTTACAAACCTTTTTTTAACACAGATGCAGTAAAACAGCACTTTTGTAAATCCATTCATGTGAGAGTTACAGGATGGTAATTATTTGAAAAGGGGGGGAAAAAAATTGGATGCTTTGAAACTGGATGGTGAAAAAATGTTGTTTGATGTGAAAAGGAATGTGAGTGGTGACAGTAAGATCAATGGCAGTATTTTCACTCAGTGAAGCATGAGAACCTGTGATAAGCGCAGTTAGTCTGAGGAATAGTGACGGACATCGCCCTTTTACAGCTGGCATTTGGTCTCCAATATTAATCTTAACTATCACTGCCAACAAAGTATTTTGAAGCTACATCTGGGTTCAGCTGGCTTAATACTTGATAGGCCAGCAGTAAAGGAGCATTCGCCAAAATGTAAAGAGTTAAACTGCCATCTTCCACATTTGCATTATTGCATTTGCTGCATTGCTGAAATCCATTATAATCCTATACTGTCAATCACAAACTAATCCATCATATTCTTCATCATTCTCCCTCTGGCAAAGAGCTGTATAGAACAGCTGTCCCTAAACGGCAATTTAACAGTTTTAATGGTTTTGTAGATGTAAAGATTGTATTTTTAGAAATACAAAGCGTTGACATTCACTCACCATTATATGTAATACAATTACAAAGCAGCAACTCTGTGAAAACTTTTATCTCTCTAAGAAATTTAATAGTTCCATACTTTGCTATTAGAAATGGAGTTGAATAAATACTTATCGGTCAAGATGTTCGACAAAAAAAATAATGAGAGCTGCTTGTTTAGGAGCCTGTGTGCCTTGGGCTTGTATCAGTGGCATCGGCTTGGCATCCACTTGAGATTTTTCTGACATCATTCAATATTCATTGACAGATGCATATGACTACAGTTGAATTACACCTGAACTGTATTTGACCTGCTTCAATCTGTTTTTGCATTCCTATAAACAGGGAAAGTGAACAAAAGAAAGTTGACATAGACCTTTAAGCCTAGTACTCATTGCTAGGGTTGAATGGAAAAAAACTGTCAGCTCTGGTCGCAGTTGCTGTACTAGCAATCCAACGTTAGAACAGCGATCTTCCCGTTGAGCTATCAGAACACTGCGATCAGTGCTCTCCGCCATTGGCTGCAAGCCCTGATTGGGGGCCGGTTAGCTGCTGGTTTTCCAACATGCTCCTTCGACAGAAGCTATGCAAATTGCCAGCTTGTTTTGGACTGACTGCCATACGCATGTGCCAAATTTTTTATTGAGCCAATGTTGCCTGAATTTCAGCCTGGGTGTACTAGGCTTAAGTCTGTTAAGTTACGTTTGTTCATAGAGTATTAATACCCATACACTGGAAGAACATTTAAATAACTAGGGATGTTGTTTTGTTATTGAATGTGCAAAACTTAGATCACAACACTAGAGACTAACACAATGGGGTCGATTTACTAAAGGCACATAGACTGTTCACTTTTCATAGGTTAGCCTTATTATATGGAAAATATTCAATCGCAATAGAATACCCAATTAAGTGCAAGAAAAAAAAAAGGTACTTTTGCTTACATGTGATTGGATTATGGAAGTCAGCAGAGCTTCACCTCAACAAAGCTACAGGAAACAGTCCTTGCAAATCCCTTGCAACAGCCTATATTTACTTATTACACAAGCTACATGATGATATTTACCATTAATGTTAGACCAGATTCTGAAATTTGCTGTGCCCTCCCATGCTGTGTGTATTGTTTCAGTGCTGTGTTCATCTGCAAATTTTCTCTTCCCACTCTTAAAAGCTTGCTTGAGAGCAGCAGGACCCATTGGCTCACAACATCTGTGAAAAGAGAGCGAGGGGCAGTGTGTGCCGATAGGCGCACACAGCCTGGCTTGGGTTTAAGCCAGCATGTCTACCACCATAACAAGTGCTTGTTATAAGGGCAGACACAAAAGAGGAAGAGCCAAGATCTCTGGTGGGGAACTCCAGAAGAGGAGGTTTGGAGCTGCTTTTTGCAATACCATTGCACAGAGCAGCTGAATATCACATGTTTATTATTTTAACTAAAAAAATTACCTTTACAAACACTTCAATGGAATGTGTCCTGAGTAAACAAAGAGTACTATAAAACAACATGGCCCTGACCAGTGGGCAACTGGTACACTGTTGGATTAGAGCATAGATATAAAACACTTCTGTTGTCATAAAACAAAGATTTGATCTGATAGTGACATCATTGATTGGCACTACTTCTCTTTGCTGGAGATATTTTGAAGATATTTTGAGAAAAATCTCTCCAACAGAGAGAGAAGGGGTAAAAAAAAACGCTGAGACTTTATTGAATTACCTTTATTACCTGTGTTTCTGTGTGAAAGATTCCCCCTAATTCACCGATGAATTAGGGGGAATCTTTCATTAGACCCTTCCTATATCCTAAATTTTCCCAATGGGAACACTTTAAACAAGTATTGCCCCTTTGTATGGATAATTTTAACAATCTCTATTTTCTACACAGGGGTGGTTAATTGTTAACGAATTCTTTACTTTCACAGACAGTACACTTAGGTGAACTACAGAATTTATACATATTTGGTTCCAAAAATCCATGCTTAAAATAACTGCATGGAGCCATGATTACTGAGAATTGTGCCTCAAGCACAAGCTATTTTGTTCCTATGTAGAACTTGCAAAACTGACCTGCCACGTGCCAATTAACCTTTGTCCACTAGCACAGGTTAAATTATATTGTGAATCCCTGTAATATGTTGTAAACACATGTCTTAATAGTAGGCCAAATTTTAGTGCATCTCCATAAATGTAATAGTATTGTATAAGCATGGGCGAGATCATGTTCACACCCTGTGTGCCACCATTTCTTCCCACTCTCCGGTATCCCCAATATGCCTGCCTGTGGTATTTTAATCTGCATTGTGTGGTATAAACAAAATACTCAAATGTGGCATATGGTGTCATATGAAACTGGTTTAAATTGAACTCATGAAAAACGAGAAGCTCCCATTCTTCCATTAATCCTAATCCTATTTAACTTAAAAATATTAACTTCAGCCAAATGTAGCATTCGAGGCAAGACATATGCAAAGGGTTGTAAATACCTATCTAAACCAAGTTCAAACCGTCTCAGGTTTTATAAGATGCTGTTTAGCCATAAAAGTGGTGTATAATGAGCATATTTAAAAACTGAACGCACATCTAGGCATATTCACCTGCATTTGCTAGTCTTTGGCCTTGCATATTATGGAGAGTTATAAACTTCCTCAGCTGTAGGAAGTTAAATCTAAAACCCTCGTTGACAGGGCATAATATGTAGCAATGGTAAATGAGCGGGAGTGTGTGTGGCTGGTTCTGCACAGAAAATAAATCAATGGAAAATCATTGATCAACTAAATCCTGCAGACATGTGAGGGCTGAACGCATTTTATAAATATGGCAAATGATCTAATGACTGATGATTGGTGAACCTAGTCTTTCCAGCTTAATAATATGTCCCATATAGACGATTGCTTACATTTTGTATCTAGCCTTTCTGTCCCCTTAAAAAGATTAAAAGAAAATATAAAATTTGAATTCCCATGAACTTGGTTCAGCATCCAAATTGTACACACATAACAAAATAACTATTTGAATAAATTAAATCCATTCACAGAATATGTCATGTTTCAATTTTATGTCTAGAGAGAGTTCACAAGCTGTTAACCTGTGCTGTGTCTGCCATGCAAGAACAGTTCTCGAACAGCGCTAGAAATGCAATGTCATGAGATTTGGGATCTCGGTTAACAGCTACATACCATGCACCCAGACATGCATGCATTGTTTTCACAATGGTTACCGATGGCTACATTTACCAGGCAGTTCACTCTGGCACCATCCACCTGCCTTATCCTAATAAAAGTACATAAATAAGAAGTTTAACCACTTGCTTATAGGGCACTTAAACCCCCCTCCTGTCCAGACAAATTTTCAGCTTTCAGCGCTGATGCACTTTGAATGACAATTGCGCGGTCATACAACACTCTACCCAAATGAAAATTTTATCATTTTTTTCCCACAGATAGAGCTTTCTTTTGGTGGTATTTGATCACCTCTGCGGTTTTTATTTTTTGTTAAAAAAGTAAAAAGACTGAATTTTTTAAAATATTTTTTATATTTTGTTATAAAATTTTGCAAACAGGTAATTTTTCTTCTGCATTGATGTATGCTGATGAGGTGGCAGTGATGGGCACCAATACGTGACAGTGATGGCCAGTGATGGGCACTGATGGGTGGCAATAATGGGCACTGATCGGCACTGGTTGGTTACACTGATAGGCAAGCACTGCTAGGTGGCACTGGTGGGCATTGATAGGTGGCACTTGTGGGCATTGATAGGTGGTACTGGTGGGCAATTCGGCACTGGTAGGTGGCAATGGCAGGTGGCACTGGCAGGGTATAATGTGGCACAGATGAGGCAGAATTGCCTCTTCCTGTTTGGGACCAATGTCCCTGTCAGCGTGAGAAGAAAAAAAAATTATTACCAAGCTTTTGTTAAGATCATGTGATCAGCTGTCATTGGCTGACAGCTGATCACATGGTAAGGGGCCAGGACCGGCCCCTTACTCGGATCGATGATCACCCTAGTCTCAGTGACTGGTTGATCACAGCGCGTGCTGTGGATGCCCTGCAGGGGGCGCACGGGGCGCATGCAAATGGAGGCCATCATATGATGGCCTCTCGGAAATTCAGGTCCTCGCTGTGGCCGTCATTCAGCTGTAGCGTGGACGGCAAGAGGTTAAATAATGAAGACCTTAAATAACTACGGTATTGTCAATGTTTCCTAATATTATTATTTTCTTTTTAAGGATGGAAGTAATATTAGATCCAGACAAACCTCGCCTCTGAAAACCTGCAGAGGCAGAAGAAAAAAAAAATAATCTCTATTATTTTTGATTACAGAAGCAGGAAGGCTAATATAACTATTGTTATCTATTGCACACTCTGCATAAAGTAAATTTGGCACTGCATAAAATGTAATTTTTTTAGTACAACAAAATTATGGGGCACAAAATAGCGATTCATTTAAAATTGCTAAAAAGGATCATAACCTTGAATGTGTGCTGGCCGAATAATTGCATTAAGAAATACATTCACTCCAGAATCAAAACACAAAACGAGCTGGTATTGATTGTAATCAAGTGTTCTCTACTAGTTTATTGGTTGTCTGGCCTTGAGAGCTCAAGTGCTGCAACATCTATGTTTTACATTACTGTTGCTTCAATAAAGGTATCCATTGCTGTAAACAGTTCTTTTTACTAATCAAATTATTTGTGAAAAACTTGGTGACCCTTTCTTATCCATTTAACTCACAGCACTGGATTTTTTATGATAGAATGCTATTATGACATCATAATAATGTTATTATGCTGTTACTAAACCAATGTCACATTCTTATCAGTATAACATTTCAAAAGTTTAGCACATGTTATAACCAGAGGTAGACAAAAACTGTCCTGCAGATTTCCACAGTAAAAAGTTCAGAGAAAGATTATTTTTAATAAAAGATAACTTACTTGTAATGAAAATAGCACTCTGATAAAAGACAGACAATATATTGGCAAAACTAAAAAATCAAAAACAAGTAGCACTAAGTAGCAATACCTTTTCCAACTGTTTGGCCTGTACATGGTCAGTGTTGTAGTTACATGTTTAGCTCTCCTCTTCTATTCTACTACCATTTCAAAAGACAATGTGGGGAAAAGTCTGTGTCAGACTAGTTGCAGCATATTGTGCTTTATCTGAATGCACCTAACCATAAGGTTATAGTTTGCACAGACTTCTACTACTTCGCCCTGCATGCAACCAGGTGGAGACTGCTGTCATGTGAAGAATTTAACATTAACCACTTGCCAGCTGCTGCAGATTTACTGTGGCAGAATACCACGGCTGGGTGAAACGACATTATGTAACGTCGCTTCGCCCTGTGGCCACTAGGGGTGTGTGCTGCTTGCCCCCCGAGCTGATGCGAGTGCCTGTCGGTCTCAATGACCACAGAGCTCCCACGATCGCTCGTGACACACCGAGAACTGGGATCTGTGTGTGTAAACACACAGATCTCAGTTCTCTGAGGTGAGACGAGTCTAAACATCTGTTCATACAAAGTATGAACAGGGATTTGTCATCTCCCCCAGACAGTCTCATCCTTCCCTTTAGTTAGAACACAGAGAGGGAACACAGTTAACCCCTTGATCGCCTCCTAGTGTTAACCCCTTCCCTGCCACTGACATTTTTACAGTAATCAATGCATTTTTATAGCACTGATCGCTGTATAAATGCCAATGGTCCCAAAAATGTGTCAAAAGTGTCCAATTTGTCCGCCATAATGTCGCAGTCCCGATAAAAATCACAGATCACTGCCATTAATAAAAAAATAATAATAAAAATGTTATAAATCTATCCCCTATTTTGTAGACACTATAACTTTTGCGCAAAACAATCAATATACCTTTATTGCAATTTGTATTATCAAAAATATGTAGAAGAATATATTTTGCATGTGATCAGCACTGGGCCAATCAGCACTGTCTAGACAGAGGGTCAGGGGACCTGCAGTCTTATAGGAGAGTGAGAGCAGTATAAAATCTCCTCTTACAAGCTTTAACTAGACACTGATAGATATCATAAGACTGCTATATACTGCTGATGATAAAAGCAGTTTATATTTACAAAAATTATTGAATTTCCATGTTCTGTGTACTGTGAGAGACCAGATATAGTGAATTCCAGATCCTGGGTTTAGTAACATATTAATGTAACTTTACTGAACAAGTTACAGCATAACATTTTAATATGAACTATGTATTTGGCCCTAAACTACAGTAGTTTGGTTGCCCTGGCATACTTCCATGAGTTGATAGTCCAGCTTGGTATTCTCCATATCTTGGATGTCTACTTAAAACCCTGATGCTTTCAGTGGCCAAAAAAGAGAAGCAGTCCCAGTACCACAAGCCATGAGCGGGAACCTAACCAACCAAGGACCAGCAATGCTTGGATCTTAGTTTTCCCCCTTTTTATAGCACAGATGTGCTGGCTGGGACAAAAAAGCCTGGGGAATGAACTTCACAGACTTAACCCCTTTCCCCAGCCTGGGCCAGCCATTAACTTACTAAAGCCAACATACTGTATATACAAATGGCCTGCATACTGGCAACAGGTTCAATTCTAGGCCTTTAAAGTATACAGTATCTAAACCCAGGAAAACACATTTAATATATTGTAGCTTACCTGATCCTTAGATATGGTGGGTGCATTTACTTGTTTATTTAACAAATGATTCTCCTAATTATTATACAGGATATATATAGCGCCAACAGTTTACGTAGCGCTTTATAACTTGAGGGTAGGCAGTACAAATACAATACACTAATACAATAGGAATCAGAGGGCCCTGCTCCTTAGAGCTTACAATCTAAGAGGGAAGTTCAAGAGATACAAGAGGTAATAACTGTGGGTGATGTGCTGATTGAGAAGATAAATGTACAGTTGTTAGATACACATACAGATGTACAGATAGGCTTCTCTGAAGAGATGAGTTTTCAGGGATCGTCTGAAAGTGGATACTTCTTGTCCTTAAGTAAGAGTACTTAATCACTTTACTATGGAGAAGCAGGGTTTAACTCTAGGACAGGACTACAGAACACCTACCCCTCTAAAACTGGTATTTTTTTGCACTTAATAAACAGATATAGCAAAAAAGTTTAAACTGTATAATTAACAGAGTAACAGGGACTCAATAAGAGAAGTTCATTGTTTGTGGTTACATACACTTTAACCCTTTTATAAATATATGTAGACCATGAAGGTGCTCATAGCCTATTTAGAGGTGGTTTATGTGGCGATCTTGGCTAGTCCATCCTTAGCCTTTTAGAATGGCACAGTGATTGGAAAGACTTTGAAATATCATCCCATTACCACTGCCCCCCAAGGCCAACCAATGCAGAATGCCAGAATGGAAGCCACATTTACTCCTTGATCATCCATTGTCATAATATGAAAATTTTTATGACCTGAACATTTATGTGTAGGTGTAAACCTTGCACAGAAGACCCTGTGAGATGTTCCAATTGTGTTCACAAGTCTCATGATCAACAGTTTTAGACAGACATGTCTGTTAACAGCTTCAGTTTTACTATTAGGGTTGATTTATACGAGGACTGTCCAAAACTCTTGGGCTGTGTTGGACAGTGCTGGCCAATGCAGGCACAACACAGAAACAAGGCAAAAAGTCTTTCTTTGAATGAGGCATTGGTGTGCGCTACAATAAAATGATGCAGACATAATTTTATTGCAACGCACAACATGACATTGCACTGGAGTGTGTCACAAAGTTCTGCTTTTTTGGAGACTTAAATGATCTGTGATTTTGTGACACTTCAAATAAAGTTCAAAGCAAAAAAAGAAAAGTTAGGCTCCATGCCCACTAATATTTTATAAGCTCAAAAAATGCAAGAAAAAACACTTGCTGAAAAATGCTGATAATAACTTTTTTTGTGCCAGATTGCAGTAGTGTTTGAGTAGCTTTTAGAGGCTTTTAGGAGCATCTATGAGTCTTATTAGAGTTTTTACAGTACATAAAGAGAAAAAAATGCTTTGAAAAAACAGGCAGTTTTTGTATGATGCATAGTGGAAGAATCACATTTTTTTATGGATAAATAAAGGATACATCTAAAGCAGAGTTTCTCAACCAGGGTTCCATAAAAAGTTCCCAGGGGTTCCACCATAATCCACTGTTGCAGCAGATTTATATCCGCTCAACAGTGGCTTCATTGCCCTGCTTGCCTGTATTGCTGCGTACCCCCAGGCAGATTGGTATCAGATCTTAAGCTTTTATTCAATGGCTCCTCCAGGGTAAAAAGGGAAAAGGCTGATCTAAAGTATGCTTAACATTCTTTGACTAATACAAGAACTGTCTTTGAGCCCATACTTTGTGGTGTTGACCTGTTAACCTATTGACAATCTGATTATGTTTAGCAGGGATTGGAAGAATTGCATCCCTGGTGAACATGCCCAATTTATAACAGGCCGTAGTCAGTGTGAGAGTAATTTTGGTGTGATCTTGTGAGCAAAACTGTGAACAGCTGTGAACAATGCACATTAACACAATGCACAGGCTTGTTATTCATGATCTGCTCCTATACATTGACCTAGAAAATGCTATCATGTCAAAGGTCACAGTGCATCGATCAAAAATCATCTTTGCTACTTGGACCAAGATATGACAACTGCTGGATGCGCAGACCTTATACCATTATCTCAGACATTTCTTTTCTTACAAGCTGGTATTCACAGCCAGAGTCACTGATCTATAAAATGTGTCAATCAATACCCGTCTTAACACAATGCCATTTCCAGCATCAGCTTTCATTCAGACTCACATTCGGCTTGTTTCAGCAAGCCATTTACTGTGCGCTGGGAAACAGCTGGGGCATATTTCTTATGAAGATTTTGCAAGAGAAGGAATGTCTGCAAGATTCATTTTGTCCTGGCCATGAGTAAATGCTATAAGAGCAGTATTTAGAACATTCATTTAGTAGCAAAGCATGTCGTGGAATTTTAACTTGCAATCAATGCACTCAAATGTCTTTCTTTCCCAGCAGGAGTTGGGGTAGAAGATATCTGTGAACAGATAACCGTCAAAGTAAATAGACTACATAAGACAGTCTGAGAGAAAGGTTTTATTAAAACAATAACAGTTTTTTTTTTTTTCTCTACTTTTCCTTACTTATCATTCACTTCTTACTCATCCTTACTCATCCTTACTCATCACACACTTATATACGGTATGTTTGTCGTTTGATCAAATCTTCAGTAAATGCATACAGTCTTGAGCTTCCAGAGTATGTGTAATTACGGGGACCCCAGAGTTGCATTATTTGCAGTAAATAATATTTTTTCCTTCACTTTAAATAAAAACTGATATACATTAATTTAGACTGGGTTCACACTGGCTCACAGCAGGAGTCCGGTGCATCTCCATTCACCGTTTCAGGTTCAATTTAAGCCTGAATTTTGGGCGGATTTCAGACCAAAAGACGCACAGGACCCCTGTGCAATTCGCACTGGAGCCACTGCGGAAATGTGTGAACTGGCTCCATAGAGAGCCGGTCACAATCTCCTCCTATGCGAATTGAATGCGATGGAAACCCAGCCTAACAGAAATGTAAATAGGGAACAAGGAAATACAAAGCGAGTTAAAGGAGATATAATTCTAGTAAGGTAAATCTTATTATGATCATTGCTGGTTTATTATAAATGTAGACTTTATAAGATTATATTTGTGTCTGTAGACTTTATAAGATTATATTTTTTCCACTTAATTTCTTGTTCTAACAGGATTAAAAGGCAACATTTTTTTTTTTTAAGCCATCTTTTTGGCATTAGTGAAACAACAGGCAAAAATAATGTACAACCAGAAAAAAGGAAATATGTATGGAATAGGTAATAGGCCAAGGAGTATACGTAAAGCTGGAAATAGCACTAGGGAAGCTCTTACAAGAGGACATGAAAGAAGAAGAACAGAGAATGTGCTTCTAAATGCAGAATTGCAGCAGTTTATTATCCAACACAGTTTGAAAACCCAGAAAGTAGGTTTTAAAAAGGCTCATCTGATTGTCATATTCCTGGTGGGGCTCCTGTCACTGTGGCTCCATTTCCCTGTGCCGACCAGCAGCTAGGGTGAGATTGACCAGTAAGGAAAGCCACCACATTTCCAGGTCCTGGACTAGTGGCAGCTTTGCTTCCTTGTCAATCTCACCCTAGCTGCTGGTCGGCACAGGGAAATGGAGCCACAGTGACAGGAGCACCACCAGGAAGTTAATAATCAGATGAGCCTTTTTAACGCATACTTTCTGTGTCAGATAATAAACTGCTGAAATTCTATACTTAGAGACGCCTTCTCTGATCTTCTTCTTTCCTGTCAAAAACTGGCTTCATTATCAACCCTTTTGCGACCAAAGATCAGTTTGTTCAACAACATGGGTCAGTAAACTGAGCTATTTTGATTGGAAATTCAAGGAAGTTTGGGCTGTTTCACTTGCTTCTCTGGTTTACAAATACACCTTATTCTTACCACATATGCAAATCAATCACTGGAAATTAATTAATCTGAATTAAAAACAATTAAATTAAATATTTTATTTAACTATAATTACAATGATGCAGTTGTGTAAGAAATAAGGAATATGTATCTGTACACTTTAATATTTGGTGAAAGTATTTGAAAGTGTGGAATCAGCAGGATAGGGCAGAAATGTGACATCAGTGTATTTCTTGACTCTATCAATAAAAGTAATGTCATCCTACTTCTGTTGGTGGTAATTGGTAATGATGGTATCTATGCCCGCTCAAAATGTAGAAATCAAAGGAGACTGTTGTAGGAAAGATGATCCACCACAGGGTAGTACAGTAATGATGGGCTGTTAATGTTTTCAATAGATCTAACACTGGTGATGGTGCTGCTGATTTTCCTAACTGATCATAAATATTTCTTTAAAATACTCTTTTGTCGTATGGCATTTTTATTTAGACATCTATTTGTTTCATAAGGGGAATGCTTAAACCCCACAAAATCTCATACGGGTAAAATTCTAATTTACAGACGATTTTTAAGAAGATAAGAGGGGCAGCATGAATCATGAGTGGACTTTAAGAAATTCACCAATCTCTACCACTAATCTATATATTGCAGTCAAGCCCTAGTCCCCAAATTATTATACACTTGAGTCTCCAGGCCATTTTCTCTCCCCAAATCCCCTTAAATCCCTGGGCATTTCTTTTTTTTGTTTGTTTGTTTTGACAATGTCTTGGTGGTTCCATGCATTATGTCTTTTTTAGTGGTTGTAGATTACCTTAATGTGTTATACATCATTTTTTGGAGGACAGGTAGAGCTTTAGTTGTATAGCTTATTTAGATGTAATTGTTTTTTTTTTTCTCCTTGGTTTTTATCGGAAATAAATAGTAAAACATTTAGGAAAATGCATTTTATTTATATTTTCTAGTAAACTGTTTATGTAATCTCTATACCTCTATATATTTACCACAACACATAAGCATCAAATTCAGCTGATTACAATTATATCACATTAGTGTGACTATGATGTAATAGAGTGGAATGGAAAGCTGAAAGTGAACGTATGGCCTTTAGTGCTTTATTCCCCTTTTGACGCTACATTCTGATGTGTGCAGGGGAGAAAAATGGTTTGCCCAAATTGTTATGGTAACATTAAGATAAGATTACGTTGAGCTAATGATGGCACAAATTAGTATGCCAACAATTTTTTGTTCACAGGTTTGCAACTGCAAATAATTCAAATAATATTGTGTTTACTTGCTTTCTTGTCAATCAGAACATTCTATGCCATGGTTGGGACTTGGGGATTCATTGTGAGAGGGAATATTTGTATTTATTTATTACGGACACTTTTATAGCACCATCAATTTACACTGTGCTTTACATATATATTGTACATTCACATCAGTCCCTGCCGTCAAGGAGCTTACAATCTAAGGTCCCTAATTCACATTCATACACATACTAGGGCCAATTTAGACAGGAGCCAATTAACCTATCAGCATGTCTTTGGAGTGTGGGAGGAAACTGGAGTATCCGGAGGAAACCCTTGCAGGCACACATACACACTAACACACTATCAAGATCTAGACACCTTATGCTCAGCCAGAAATAATTACTAAAGCAGGAATCTGCTGAAGAGACTGGATTGACAGTACTACAACAGCTCTGCCCAAACCTCCATACTAACAAAAAGTGCATTTTTAAAAGAAACTGGAAAGCTGGGACAAATAACTGCTGAACATTTCCTTCTACAGTGCACTCCTATGAAGACATCTGTAGAGGTATCAGAAGCCCAGGAGCTAATAGTTTCAACTCCTGGGCTCAATGCTGGACCCCAGCAGGTTCTGCACTATTGCACCGAATCTCTAAACCACTTGCCGACCGGCTCCTGTACATATATATCAGCACTTTGAAGATGGATATCTCAGTAATGGCAGCAGCTGCTGCCACAACCAAGATATCCATCTCTTCAGGAGCCGGTTGTGTTTATGAAATGGTGGTCTCTGCAGCAGATTCACTGTGAGATCAGCGTTATTGGCGGCGGGAGAGGGGCTCCCCCTCCCGCCGCTCTCCCGTGCCCTTCTCCGCTTATTGGAGCTGTCAGCAGTGGCAGCAGTGATTGGGACCTGTCTGTGCCCTGTATGGAGATGAGTGGGGGAAGATGGCCCCCACCTGTCTCCATACCCGATGAGCTTGCGCGCATAAGCGAACACATATGTGAGTAGAGCCCGCATATGAAAACGGTGATCAAACCACACATGTGAAGCATCGCCGCAATTGTTAGAGTGAGATCAATAATTCTAGCCCTAGAGCTCCTCTGTAACTCAAAACATGCAAACTGTAGAATTTTTTAAACATCGCCTATGGAGATTTTTAAGGGTGACATTTTGATGCCATTGCACAAGCGGGCGCAATTTTGAAGTGTGACATATTGGGTATCAATTTACTTGGCATATCATTATCTTTCACAATAGAAAAAAAATTGGGCTAACTTCCCTTGTTTCTTTTTTTTTTATCAAAAAAATGATTTTTTTCCCCAAAAAAGTGCACTTGTAAGACCGCTGCGCAAAAACAGTGTGAAACAAATTGCAATGACCGCTATTTTATTCTCTAGGGTGTTAGAAAAAAATATATATTATGTTTGGGGGTAATTTTCTAGCAAAAAAAAAACTGTTTTAAACTTGTAAACACAAAAAATCTCAAAAAGAGGCTAGTCCTTAAAACCCCTTTAACACCACACCGCCCATTGCGTTGGCGGTAAAACGCCGCTATTTTTAGTTTTACCGCTGGATTTGCGGCGCATTTTGGGCGCTAGCGGGGTGCTTTTACCCCCCGCTAGCGGGCGCAAAAGGGTTAAAACCGCCGGCAATATGCCGCAATAGCGGCGTTTTGCCGGCGGTATTACAGCGCTGCCCCATTGATTTCAATGGGGAGCAGCGGTGGAGGAGCGGTAAACACACCGCTCTTTCACCGCTCCAAAGAAGCTGCTGGCATGACTTTTTTCTGACGTCCTGCCAGCGCACCGCTGTAGTGTGAAAGCCCTCGGGCTTTCACACTACATACAATGGTGCAGCTTCTTTAGGGCGGATTGCAGGCAATATTTCTAACGCTATAGCGCCTGCAAAATGCCCTGGTGTGAAAGGGGTCTAAGTGGTAAAGTGGCACATAGACAAACAGTTGCTGCCCCTGAACTGTTATAATGGAACATGGGACTTAAGTGGTTAATTGAAGCAATTGCAAGTCAAGTGGCAGAGCATATCTCTCCCCCTGCAGGGATCAAAAATAGTGTTATTATGGCCATAAATGCATGGTAACCATACTGCTTAAGTGCAGACCTGTTGTGGTTCATGTGAGTTTTGGGTTAATTTACTAAAGGCAAATAGGCTGTTCACTTGGCAAGGGAACTTGCACCATGCAAGGAAATGCTCCCCAGAATTTAGTGAATGTGGTGCAATTTCACTTTGCAAAAAATACCCAGTCACGTGCAAGGCACATCAAAAAAACAAAATAAAACAGCATTTTTGCTTGCATATGATTGGATAATGGTAGCAAGCAGAGCTTCACCTAGCTCACTAAGTTGTGTGGATAATTCCCTTGCAGAGTGCACCTTCCCTTCTAAAAATTATAGTCTGTATGCCTTTAGCAAATCAACCGCTTTTATCTATGTGAACCCCTTGAATCCTATGCCCAGGCAGTACAGAAAACCTTTGCTCAAGTCTTGAGTGCTAATAAATGCAAGTAATTTTGGAGCCTCCTGACCTTTTCTGCTGTTTATGACTGATAATAGGCTGTGGTGTCAGCCACTGCTATTCTTAGAGTAAAGAATAATATACAATTCCTCTATGCACACACTATTAGCCCTTCCCATAACCAAACTATGCTTACACTCAACACTACATATTCATGAAGGAATGAAATTCAAAAAATAAAAACATAGGATTATTTGTGGTCTGTAATTTATTTACGCTATGAAAAAATAATCACGGGCTGATACATTGCTTATTTTAATACAAAAATCAATCAGTCTCTAACATTAATGTGAAAAATGCTCATGTCGAAAAGACAACAGATTATGATTAATTACTGAAGACATCCATCAAATTATCTGTGAATGCTCAAATGCATTACTTTGTTTCACTCTTTAACAATATAAAATTATACCAGGCATGGGGCATATGTTTGTATTAGACATGCACGTTTGACAGTCATGTATTATACCATTCTAATTCAACTTGTTCTAGATTTTTTTAGAAATAAATGTAAACATTTGAAACTAAGAATATTTTTTTTTTTTATGCATGACTTAATATTGAAAGCAATCCCAAAATAATGAATCTGTCCAATGAAAGATTAGTAATTTGATAACCTAGCAGCTGTGGAGTGCATGAATATTTTTCAAGTACCATACTCCAGCAGACAGACGACTAGCAAGGAGTAGTTTGAATAATAAAAAGAAAAAAATATTAACACTGACGTGAAAATAACACTGGAAAAAAAATGTATCATTAATGATTTTCAATTACTGTATTATTATCACAGTAAATGTTGACAGTAGTCATAGAAGCCTTTTCTAAAAAAAAAACTTTACGCTGTGTTGAGCATTAAGGCTACTTTCACACTTAGGCATTTTTCAGGCGCTTTTGAGGTAAAAATAGTGCCTGTAAATTGCCTGAAAAACTCCTCCCCTGCCTTCCCAGTCTGAAAACCCGAGTGCCTTCACACTGCAAGCAGCATCTTTGTGGAGTTGCGGGAGTGGTGAATAAGGCCTTACAGGCTGAAACGCGTCAACAGACTAATGCCCTGTACACGCGGTCAGACTTTCCGGCGGAAAATGTGCTATCGGATCTTGTTGTCGGAAAATCCGGATCTAAAATTTTTCCGACAACAAGAAACAATTGTTTAAATTCCGATTGTGTGTAGACAATTCCGACGGACAAAGTGCCACGCATTTTACGTCACAGCATTCTGAACGATCGGATTTTGCAACAACTTTGTGTGAACGTGTGTATGCAAGACAAGTTTGGACCAAAATCCGTCTGAAAAAAATCAGACGGATTTTGTTGTCGGAATGTCCGACCGTGTGTATGGGGCATTAATCTGTGTTTGTTCACTGTGGCTATTCAATAAAAGGAAGAAATTCTAAGAGCAACAACCATTTTTTCTACATTACTCTACTCAGCGACTGTGGATCGAGCACCTGGGAGCTCTGCTATCTATGTGGTGTATGGGTAGTAGCATTAACATTATCTTTTTATGCTCCTAAACCGTCCCTGCCATTGAAATCAATAGGCATCACGGCTTCGGCCGTGCCACTTTGTGGGCGATTTAACCTTTTTCAGGCCACTAGTGGCCGAAAAGTGTTGCTAAAACGATGGTAAAGTGCCACTTAAAATAGCAGCTCTTTACTGCCGATGCCTCGCCTCAGTGTGAAAGTGCCTTAAAGGCTAAGTTCACCTTTGACTTTTTATTTTTTTACAAATGTACCAACATATTAATGTACTGCTTTTGCAAACAAAACAGCTTTCTATTTATTCTACATACGCTTACCTCATTGTCTTTATAGATGTTTCAAAACACTGCTCGATTACGTTTGCCTTACTTCCTGGACAGATTTTAGGTCATGACACAGGAAGGATTTGGCCCGCTGAGGGTAGTTGATGCAGGGTGTGTGCTAATGAGATTAGCTGGTCAACTCCTTCCTGTGTCATGACCTAAAGTCTATCCAGGAAGTAAGACAGAAGTAATCGAGCAATGTTTTTAAACACCCATAAAGACAGTGAGATAAGCGTGTGTATAATAAATGGAAAGCTGTTTTAATTTTGCTAAATAAGTACATTAGTGCTGTATTGGTACATAAGGGAGCTGGCATTTTGAAAAAAAAAAAAAAGGTGAACTTATCCTTTAAATTATTTTTTAGGTACAAACTCCTCAGCGGTCATCCTGATAATGGATAACCGTCCCTGCCATTGAAATCAATAGGCAGCACGGCTTCGGCCGTGCCACTTTGTGGGCGATTTAACCTTTTTCAGGCCACTAGTGGCCGAAAAGTGTTGCTAAAACGATGGTAAAGTGCCACTTAAAATAGCGGCTCTTTACTGCCGATGCCTCGCCTCAGTGTGAAAGTGCCTTAACCTCCTTAGCGGTAATCCCGAGTCTGGCTCGGGTTGGGAATTTCATTACAATAGCGGTAACCCCGAGCCAGACTCGGGCTTGCACCGCTCGATGCAGGGGAGGACACAGGTAACGTCACTTACCTTGTCCCCTGGATCCAGCGATGTCCGCCGCGCTGTGTGATCGAGCCGTCCTGCGCTCGATTCACAGTGCCGAATGCCGCCGAGCTCCGTTCCCTGCGACGTTACGGCGCACGGGAGCGGAGAACGGCGGCAAATTCAAAAATGTAAAAAGACACAAAAGACACACAGCACTGTAATCTTACAGATTACAGTGCTGTAGTAAAAAATACACACCCCCTTTGTCCCTAGTGGTTTGTGCAATGCCCTGCATGCACTTTTATATTATAAATACTGTTTTTTACTGCTTGTAATTTGGAGATTGTCCATAGCAACCAAAACATGTCCCTTTTTCATTTTTTTTGGGATTTGATTACATTATTGAATAATTTTTATTATTCTTTATTATATTATAAACTTTATCATACCCGGGATGTCTGCTAGACTCTGGTTTGAAGAGATTTCAGATAGACATGTGCAGAGTAAAATATTTCGTTTCGGAATTTCGTTTTCGTCTGAAAACTTAATTTATTTAGTTACTCCCGAAATTCGTTTTTATTTATTTCATTTTTCGTTCAAAAATTGCATTCGTCCGAAAATCCACATGACTCACGGTCGAATCTGTCTTTGAAGGCTTATGGTGTCTGTCGAATGTATAAAGAAGATTCGACGGAGCTAGTATATAGCATACTTTAGAACCCTATTAAAGTCTATGGGACTCCAACGTTCAAAATCTAAAGTGCTCATTTTAAAGGCTAATTTGCAAGTTACTGTCCTAAAAAGTGTTTGGGGACCTGGGTCCTGCCCCAGGGGACATGGATCAATGCAAAAAAAAGTTTTAAAAACGGCCGTTTTTTCGGGAGCAGTGATTTTAATAATGATTAAAGTGAAACAATAAAAGTGTAATATTCCTTTAAATTTCGTAGGGGGGGGTTGTCTATAGTATGCCTGTGAAGGGGCGCATGTTTCCCGTGCTTAGAATTGTCCCTGCACAAAGTGTCATTTATGCAGGAAAAAAAGTCCTTTAAAATCACTCGCAGCTATAATGAATTGTCGGCTCCCGTAATACAGAGAACACTCATTGAAAGTCATTGATAAAAAAATAAATAAATAAATAAATAAAAAAGCGTGGGGGTCCCCCAAATTCAATTACCAGGCCCTTCAGGTCTGGTATGGATATTAAGGGGAACCCTGCCTCAAATTTAAGAAAAAATTTGACGTGGGGTTCCCCCTAAATATCCATAACCAGACCCTTCAGGTCTGGTATGGATATTAAGGGGAACCCCGCGTCAAATTTAAAAAAAAATTGACGTGGGGTTCCCCCTAAAAATCCATACCAGACCCTTTATCCGAGCACGCAACCTGGCAGGCCGCAGGAAAAGAGGGGGGGACGAGAGAGCGGCCCCCCCTCCCTCCTGAACCGTACCAGGCCACATGCCCTCAACATTGGGAGGATGCTTTGGGGGTCTGTGACCCCTCAAAGCACCTTGTCCCCATGTTGATGAGGACAAGGGCCTCATCCCCACAACCCTGGCCGGTGGTTGTGGAGGTCTGCGGGCGGGGGGCTTATCAGAATCTGGAAGCCCCCTTTAACAAGGGGACCCCCAGATCCCGGCCCCCCCCTGTTTGAAATGGTAAGGGGGTACAAAAGTACCCCTACCATTTCACAAAGAAAGTGTAAAAAATGTTTAAATAAAACAAACACACTTTTGAAAAATTCCTTTATTAAAAATAAAAAAATAAAAAAAAGATTCCAGCGGCGGTAATCCACTCTTGCTATCCATCGACGGACGGTCATATCTCCAGCGATGTCTAATATCATCCAGCGCAGCGCAGCATCCTTCTTCTGTCTCCGTGGAGGAGACACTACAGGCATTCCGGCGGCTGACGTTTGTTATATACGGAGGGCGGGGCCACCCGTCACCTGACCCCGCCCCCCTCTGACGCAAGGGGAAACCCGGGGTTCCCCGTGACGTAGGGGTGACCCCGCCCCCCTCTGATGTAACGGAAACCTGCCTGTGTTACATCAGAGGGGTGCGGGTCACCCCTACGTCACGGGGAACCCCGGGTTTCCCCTTGCGTCAGAGGGGGGCGGGGTCAGGTGACGGGTGGCCCCGCCCTCCGTATATAACAAACGTCAGCCGCCGGAATGCCTGTAGTGTCTCCTCCACGGAGACAGAAGAAGGATGCTGCGCTGCGCTGGATGATATTAGACATCGCTGGAGATATGACCGTCCGTCGATGGATAGCAAGAGTGGATTACCGCCGCTGGAATCTTTTTTTTATTTTTTTATTTTTAATAAAGGAATTTTTCAAAAGTGTATTTGTTTTATTTAAACATTTTTTACACTTTCTTTGTGAAATGGTAGGGGTACTTTTGTACCCCCTTACCATTTCAAACAGGGGGGGGGCCGGGATCTGGGGGTCCCCTTGTTAAAGGGGGCTTCCAGATTCTGATAAGCCCCCCGCCCGCAGACCTCCACAACCACCGGCCAGGGTTGTGGGGATGAGGCCCTTGTCTTCATCAACATGGGGACAAGGTGCTTTGAGGGGTCACAGACCCCCAAAGCATCCTCCCAATGTTGAGGGCATGTGGCCTGGTACGGTTCAGGAGGGAGGGGGGGCCGCTCTCTCGTCCCCCCCTCTTTTCCTGCGGCCTGCCAGGTTGCGTGCTCGGATAAAGGGTCTGGTATGGATTTTTAGGGGGAACCCCACGTCAATTTTTTTTTAAATTTGACGCGGGGTTCCCCTTAATATCCATACCAGACCTGAAGGGTCTGGTTATGGATATTTAGGGGGAACCCCACGTCAAATTTTTTCTTAAATTTGAGGCAGGGTTCCCCTTAATATCCATACCAGACCTGAAGGGCCTGGTAATTGAATTTGGGGGACCCCCACGCTTTTTTTTTATTTATTTATTTATTTTTTTATCAATGACTTTCAATGAGTGTTCTCTGTATTACGGGAGCCGACAATTCATTATAGCTGCGAGTGATTTTAAAGGACTTTTTTTCCTGCATAAATGACACTTTGTGCAGGGACAATTCTAAGCACGGGAAACATGCGCCCCTTCACAGGCATACTATAGACAACCCCCCCCTACGAAATTTAAAGGAATATTACACTTTTATTGTTTCACTTTAATCATTATTAAAATCACTGCTCCCGAAAAAACGGCCGTTTTTAAAACTTTTTTTTGCATTGATACATGTCCCCTGGGGCAGGACCCGGGTCCCCAAACACTTTTTAGGACAGTATCTTGCAGAATCTTTTCTCTCTGTCAAATCTTTTTTCTCTGTCGAATATTTTCTCTATATAATCTTGGACTAATAGAGGTAAGGTTAGGCACATTCGAACACAGGTTCTATAGACACGTTGTCAGAGTCACGTCGAATCTCCTATTCTATATCGAACTGTTGTAACAATGAAAACGAAAATAAAGCATTTATTTATGTCGGATCTTTCGTTTTTCGGATTTTGTGCTTTCGTTATCGTTTGGCAAAACGAAAACGAAAATAGCTGAAATTCGGACGAAAATGCATTCGGACGAAAACGAATGCACATGTCTAATTTCAGAGCGTTATTCCTAAGAATTACAGGACTACAAAATAAAAGCCAGATTTCCATGCAAAATAATTGTACCGCTTTCAGCACCTTATTCCAGACTGAATCATACCGCCAGGGAGGTTAAAGGCTAAGTTCACCTTTGACTTTTTATTTTTTTACAAATGTACCAACATATTAATGTACTGCTTTTGCAAACAAAACAGCTTTCTATTTATTCTACATACGCTTACCTCATTGTCTTTATAGATGTTTCAAAACACTGCTCGATTACGTTTGCCTTACTTCCTGGACAGATTTTAGGTCATGACACAGGAAGGATTTGGCCCGCTGAGGGTAATTGATGCAGGGTGTGTGCTAATGAGATTAGCTGGTCAACTCCTTCCTGTGTCATGACCTAAAGTCTATCCAGGAAGTAAGACAGAAGTAATCGAGCAATGTTTTTAAACACCCATAAAGACAGTGAGATAAGCGTGTGTAGAATAAATGGAAAGCTGTTTTAATTTTGCAAAATAAGTACATTATTGCTGTATTGGTACATAAGGGAGCTGGAATTTAGAAAAAAAAAAGATGAACTTATCCTTTAAATTATTTTTTAGGTACAAACTCCTCAGCGGTCATCCTGATAATGGTTTCACTACCTAGTAAATCACTGACCTGGATCCAGCATGTTTTCAGGGAAGTCTTAAAAATCTGAACTCCTGACCTATATGCTTGTCGCAAGCCATTGACGATACTACAACATTGTAATTTTGTAACAAGTCCCAAGTTGAGAAGGGGCAGCAGAGTACTGAACCCAATTTGTGTCAGACATCAATGAACTCAACTAGGAACTGCCCAGGCACCAGGATTTATACGATTGTTCCATCTTTCAGCCATGCTGACCCTGAATGAAATCTGAACAAATACAGTTTCATCCTTGTAATGGAGTACAATGATCTCTATGCTTAAATAAATATCTGTCATTTTAAACCGGCTGGCCCACAGAATTCCAGCAACTTTTTATATTGACTTCTACAGCAGCTAAGCATATTATAAAATTCTTACCGGAGTATTCACAGATGTGCACGCCGCATTTATGTTAGTGAAGGTCAGCCTACTGAAAGATACATTTATAGACTTGATATAAAAGGAGCTTTCTCTTGCTAATTATTAATATTTTTTTTTCCAAAGCAGTGCTCTTACTCAATTAATTTTTTTTCAGTGCTGATAATCAAAAATCCATTTCCCACTCATTCATAGCTTGGTTGGCCTTCAGTACGGTAATAGAGAAAGAGTACAAAGCTCTTAGACTTGCTGCTTAGCAGCACTTTGTCTCAGCTCCCACACTGAATGTAACTGACAACAATTATTGGCCTTGTAAATTCAGCAAAGAGTTGTTACGATGTTCAACAGGATGTAACAACAGGATGTGGGCGACTGTGACTCACTGTTACCTACTGCATTTCTTGTGCGCCCACGGATGTGAATACCTGATAAAAAAGCATTAGACAAGCCTAGCATTTAACATTTATCGCTAAGAGAATATATATGCGTGTGACGTCACACCATGGCACATTTGGTTTTATATTATATTTATACCTTTAACATCATAAACTGGTTAATAATCATCACTATATACTATATACTATATATTCACTGCTGTTGGCTCCCTTGGTCGCAATGTAAGATTCCTGGAGTAGTAGAAAATTGTTGAAGCCAATCAAGACTAAGCACTAGCAAACACCTGATTAGGCATTCGCTGCTTGGGTCTTTTGATCGCTATGTCTGTTTTAGTTTTAGAATGGCAAACAAGATTCTCAAGGCAGCGAATAACCATAAGACACAATACAATAGCCTCTTTGTGGGATGCAAGAGATAGATTTATGTAAAAGGAAATAGATTATTGGTTGGGGCTGTGCACTGTAAATGAGAAAACAGTTCTATTCTTCTAAGCTTGCATGCATGATCAAATGTATAATATTAAAAATATATAATAGATCTTTTACTCTCTTTGTAAACATTGAAATATCTTGAGCTACGGTAAAGTATTCTTTTTATTATTTAAAGGTGAAGAAAGTCCCTACACTGTGTTAGAACGTTGTATATTACAAATGTAACAGACTGTAATTAAGGAGCTAACTGCTGCATCCTTTCTTGGCACAGCTATCTCTGTCAGCTGAGTGCTTTCCTGTTATGTCCTTTAAACAGTAAGATAATACTTCCTACTCTACATTAGGGGAGAGCAAAATTGTGTGATAAGTATGTAACTCTGAATTTCAAGTCGTATATAAAAAAGTTATTTAAATGTAGCAAGCCAAGCAGCACATTTGGGCATTGCAAGGTACTTGGATATTTTAGCAGTTAACAAAAAGTTAAATAAGTAAGTAAATACACATTATATATATATATATATATATATATATATATATGTCACAAATACTACACACATGAAATACCGCCACCTAGTGTGTCAACACTGCGCCAGCACCCAACCTCCCCCCCAGCTGCCACTTAAATAAATATCAATCAAATAATTGGAAGGTGAATATAACCTCACACCTACACCGTGTTCAATCACTATCACCTTGTGGCGCTAAAGTGGGTAAGATCGCTCTCTCCGTAGTACCTACAAAACTATATAATGGAGGTGTACAGAGTAGGCTATCCCACCCTTATTAACTACACCTCAAAATAGAGGGTGTAAGAAAAAAAATCAACAAATCAGGTGTATATATGCAATATCAAGTGACCTGATTCATTCGATCAATCTAAGTGCAAAAAATGAACAAATAATTACATATCCTTTCAAAATATGTGCATATCCCTCAGAAAAGCAATATATTGAAAAAGAGAAAAATATTATAAAAGTGTGCAAAAAGTGTATACCCGCTCCACATGTGTTTATAACATCCAGAAAAAACAGGTCATTTTTTAAGTGAAACAACACAATTTCTTAGCACATAAACGAACGAAAAAAACGTCCTCAAATAAAAGTGTCCTACAGCAAAACATCGGGTAGTGAAAAAAAAAAAAAAAAAAAAAAAAAAAAAAAATGTCAGCAAATCCTTCTCATGTGTGCCTTCTTATCAGTGTCCCCAATCGATGAAAAGACTCCTTCACCACACCACCAGTGACCCCCTATGGATGGAGCACTCACCAGACGGGTTGCCTAGCACTCTCGCACCAGGCTCAACAGGCGTTTTAAATTGCTCAATTAGGAATCACAGAAATCCAACACAGAGTATCCAGAGAGTATTAGTTCCTTTTTGTAGAATCCAATATAGTTATCTCCCAAAGTTCCTCAAAAAGAAAAGCAGAGGCTTCCCATGGTGTAATACTATAAAATAACTTTAATGGCACACTAAAAAATCACTCAGTAATGCACTCACATGTAAAAAACTTTGTAAACAGCACTTCAAATTCACTGCAATGCTTCACATCAGCAAAACTTCACTTTAAGGCATTGGTGGTTACAGTGGATACTGGTCGCAGTTAGAGGTGTCAGTGATATTTCTCACCCTTCCTTTTGCTGTATGGTACCCTACAGCCAGACCTTCAATGACACTCTCTCTCTCCAATCAATCCTGTTCCTCGTATGAGAGGCACACACACTCCCGCCTTGTTTGCAGAGTTTGATTCAATCAATGGTTGCCAGATAGCCACGCCCCCGACATGTTTCGTCACTAGGACTTATTCATGGGATTCTCATGAATAAGTCCTATTCATGGGATTTGAATCCCATGAATAAGTCCTAGTGACGAAACATGTCGGGGGCGTGGCTATCTGGCAACCATTGATTGAATCAAACTCTGCAAACAAGGCGGGAGTGTGTGTGCCTCTCATACGAGGAACAGGATTGATTGGAGAGAGAGAGTGTCATTGAAGGTCTGGCTGTAGGGTACCATACAGCAAAAGGAAGGGTGAGAAATATCACTGACACCTCTAACTGCGACCAGTATCCACTGTAACCACCAATGCCTTAAAGTGAAGTTTTGCTGATGTGAAGCATTGCAGTGAATTTGAAGTGCTGTTTACAAAGTTTTTTACATGTGAGTGCATTACTGAGTGATTTTTTAGTGTGCCATTAAAGTTATTTTATAGTATTACACCATGGGAAGCCTCTGCTTTTCTTTTTGAGGAACCTTGGGAGATAACTATATTGGATTCTACAAAAAGGAACTAATACTCTCTGGATACTCTGTGTTGGATTTCTGTGATTCCTAATTGAGCAATTTAAAACGCCTGTTGAGCCTGGTGCGAGAGTGCTAGGCAACCCGTCTGGTGAGTGCTCCATCCATAGGGGGTCACTGGTGGTGTGGTGAAGGAGTCTTTTCATCGATTGGGGACACTGATAAGAAGGCACACATGAGAAGGATTTGCTGACATTTTTTTTTTTTTTTTTTTTTTTTTTTTTTTTTTCACTACCCGATGTTTTGCTGTAGGACACTTTTATTTGAGGACGTTTTTTTCGTTCGTTTATGTGCTAAGAAATTGTGTTGTTTCACTTAAAAAATGACCTGTTTTTTCTGGATGTTATAAACACATGTGGAGCGGGTATACACTTTTTGCACACTTTTATAATATTTTTCTCTTTTTCAATATATTGCTTTTCTGAGGGATATGCACATATTTTGAAAGGATATGTAATTATTTGTTCATTTTTTGCACTTAGATTGATCGAATGAATCAGGTCACTTGATATTGCATATATACACCTGATTTGTTGATTTTTTTTCTTACACCCTCTATTTTGAGGTGTAGTTAATAAGGGTGGGATAGCCTACTCTGTACACCTCCATTATATAGTTTTGTAGGTACTACGGAGAGAGCGATCTTACCCACTTTAGCGCCACAAGGTGATAGTGATTGAACACGGTGTAGGTGTGAGGTTATATTCACCTTCCAATTATTTGATATATATATATATATATATATATATATATATATATATATATATATATATACACACTTTTTTTTTTCCCTAACACCCTAGAGAATAAAATGGCGGTCGTTGTAATACTTTCTATGACACCGTATTTGAGCAGCAGTCTTGCAACATACTTTTTTTGGAAACAATACACTTTTTTTAATTAAAAAATAAGACAACAGTAAAGTTGGACCATTTTTTTTTTATATTGTGAAAGATAATGTTACGTTGAGTAAAGTGATACCCAACATGTCAAGCTTCAAAATTGCGCCCGCTCGTGGAATGGCGACAAACTTTTACCCTTAAAAATCTTCATAGGCGAAGTTTAAAAAATTATTCAGGTTGCATGAGGAAGTCTAGGGCTAGAATTGTTTTTCTCGCTCTACCGATCGCGGTGATACCTCACATGTAGGGTTAGAAGACTGTTTTCATATGCGGGCGCTACTCATGTATGCGTTCAATTCTGCACATGAGCTCGGCAGGACGGGGCGCATTTTAAAAAAAATTTCTTATTTATTTTACCTTTTATTTTTTATTTTTACACTGTTCTTTAAAAAAAAAGTGTCACTTTTATTTGTATTACAAGGAATGTAAACATCCCTTGTAATAAAAAAGAAAAAAAAATGATAGGACTTCTTAAATATGAGATCTGGGGTCAAAAAGACCTCAGATCTCATATTGACACTAAAATGCAATAAAAAAAAGTGTTATTTGAATAAATAAATAAATGCCCCTTTAAGAGCTACAGGCGGAAGTGACGTTTTGCAATGATATGGAGAGCTGAAAACTTCCAGTGATCTACCTGCTCTATCTCTGGAAGGTTGAGGTGAGTATAATCTGGAGTGTAGCTCTGCTGTAACACTAATTTAATATAGAGAAATTATCTCTACATTCTTTTACTTGATAGTGGTTCTAGGCTCAGTCCAGCTCCAGCCTCAGGGCTGTACTCTGCTCAACAAAGGCTACTGATTGGCTATTTAGGCAAAAAGTGCCAATTAGTTTCCCTTCAGATTCTGTACAGCTAAGCACCAGAAGCAGGGCTTTTTTCAGCGGAGACAGTCCAGCACTGAATGTATGTAATGGCAAGGGGGTGCTGGGGTATGCTGAAGGGTCATTAATGCTGGCTGCTAGGGGATCAATTGTTCCTGAAGGAGATCTATTTTTCCATGTGGTTTATTATTGCTGGGGGGGTCTATTATTGTTGCTGGTGGGGGGTCTATTGTTGCTGGGGGGAGAGATCTTATGTTGATGGGGGGTCAATTGTTGCTGGTAAAGATCTACTGTTGAGGCGGGGTCTATTGTTGCTGGCTACTGGGGGAGCTATTGTTTCTGGAGAGCATCTATTTTTGTGTGGCAGCCTATTGTTGCTGGGGAGGTCTATTTTTGCTGGTGAGAAATCTATTGTTGCTGGTTGCGCTTATGTTGCTGGGGGTCAATTGTTGTTGGAAGGGATCTACTGTTGAGTGAGAGGGTCAATTGTTGCTGGCTGCTGGAAAGTCTATTGATGCTGGGCTGGCTGCTGGGAAATCTATTGTTGCTGCCAAGATCTATTGTTGTCGGGGTCCATTGTTGCTGGGGAAATCTATTGTGGCTGGGAAGGGTCTATTGCTGCTGGATGTGGGAGATCTACTGCTTTTCTTGTTGTTATTAATAAATTCCATACAAATTACTTAACACCACAAAATGATACTTAGTTCTGTATTCTTTAAAAGGGGTCTTACTGGGAGGTGGGTAGAGGGTGGAACCAAGGGATGGTGCTCTGAGATGGGCAGGGGTTGGAGACAAGAAGTGACTTAGAAAGGGGCGGGGGACCTGCACCTATTCTCTGAGAAGAAGAGCCCTGACCAGAAGTAACAGCAGTCCTAAGCAAAATAAGCCCATATTCAAGCAAACATAATTAAGGTAAGTGAATATATATATATATATATATATATATATATATATATATATATATATATATATATATATATATATATATAGTATGTTGGACAGTTTCTAGAGACAGTCCGACATATCCACTTCCCAGATGAATATGAAAAGAAATTACAGAGAACACACCACTCCCTCAACAGGTAATAGGATTTTTAAGGATGTGTATGGAGTTGTCACTAAGATAAGCACAACAATAAAACAATGTTCATAAAAATTATTACATTTATTACAGTTAAGTTAATCGATAAACAATTCACAGTAATGACATTTGGTCATAGAAAAAAAAACAATGATCAGTACAGCAAAGACATTTAGTCATAACTGGTTCAATCATAGTTGATACTTAATACATAGGATGCAAATAGATGCTTGTATATGCAGAAAGCCGACGTGTTTCACAGACTTGTTATCTGCCTCTTCAAGGCAGCTCGGCATGCATCTATAACAATGTGTACATTATAAAGAAATAACATTAGTACCAACAACAATTTTTATTATTGGATTCATATTCATAAAGAATTATATGAATATAACGATAAGTGCTCACCAATTTTTTTTTGTAGTATTAATACCCTAATGAGCACAACACAAGGAAGGATTCTGTGAAACGCGTCGTCTTTCTGCATATACAAGCATCTATTTGTACTCTATGTATTAAATATCAACTATGATTGAACACGTTATGACTAAATGTCTTTGCTGTACTGATCATTGTTTTTTTTCTATGACCAAATGTCATTACTGTGAATTTTTTATCGATGAACTTTTGTAATAAATTGAATAATTTTTATGAACGTTGTTTTGTTGTTGTGCTTACCTTAGTGACAGCTCCATACATATCCATAAAAATCCTATCACCTATTGAGGGAGTGGTGTATTTTCCCTAATTTCTTTTCATACGGTAAGTGAGCAAAGAGGTCAGTGCAAAGGAGCAAAAAGAACAAGTGTACTTTGTCTCAAAGTGTACTTATCCTTTAAAGGCTAACTCAACCTTTAACAACACTCATACTTTATTTATTTTTTGCACCCACCCATGCTGTATTTGTGTTCCTGCAAAAATATGTGCATTTATATATTTTTTCTTAAAGGTGAACTTAGCCTTTAACAAAGCCTTCTACTAGTTTGAAAATATGTTTTCAGCAGCTTGTCTAGTGTTATGTCTGCCTTTAGTTCCAATACCTATAGCTGTGTTAAAGGACACAGCTTTAGGCTTTCCTTCACCTCTTCTAAAATTACTTTGGGGAATATATTTACAGATAGAAGGTTTAAAAGAAGGTATCTGCAAAGCCCAGGAGACACTCTACTAAAAGTTTACTGCAAACAAGTCAGGCACAGTTTGAGTGGACATTTTAATGCTACAAGTGATCTTCTGTACAAGGTGCAGAATAGTATTAAATGTTATAGCTCCGATACTTTTTGGGTATCTGCCAATCATTAAACAGTTGTGATGATGATATAGGGGCTGATTCATTAAAACTAGAGAAAAGAAAAGGAAATGACCACTATAAAATAAAAGGTGCAACCTAATTGGTCTTATGCCCTGTAGACACGGTCGGACATTCCGATGACAAAATCCGTCTGATTTTTTCTGACGGATTTTCACATAAACTTGTCTTGCATACACACGGTCGCACAAAGTTGTCGGAAAATCTGATTGTTCAGAACGAGGTGAAGTACAACACATACGATGGGACTATAAAGAGGGCAGTAGCCAATAGCTTTCATATCGTAATTTATTTTGAGCATGTGTGGCACTTTGTCAGTTGGAATTGTCTACACATGATCAGAATTTAAACAATCGGATTTTATTGTTGGAAAATTTTAGATCCAGCTCCCAAATCTTGGTGTGTCTCAAATTCTGATGGAAAAAGTCTAATGGAGCCCACACAAGATCGGATTTTCCCACAACCTGATCCGATCCCACATTTTCCGTCAGAAAGTCCGACCGTGTGTACAGGGCATAAAGCCACAATTTTTCCTTCTCCAGTGTTAATCAATCAGCTCCATAATCAAGTCTGCTGAAACCATTTTATATATATATATATATATATATATATATATATATATATATATATATATATATACATATATATATATATATATATATATAAAACATGTTTTTTTTTTCAAGATTTTTGGTCTTTTTTTATTTGTTTAGCAGAAAATAAAAATCCTAGAGGCAATCAAATATCACCAAAAGAAAGCTCTATTTGTGGGAACAAATTGATAAAAATTTAGTTTGGGTACAATGTAGCATGCCCGCGCAATTGTCATTCAAAGTGCGACAGCACTGAAAGCTCAAAATTGGTCTGGGCAGGAAGGTGTATAAGTGCCCAGTATTGAAGTGGTTAAATTAGGACATCTAACATGCTCCCAGTGCTGCAGTCACCGCCAACTGCCCCCCTTACTGGGACAACAGTATGGGGAAAAGTTACATGTACTAGCTGCCAGTATTTAAAAGCAGCGTGGCCGTGTGGGGCTCAGCCCACACAGCCCCGTCATTTATACACATAGCTCTGTGTATGAATGAACTACAAGCCCCAACATCCTTGGGGGCTGTCAGCTATGGAGCGCTGTGGTAGTTCCTTGAGTCTTCCTGTCAGGGAGCAAACGACTTACCCATATGGGATGTACGGGTAAGTCGATACACAGACGGTGTGCAAGAGACCTGCATAGCATCAGTGATTTTCTGATAGCTTGTGCAATGCTTTACAGGCTCTTAACACAAAAAATAATAAATTAACATTTTGTTACCTTCAAAAAGATGTGCATTTATAATTTTTTTTGTACAAAGGTGAACATATCCTTTAACCACTTCACTTCTGGAAGGTTTATCCCCATCCTTGACCAGGCCATTTTTTTTGTGATACAGCACCGCGTTACTTTAACCACTTGCCGACCAGCCACCGTCATTATACTGCATCAGGTTGGCACGGCGGCGCAAATCGCCACAAGTGTGCCACCAGACATGATGCACATGGCCGTTGGCTGCGATGTCCACCAGTGACCCACAATCGCTCCTTAGAGAGACAGAACGGGGATCTGTCAATATAAACAGACAGATCCCCATTCTATCAGGGAAGTAGAGAGAGATCTGCTTTTCCTAGCGATCTCTCTCTACTCCCTGTCGGTCCACTCCTCCCACAGTTAGAAACGCCTCCCTAGGGAACACTTAACCCCTTGATCCCCCCCTAGTGTTAGCCCCTTCCCTGCCAGTGACATTTATACAGTAATCAGTGGCTATTTTTAGCTCTGATCGCTGTATAAATGATCCTAAAAAAGTGTCTGATCTGTCCGCCACAATGTTGCAGTCCAGCTAAAAATCGCTTATCACCGCAATACTAGTAAAACAAAAATAAATAATAAAAATGCATAAATATATCCCCTATTTTGTAGACACTGTAACTTTTGCCCAAATCAATCAATATATTCTTATTTTGATGTATTTTACAAAAAAATATGTACAAGAATACATATTGGCCTAAACTGATGAAGAAATTTGTTTTTTATTTATTTTTTTTGCATATTTCTTATAGCAAAAAGTAAAAATGATTGTTCTTTTTCTTCCAAATTTTTGTGTTTTTGTTTATGGTGCAAAAAATAAAAAACAGAGAGGTTATCAAATACCACCTAAAGAAAGCTCTGTCTGTGGGGAAAAAAGGATGTAAATTTTGTTTGTGTACAAGATCACATGCAGTTGTCAGTTAAAGCAACACAGTACCGCATTGCAAAAAATGGCCTGGTCAATAAAGATGTAAATCCCTCTGGTCCTTAAGTTGTTAACTGACAATGTCGTGGTCATGCAACACTGTACCCAAATAGAGCTTTCTTTTGGTGGTAGTTAATCACCTCTGCGTTTTTTATTTTTTGCGCTAGAAACAAAGAACGATCGACAATTGAAAAAAAACTATTTTTTTACTTTCTGCTCTAAAACATATCGAAATAAAAAATGTAAAATATCAAATTTCTTCATAAATTTAGGCGAATATGTATTCCGCTACATATTTTTGGTAAAAAAATAAAATAAAAAATCACAATTATTGTATATTAATTGGTTTGCACAAAAGTTATAGCATTTACAAACTATGGGATATTTTTATTTTTTATTTTTTTATTATTCTTACCAGTGATTCTTACCAGTCTGACCATGATCAGCAACTTATAGCAGCACTGTGATATTGTGGCAGACAAATTGGACACCTAACTGACACTTTTGACAAATTATTAGGGACCGGTGACATTATTATAGTGATTAGTGCTAAAAATATGCACTGTCAATGTACTAATGACACTGGCAGGGAAGGGATTATTATCGGGTACGATCAAAGGGTTAACTGTGTGCCTAGCTAATGTTTCAGTGTAGTAGGGGAGGTGTTTTTACTAGTGGAAGACATGGATCTGTGTTTCTGTTTTACAGAAACACAGGATCCATGTCTTTTGTACTGACAGAATGACGATCTGCCTTGTTTACATAGGCAGACTGACATTCTGTCAGTGTAATGAATGATCAGCGGGGGGCGGCGGACATTGGGTCTGCGGAATTCGCTGATCAGCTCCCGCTGTGTAAAATCACAGCGGGAGCGCGCCGCCGGTGGCACACACTCAGGCTGGAAGTGCAGAGTCACATGTATATAGGTGATTCTCAAAAGTGCGGACGCCCTGAATCAGTAAATTTGTTATGCGGCTGTCGGGAAGTGGTTAGGCAGCTTATAGGGGCAGTCACATTGCACAGGGACATAGCAGTGGCCAGGAATTAGCTCTAAAGCTTGGAAACTAAGGACCCTAGTAACAGAGAGAAAAAAGTTTTAAGATTTGTTTATACTTTGGTTGGGGGTGGTAAGAACATGTGGTTGAGCTATGTTTTTAGCAACCCCTTCAAAATGCTCCCCTTTAAGCTTCTGGGGTGTACACATGGTGCTGCAAGAATTAAATACACTACCACTCGCTGAATACAAGCCATTCAAGCGAATAGGGCCATGCTGCAACTGCCCCATAACTGCATTCATGTATTCATTGGGGTGGTGAGGAGGAGACATATCTCCTACCACTGCCTGTCAAATCCCTCTAAAAAGCAATCCATCCGCGGATCGTAAATAAAGCCTAAAAAGCATACAGAGAATGGTTTTCTGGCACAGCCAGGTAATAGCAGGTACCTTGTGCAGAACATTTACTTTTAACTATTGAAAATAACTGCTCTTATGCAGTATATTTCCAATGATATGTAACAGTCCATGATGACATAAAATGTAATGGTGCTTCCCATTTCTGTATTACTGAGCTTGTCTAGGTTATAGCAGTGCTATTATTATGATGCCTAAAGAATGATTTCTTTTCACAGTTCACTTGTTTGTCTTGTAAATGAGCAGCAGTGCTTGAAATCAGGTCACCCTCCTAAAGGGAGAAAAAGCATATACATGCAGGATATTAACTAATCTGGCAAAATCACAACTCAACTTCAGAATAACTAATGTTTATGAAAGTGTTTAGGGATCATTTCAGTTTTTATGTAATGATTTATGTACGTAGTTTCTCGCTATTGAATAGAGACGATTCGACAGCTTGCTTGATGCCACTGCAGCAACTACTTTTTAAAAGAATGAATCTATCGCCCTAAAGACAGTTTTATTAAACACATTAACATATGCCAGGGATGAATTGACCAGAGTCCATTCTGTGGACCCCTAAAGCAGGGGTCTCAAACTGGTGGCCTCCCAGCTGTTGCAGAACTACAAGTCCCATCATGCCTCTGCCTGAGGGAGTCAGGCGTATAACTGTCAGCCTTGTAATGGTTCATGGGACTTGCCATTTTGCAACAGCTGGAGGGCCGCCAGTGGGACTTGTCATTTTGCAACAGCTGGAGGGTTGCCAATTTGGGACCCCTGCCCTAAAGTCCCTTTCCTATTTAGAAGTGGCTACTGAGAGTATAAATCCACTTTATAAACAAAAAAGTCAGTGCTACTACCCATACATCACATAGAAAGCAGAGCTCCCGAGGTGCTCGATCCACAGTCGCCAGCTGAGTAGAGAAATTAGGAAAAGACCATCCGCACTCCAGTGATTGCTCTTAAAAAAATGTTGTATTTATTAACAAGCCACAGTGACCAAACACAAATGAGAACAGTTGACTCATTTCAGCCTATAAGGCCTTAGTCATAATGACTAAGGCCTTATAGGCTGAAACACGTCAACTGTTCTCATTTGCGTTTGGTCACTGTGGCTTGTTAATAAATACAACATTTTTTAAGAGCAATCACCGGGGGGAAGATCGTCTTTTCCTCATAAATCCACTTTGTCTGCACCAAATGCCCTTGCAAGCCAGATGTTACCTTGACATCATCAGTGTGCTGTACATAGCCTGTGCAGAGAACAGAGCAGTCAGAGGGACCCAATCGGCTCCACCCATCACAGGCTGTCTACAAAAAATGACAGGAGGGGTGGAGACAAGGCCAGTCACTCTGCACAAGGAAAGAGAGCAGCAGTGACTGGTCTTTATTACAGGAAGCTCATGAGCAGAGGCAAAGTTTCACATTGGATTACTGCACATATGTAGAAAAAAATACAAAAAGCACACAAAGATTCAAGGAATAATTCTATCACGCTTGCCCCTAATGTAGACTTCTGTGTTCTTCCCCTACTTATAGCAGCCCCCTTTTCCCATAAGGAAAGCTGGTCTACCGGTACTCATTTGTCCCCAGTACAATACTATAGTGGCTGGCCACCACGTCAGAGCAGGCGTGGACTGAGCACAGCAGACAGGTATATGCGATTGGCACACAGAGTGGTTCAATGACTGTCCAGGTACACGCCAAGCAAGGTTCAGAATACTCAGCGTCTAATTTGAAGTCAAAAGGCAGGCAGAGTTCAGAGAGTAGTCAATATCCGATCCGAGGTCATCAATGAGGGAATCCAATCTAGCAGACAAACACAAAGCTTGAAGCATGTGTGACAAATGCAATATCATAAGTCTGAGACTGCAGGCTTGGTTGGCTTGAATCAGGTTTAGTTTCCACTCAAAGACTGACTACATCAATCACTGTGTAGGTGGACAGGCAGTGAGAAGGTATCATAACCAAAGCCAAGAGGCTGGAATGAGACAAGCAGCTGTGAAGGATCATGGGTGCTACAAGTTCCTGACAAATACACATGCCACTTGTATATATACAATATTTGCTAATCCCGAAGTTTTGCTTTAAAACTATTTTGGGTACAGTTAGCAATGACCTTTTGGCTGAAGTGCATTTGATTAGCGTATATTTGGTGTACAATACCCTATTCTTTGCTGTTTGTTTCTTATACTAGGCCAGTTTCGAAACACTAAGCATGCTGTGTATACTGTTTTTGTCACAGATATGTGGTGATCCTGCCAAATTCAAGCTGTGCTTTACTATTGAAGAAAGGCCAAGTTTGTAAGGGAAAGTAATTGAAGCTACAGTATGCTGCAGTATAAAGTAGTATAAGATGGGGATCTGAATCCCTTTGGAAAAAGTTGTGCTGAGAACTACTACTGAGTAGGCGTTTTTGAATCCTAAAGGGATGGAAAACACCAGAATGATTCATATTATAATGAGATCATCACAATTCTCTGGGTCTGTTATGATGTCATGCTTAATTACAGCGTAGTGAGCTTTTCTCTACCCAGAGAGATATTCAGTATAGAGAACTGTAAATAGAAAAACTGTTTACGGTCAAATAAAATAAAGTTAGATTTTCATAACATATACAATTCTTTTAGAAGAAAGTTGCTCTCTAGATGGCAATGACAATGCACAGAGTGTGCTGAAATTTGTAATGAGCCTCGCTGGGAGGATGCCTGTCACTCAGGACTATATTTACTATTTAATCAGATAATACATAATTTAGCTAAATCTGTTTTCTAGCAGGAAATATTATTTTCATTCACATTCATCAGTGTTTATTTTTATGCTTTTAAAGTGTCTACAGTAAACTAGACTATTATGAATTCAGAGCCTGAGCTCATTGTAAGAGCTTTTAGTTCTTCTTGGCATCTGCTTTCCAAAAATTTCCATGTAGGCTTCATCGATGAAACTGTGGAAATATTCATAAAAATGTAAGTACATACACAAGAAGAAATTAAAATGTTATTAAAGTGATACTAAAGTCTATTTTTTTCTATTAATAATAAAAAGCATGTTATACTGCTCTGTGTAATGGTTTTGCACAGAGCAGCCCAGATCCTCCTCTTCTCAGGTCCCTCATAGGTGCTCCAGGCCCCTCCCTCCTGTTGAGTGTCCCCATAGCAAGCAGCTTGCTATGGGGGACACCCGAGCTGAGCCGCAGCTCCCTGTGTCCTTTCAGACACAGAGCTGTGGCCCGGCCCCACACCCTTTCTCTCCTCATTGGCTCACTGACTTTGATTGACAGGAATGGCAGCCAATGGCGCCATTGGAGTCCCGGACATCCAAGGCTCTCATGCAACATTGCTGGATCTAGATGGACCTCGGGTAAGTATTTGGGGGCTGCTATACAAAGAAGGGTTTTAATCGTATTGCATAGAATGCATTAAGATAAAAAAAAAACATTCTGCCTTTACCCCTTTAACAGTTGCTTTAATTGTATAAACTAAAAAGACAGTATAATTGGCCACAATGGTAGTACCCATTCTTTGCTTTCTTTCAGTTCGTAAATCATAAGAGTCGTAATGTAACTTAGCAGCCAGTCGGTCACATTCCATGATAAGGACAATTGGAGTTTCTATATACCAATTTTAAGCAATAGACACCTGGACATTAGTACTGATATCTTTGGTGCAGAGTTGGCCTTCAGCACACAAAATATTCTGTTGCAGGAGAATTCATGTTAGGGTAAAGCCCCATACACACTATCAGATTGTCTGTGGATTTTTTCCTTCAGGTTTACCAAAACCATGTAGTACAAGGGCCTGCCTGATTGCATACACATTGAAACCCCTAAGGTTTGACCTCATATTATATGGTTTTGGTAAATCTGATGGAAAAAATCAGCAGACAATCTGATAATGTATATGGGGCTTTACAGTAATGCCCCGTACACACGATAGGATTTTCCGACAACAAATGTTGCATGTGAGCTTGTTGTCGGAAAGTCCGACCATGTGTATGCTCCATAGAACATTTGTTGTCAGAAATTTCCGCCAACAAATGTTTGAGAGCAGGTTCTCAAATTTTCCAACAAGACTTGTCAGAAATTCCGAGCGTGTGTACACAATTCCGACGCACACAAGTCCACGCATGCTCGGAATCAAGCAGAAGAGTCGCACTGGCTATTGAACTTAATTTTTCTCTGCTCATCGTACGTGTTGTATGTCACCGCGTTCTTGACGTTCGGAATTTCCGACAACATTTGTGCGACCGTGTGTATGCAAGACAAGTTTGAGCCAACATCCTTCATAAAAAAAAACACACGGTTTTGTTGTTGGAAAATCCTATTGTGTGTACATAGACTTAGGGTTAGGGTAAGGATTACAGAAAGGGTAAAAAGTAGAGTTACAGCAAGGAGGCGGAAGGAGGAGCAGACTGGTGGGGGACCACCAATTAGGAGGTAAGGGCCCACTCTGCAATATTGTTGAACAGAGCAGGTAAGCATTTTATAAAGAAAAAGTCTTTAATGTCACTTTATTGTGAGGATAAGGGGTTACAGAAAAAGTCAGTGTGGGTGTAAAGGTTACAGAGGGAATAAGTGTGCGGGTAAAAGTAAAAGAGAAGGTTGCTGCTAGGGTAAGTTTTACAGAGCTGGTTAGTATTATAAAAAGGTAAAGTGTGATTGTAAGGGTATGCAGGAGGGTTATTGGTAAGGTAAGCATTACAGGGAAAGATACTGTGGGGGTTAGTGTTAGGATAAGGGTTGCAGGGAGGGGTATTGTGTGGGTTAGGGGAGGGTTATAGGGAATGTTAATGTGAGGGTGAAAGTAACAGAGCAAGTTATGGCTAGGGTAACGTTTACAGGGAAAGTTAGGAAGGGTTACATGAAGGGTTAGTGCGTGGGTAAGGGTAACAGTAAGGGTTTCTGCTAGGGCAAGTGTTACATGGAGGATTAACACGAGGGTTAGTGATCCAGTTAAGGTTACATGGATGGTTAGTATGAGACTTGGTGTTAGAGTCACTTAATACGAGAGAACCTGTGATTTCCCACCACTTTCCAACATGGTGACAGTATTCTTCCAGGCAGAGACAGTGAATATCCCCAACAGGGACATGGACAGCAATAAAAACTTGATAAACTCCCCAATCTTCCTGTACTCTATCAACTTTAACATTTCATTGAGTGAGTTACTTACTGCCTGGAGTTGCTCTTGCGGTGAACTGAAATGTGGTTAAAAGAGTTGTGTTTGTCTGCCAGAAATACTGTTATTCTCTTACAACACTACAGCACATGATCTTTCCTGACATATCTCCTCTAATGAAGAAAACTGCTCAAATAATGCATACTGCTTAACGAATCAGTGTATTAACAGAGTACATCTGCTTTATATTACATGGAGACAAATTAAAGAGGCTTTTATGATGTTCTGAAATTGCATGTTAAACAAAGTAAGAATTAATACTAAATAAATTACATTCTCTGTGCTCTGATTCTATCCAGCTGCACCCCTGCCTTGATAGCGACATGTAAAAGGAACACAAATTACTTGTTAATTTTCAAGTGACATCTCTAAGCAATCAACAAATCTGTATTAGCACATACATCTCCTGTAGCAAGGTGGCTTTTTCAGGGAAATAATTAGTTACTGCCAAGTGTATTGTAACTATGTAGATGTTACTATGACACTTGTAATTGTAAGCTTTTCTGCGTGATACACTAAAGATAAAGAAGGCATTTTTTTTCTACACTGGTAATGAAAAGTGCCAACATTAAATGTTTGAATAACTAATTTAAATGAAAATATTCAAGTAAGGATCTCTGACGCAAGAAACTCTTTCACTGGTTATACTGGTTTACTGTAGTTCTGCTTAACACTGGATAGATTTACTGTATGTCACAAAGAACACAGTATTATTTGAAAGAAAAAATAAATATATATATATCTATCCATCTATACACACACACATATACATATATATATATATATATATATATATATATATATATATATATATATATTTTTTTTTTTTTTTTCACACACACACACAGTATTCAAGCGTATTGGGATGCCTGCCTTTACACGCACATGAAATTTAATAACATCCCAGTCTTAGTCCGTAAGGATCAATATTGAGTTGGTCCACCCTTTGCAGTTATAACAGCTTTAACTCTTCTGAGATGGCTGTCCACAAGGTTTAGGAGGGTGTCTAAGGGAATGTTTGACCATTCTTCCAGAAGAGCATTTGTGAGGTTAGGCACTGATGATGTAAGAGAAGGCCTGGCTCGCAGTCTCCACTCTAATTCATCCCAAAGGTGTTCTATCGGGTTGAGGTAAGGACAGTCAGGCCAGTCAGATTCCTTCACCCCAAACTCCCATGTCTTTATGGACCTTGCTTTGTGCAGAAGAGTTGAAACTGTTATATAGGGTGGGCCAACTCAATATTGAATCCAACAAACTAAGACTGGGATGCCATTAAAGTTCATGTGCGTGTAAATTCAGGCATCCCAACCAATACATTTGAATATATATATATATATATATATATATATATATATATATATATATATATATATATATATATATATATATATATATATATATTTATTTATTTATTTATACAGTGTAGCCTTTGACAGCTTCCACTATGAGAGGTGAAGCTAGTCTCAAAGCCCAAAGCATAAGTACTCATGCACTTTGTTCGTGTATGGTGTGTTTAGGCCTGGACAGTGATTCTTGTGGCAAGAATCAGTCGATTCTTGCCACTAGAATCACATATTGCTGTGGACAGCTGTGGTTGGTAGGCCAGTACCAAGCATTGACAGGCTTACAGGCACTACACCTGTCTGCATATATCTACAATATCCATCCAATCTGTCTGTGTCCAGGGCCAGTCATTTGTTTCTAGTTCTAGAATACATACAGAAATCTGCAGCTCCACTCAGCCTGTCATTGCCTGTACAGACTTCCAGGCTGTCCACAACCACCTGTGATTCCAGCCTTAAGAATTGCTGATTTGTGATGCAGGAATCTGTGACAATTTTGTTGTCAATTTAGGATGTTGCAAACAACTACAGGCATACCCCACTTTTAAGTAGACAACGGGGTTTTATTTACTAAAGCAGAAAAGTGCAAAATCAGACTCACTTCTGCATAGAAACCAATGAGCTTCCAGGTTTTATTACCAACGCTTAATTGAACAAGCTGGGGTTAGAAGCTCATTGGCTTCTATGCAGAAGTGAGCCTGATTTTATACTTTACAGCTTTAGTAAATAAACTCCATTGTGTGGTTAAAAGTGGGATATGCCTGTACTAGTCCAAACTTAGCTATCATCCTTTAACCTGCACCACAAAAATGAAATATGGACAGGTTAATATGTGGAAAGTGTACCAACAAGAATCTTCTAGTTGCCAAACGCAACCAATCAGCCTCTGGATGTCACTTTTGCAACACAGAGTTGAAAATGAAGCAGGCAAGCAATCTGAATATTTCTTGATAGTCCACTTCAAATCTACAAAGCCCTTGCTCCAGTTTTATAGAAAAAATCACACCACCAACAAACAGTCAGGGCTGATTCAAATCTACATAGTTTTAGGTGCATTGACATTGAACTCTTTATAACGTGCGTTTTAATGAAAACGCATCAAAGATGTAGCATGTAGGAATTTTTTAAAGCATACACAGAGGTGTAAATGAGGCCTTACTGATAGTATACAACCATGCCTCAGATTTGGAGATGACACATTTTGAACCTTCTTTATTCTTTTCATAGGTAACATAGCTGAAACACTGCTTTCAAACAAGCAAGATAAAAAGCAATAATAATACTGAATATTAGATTAAATGTTCCAGTGGTTTAAAAAAAAAAAAAAAAAATCAACTTTGTTTCACATGAATAATTGAATTGAATAATAAGACAAATTGCTTGAGTTCTATGAATGTAACCAATTAGGAACACCTCAACTAAACTGGACGATGACACTGAATAATTTATCAATACACCGCAATCAATACTCTGAAGCTGTAGGTATGGATACATTTAGAAACCTTATACGCACATACTCCCATTAGATGAATGTAAGCTTTTCCTTTGTTCAATTGTCAGAGTTACAGACTCCTAGAGACAAAAACTAGGGATGCACTGGATAATATAAGACCTGGTTTGTTACATGAGGAGTCTTCCATAATTTGGGTTTCTGTTGGAATTCATAAGCTTAACATTTTCATCAAATATGAACAACATTTTTTTTCAGAAAAAAAAGAAAACAATGCATTTGTCCCTCCCCCTTCCATTGGTACCTGCCTTAAAATGGCTTATAGTCTTATATCAATTACCTAATTATCTTTTTTTTAGGAGTAAATAGAGCACAGAGAGGATACCGCTCCCTATAAGGTTGAACATATAGACATTTTTGCTTGCACATGACTGGATGATGGGAGTCAGCAGAGTTTCACCTCATTTACAAAGCTAGGGTAAAACTCATTTGCAAACAAACAATTTCCTTGTAAAGTAAACATTCTATTCACTTTTAAGCCCCATACACACTATCAGATTTTCTGCAGATTTTTGTCTTCAGATTTACCAAAACCATATAGTGCAAGGGCCTGCCTGATTGCATACACATTGAAAAACGCATAAGGTTTGACCTCATATTAAATGGTTTTGGTAAAATCTGAAGGAAAAAATCAGCAGAAAATCTGATATAGTGTATGGGGCTTTAGTAAATTTATTGGATAGAATATTTCCAATGAATAAGACATCACTTAAGAAACTGCTGTATCAAAGCAAGGCAAGGATGCAAAGCACCTAGCTACCATGCCAATCTTATATAAACCTTCATTCTGACCAACACTGATATCACTTGGGGCTCATCAGCAGTGCCTACATGCACTTTATTTGTAAAGTTAAGTTGTCTATTGTTATGATAATTTTTTATTTCCCAATTGGAGCCCTATTGATAATGCTCACAATCTTTTCCATAAAGCATTCTTTGTGTAACTCTATTGAAAATAGAGCCAATTCGTTTGGCAACTCTATTAGGCTTGCTCTATTGGCATGGCCATAGAGAGGCAAACATCTCCCCAAGAACAATTAGGAGACTGTTGCCCATTCCTGATTGTGGCAGGACCTGGCACTGATTTTTCTTTTACTCACCTGTTGAGAAAAGTAGTGCGCACATGGCCACTAACCATTCAGAGTATTAAAGCCTGGAATGTCAGGTTAAAAAAAATAAAAAAAAACAGCCGTCATTCAGCCGTGTCGGTCTGTCGGACAGAAGTCGTCCATTTGGACGGCTTCTGTAGGACGAGCATGGTAGAAAACCAGCAGCTGACTGACTCCCGATCTCAGCCAATGGCAGGGAGCGTTGATCGGAGTGTTCTTGCGGGGGGCTGTCAGAACACAACTGCTCAGCGGGGGAGATCGCTGCACTAACTTTGCATAGTTAGTACAGCGGCTGTGACTGGAGCTGACAGTTTTTTTTTTTCGTTCAACCCCTGGGTTGAACAAAAAAAACGCATAGTGTGTACATGGCTTTAGCAACAAGTGGTATGATCTCTTGGGAAAAAGCGTATTTTCCTTCATGCATGTGTCTTACTGCGTTTGAAATTGCAGCAAAGTCCATGTCAGTGTATGCAGTGCAAAAAGTGGTCACTTGAGTTTGCCTAGTACTCCGGTTGTAGAACTTGCACATTAGCTTTTAATTATACCTAGGACCTATGACTTGTTCGCTTCACTAATTTTTAAAGTGTTACTAAACCTACAACAGTAAAATCAGTCTGCATATGCAGTAAAGTATGCTTGTTATACTCACTGTGGAACCTAATGGGTTAATCCTCTGTATTGTGTAAAAAGGCTGTTTGATCGTGTCTTCTCTGATCCTCCCCTTCTTCTACTGTCCCCAATCAGTCTCCTGATAGAACAGAACCTTGGGGGCAAGCTGCACATGCTCAGTTTGGTGTGAATTGCTACCATTTTTTTTTCTTGGGAGGGTGAACGTGATCAGCACAGGGCCAATCAGCACTGTCCAGACAACGTGTCAGGGGTCCTGCAACCTCATGGGACAATCAGGTGAGAATTAAAAATCCCCCTACAAGCTTTAACCAGACACTGATAGAAGTCACATGACTGCTCTAATTGCTGATGAGAAAAGATATTTAGCATTTTATATTTACTAAAACTATTGAATTTCCATGTTCTGTGTACTGTGGGAGACCAGATTTAGTTAATGCAGGGTCCTGGGTTCAGTAACACTTTAAAGCAGGTATCTTAAAGCTGCCCACATACATTACAATCTATCTCTCTGAAGAATAGACGCATTTTATATCCAGTCAAGACTTCACACTACATAGTTCACGGGGACTGTAAGGCAGATTGTGAAATAAGATTGCAATATTTGCATGCAGTTTAGAGGAAATTTCACCATGTTGTCATTCCCTCCCTCCTCTCTATTTCACATGCGCTTGAAATGTTTATGTTTTGTGACCTGTGAACAGTTTAGCACTTCCTCATTTCTCATCAGTAATGTACCGTCAACCACCCGCAGCCTGCTGGGACATTCACATCAACCATCCCAGAAGGCTGCAGGTCGGTAAGTACTTAAATATCGTGGGATATCATGGGTATCCAACAATACTGTGGCAGAAGGTGCTTCACTCTCACCTAGGTGGGAAGTGAGGAAGTGAGAGTGTATAAGAGCAATAATAAACTATATACAAGTCACAAAACATTAAAAAATATATATATTTAATCAAAAGGAGGGAGTGAATGTCTAAAGTAAAAATGAATGATAAAAGGTCATCTACAATGCACAGAACTAGCATTGGGTTGTAACATTAGGGCTTTGAGAATACAATGTAAATACCCATTTCTTGCTCCAGGTCTAAGCACAAACCAATGACAGTGCTCAGGCTTTGAGACTGGTCCCCCAGGCACTGGTCATCCAGTTTTCGGAGGCAGGGGATGTGCCACATATTCCTATAGAGCCCAAAAGTATCAAGTATTTTTGAGAGCATAGTGAAGGTAAGACCAAGCACTGTATGGTGTCTGCTATAACGTATGGTGTTTATTTGAATAAACCTGTAGCTAGCACCATTATGTTCACAGATATTATACATTTCTTAGCTTCAAGTCAGACATTTTATAATATGTAATGAAGGTCCTGTAGCACTAGGCTTTATGTCATGGCCTGAGCTACAGAGTGTTTTGTAGGTAAGTCATAGGTGGAGGGAAAGGGAGAGGGGGGGTGATGTATTTTCTTTATGCTTGGTTTAATCTCACTCCATGTTTTCACTATTTGCATTTATGTGGTCCTTTTAACATGCATGTGTAAATGGCGTATAGCTTTGAAAAAGAAAAGCTAGTATATTTTTAATTCCTTTAAGAATTATTTGTTGGGCATCATTCCAAAAAGCGAAGAGAGGAAAACTGTCACATTGATCACTGCTTAGAATAAATGGAAAGCAGAAGAGCAGATAAAGAAATGGAAAGGGAATAAATGTCACTTACAATGGACTTAGATGTTCAGTCAGGGAATTGCTGCACTATGTACTGCTTATTCTTCAGCTAAAGGGTGAGCTGCCTCTATCCTTAACATTTGCTTGCCCTCCTATTGCAGTATGTCTAGATTTTCTATATTTATTGCACAACCCATTGACAATGGTAAAGAAAAGTAACACATATTTATGTATCAGACATTTGTGTTGTTGATATTTATCACATCGGTAAATAAATAAATTAAAGGGTAACTCCACCTTCATGGAAAAAAAAATAGCAAAAAAAAAATACCACTTCATACAATTGTAACATAAGTCATATTGTAATTGAATGGTATTCTAAATTACCTTTTCTTTTTAAATCTGCAGTGATGTAATTATCTGAAAAATGCAATGCAGTATAGCTACCTGGAGGCATGGAAATATAGGCCGCACCTATCCCTCCTTCAATACCCAATTTACCTTTAATAAATAAATACACTCACAACGTACTTGGAATATAATTGGCCGAGGCAGGTTTATTGGTGTACACTGTAAATAAATAAAATCCATTCAAGCATTTTATTAATTCATAAAATTCTCACTTGTAAATAATAAATATAAACAGCTCAGTCTTCAGGACTCCAGCAATACCGTATATCAAAAAACAAGTCCCCCCTTTTAACTTTGAAGGGTGACAAAACCACATAAAGTGTCTGCGACAAAGGTTGGGCTTGTTGCTGTAATCTGACCAGCTGCGAGGACCCCTTTATATAACCTTGCCCCACTTCCAGAATGTTCCCACTGGACATATGAACTTTTGAACCTTCCTGGTTGGATCAATGACATTCCCTACCTATACTCCAGTGTTACCTGACCCTATTTTCCCGTCTGACCTACTGTGCATATTTCTTAAAGTGACGTGACTTTTTTTTAAATAAATATTATATCTGTCCAGGGGACAGCCACATGTCCATGCTGTTCGGGCCATATTCTTTAGCCCTCTTGGGCCATTCTGTACACAGATTGTGTACAGAAAGCCCCTCAGAAATGTAACTTCCTGCTTGTGTGATTGGCTTACTGATTTTCCCAGAAGTCTGCACTAAGATACAAGTCCGATTTTGAGCTTCCCTGGAACAAAAATATAATTTTTGATGGGATACTTTCCAAGGGGAATCACATCTAAAGGGATGCAGACCCTGCAAGGTATCTCATTAGAAACATGCAGGTCTAGCAGCTGATTGATATACCACTCTCATACGGATTCACTGTGAACATGAACACACATCAACAAACAGCTATTCCTTCAGAATAACACAAGGTCAAAGTCTTTTTCTCAACAAAAGTGGAGTTACTCTTTAAGTATAGACAACAAATAATGTTATAAATTGAGCCATCATGAATTTCTTATATTAGTCTCATTACTTAAGAAGGTATAAAAACACAAGCACTGGATTCAAACCCCCTTATTTATTACATAGCTGCCTTTTTTAACCCCTAGACGCCGATGGTGCGCAAATATGTGGCCTCTCTGCGGGTATGCCTTGGCACCAACAGGCTGTATATTTGCATACCATTTTGCAGACACAGCTGTGCCAAGAACACATGCCCTGTGCGCTCCCAGTACAGTTACCGGTGGCTAACAGAAAGCTTTCCGATTATGTGACCACCGTGACGGCCAATCATGGCAGTCACATGATCATAAACCCTGCCTCACATCACAGCATCTGAAATCCCTTAAAGGGCTGGGAGGCACCGGCACAAAGGGGTTAAAATGTGCATGTTTTATATATTAAAAACACACATCCATACACATATTTATAGCTTAGTCTTTACTATAAGGACCTGTGTCGATGAGCTTTGGCCTTACTTCATTGCATACTTCATTGCATCAGTTTGAGATACCTAATCAGGTGCAAATGAAAAACAGACAAGTGAACCTCATTGAAATGCCTGCCTGAAAGGGATCCCAAAAGAACTTACCGTATATACTCGAGTATAGGCCGACCCGAATATAAGCCGAGGCCCCCAATTTACCCCCAAAAAACTGGCAAACTTATTGACTCGTGTATAAGCCGAGGGTAAGACATGCCTGTCCATCCCTGTGTGTGTGTCCGTCCATCCCTGTGTGTCCGTCCATCCCTGTGTGTCCGTCCATCCCTGTGTGTCCGTCCATCCATCCCTGTGTGTGTGTGTCTCCATCCATCCATCCATCCCTGTGTGTGTGTGTATCCGTGTGTGTGTATCCGTGTGTGTGTATCCGTGTGTGTGTGTGTGTGTGTGTGTGTGTGTCCAGCCTACCTGTGTCCTGAGCCTTTGTCCCGAGCCTCCGTCCCGTGCCGAGCCTCCTTGCCTCCGTGCCTCGCCGCCGTGCCTCGCCGCCGTGCCTCGCCGCCGTGCCTCGCCGCCATGCCTTGCCTCCGGTCCCGTCCCGTCCCGTCCCGTGCCGTGCCGTCCTGTGCCTTGCCTCCGTCCCGTGCCCTCTTCGTTCGTCGGCGGCCATTGTAAAATTCAAAAGCTGCGCCGCCGCCTTCGCCTGTGATAGGCGGAACACTGAATTTCCCAGCAGCCTGTGTTCCGCCTATCACAGACGTCGTATCATCCTCGTCCGTAGTACGAGGATGATACGAAGTCCGTGATAGGCGGAACACAGGCTGCTGGGAAATTCAGTGTTCCGCCTATCACAGGCGAAGGGGGAGCCGGAGGCGCGGCTTTTGAATCAGAATGGCCGCTGTCTGTCTGCTCGACACGCTGATCGAGCGGGCAGACAGCGATGACTCGAGTATAAGCCGAGGGGGGCACTTTCAGCCTCAAAAAAGAGGCTGAAAATCTCGGCTTATACTCGAGTATATACGGTACTAACATTTCCACAAGATCAATAAAATGTCAAATGGTAAACTATTGTGTCTGTGGTGCATAGTTGCAAGTTACATAGTTTAAATATACAATGTAAAGCCAACAAGCACTTTTTTTTCTACAGTAAAAAAAAATGGAGAGCAAAGAAAGGTTGAGCCAATTAGGCTTTCTTGGTAATAGCAGTTGGGTTTTCCTTGTCGGTGTTTAGCAATCACTTTAACTAGCACAAATGTAGGGAACCTAAGTTATAATGTGCTCTCTGTTTGTTACTGTCCAATTCATTGTTTTGGTGTACAGACATCATTATTATTATGTGTATATCATAGTGATGTACCGTATTTACTAGTGTATAAGGCGACCCGGAATATAAGACGACCCCCTACTTTTTGAATTAAAACTTTGGGTTTATGCTGTACTCACTGTATAGGATGACCCCCTTGTGCGGTAATACCGTATGTTCAGAAACAAAGTTAGCGCCGGGTAACATGCTGTTTCACAGTATACATACAGTATACCGCCCTGAGCCAATCACGGCAAGCTATGCATTCTGTTATTGAATACAATGCCTGCTCGGATTGGCAGAGGCTGTAACATCATCAGCCCGTGCCTCTGACTCTCACAGCCAATCCGAGCTGGCTACTGTATGTAGCCTGCTCGTATTGGCAGAGGTTGTTACTCCAATCCGAGCAGGCACTGTATTCATTAATAGAATACATCGCTCGCCGGGATTGGCTCAGCGGTGTATACTGTATGTATACAGTATTACCGCACACTCCGGAGGGCTTAACATCCAGCGGGAGGCTAGCATATGATAACCCCAGATTTATACCTGGCGTATAAGACGACCCCCGCTTTTTGCCCATTTTTTTTACTGTAAAAGGTCGTCTTATACGCCTGAAAATACGGTAAATGTGGTGTGCAACGCATAAAGCTGCATATAAAAATACTAAATTGGCTTGTGTCTACTATTAGCATTTAATGTGGGAACTCAAGCGTACACCTTTACTCACTTCCCAGATATACATTATAATAACTTTTCTAGTCTTGAACTCAATATGTTGAACTTAAAGCATGCAAGTACTTCAACACAAGTCTTTTGGCCTTGATAGAATAGCACACTATCAGCAATAACAAGTGGATACTGGGTAAATATGGAAGGGATAAACTATTACAGTAGTACAGACTGTTATTGCAGAACTAGTAGTTTAAAGAACGCTCGTCCACTTTTCTATGGGGTCAAATCGACATACATTTTTTCCATACATACATTTTTTCCAAACTAACACATTTCTAACAGTGTATGACGCAGTATCGCAAAAAATGGTCTAGTCATGAAAGGGGTAAAACTTTCCGGAGCTGAAGTGGTTAAATACTTTCTAAAGTAAGTAAGTGTGTTCTAAAGGCAGAATGTTTTATATCTTCAAGTCTCTTTTTAAAAAAATAAATAAATAACAAACATGTTATACTTACCTCCTCTGTGCAGTTGGTTTTGCACAGAGGAGCCCGGGTCCTCCTCTTCTCGGTCCCTCTTTGCTGCTCCTGGCCCCTCCCTCCTATCGAGTGCCGCCCCACAGCCAGCAACTTCCTATGGAGGCACTGGAGCCGGGTTACAGCTCTGGGTGTCCATTGAGACATGGAGCCCCGACCCGGCCCCACCCCCTCTCTCCCCTGGTTGGCTGACTGACTTTGATTGACAGCCGCAGGAGCCAATGGCACTGCTGCTGTGTCTCAGCCAATCAGGAGGAGTGTCCCGGATGGCTTAGACATTTGTGGACATCGCTGGAGAGAGATGGGACTCAGGTAAGTAATTAGGGGGTGTTGTGGTGGCTGCTACACACAAAAAGGTTTTTTGGAATGCATTAAGATAAAAAACCTTCTGCCTTTTCAACTCCTTTAATGCATTCTATGCATTAATATAAAAAAAACCTCCTGTGTGCAGTAGCCCCCCCTAATACTTAGATAAGCTCTATCTCTATCCAGCGATGTTGCAGAAGAGCCTTGGCTGTCTGAGACTTTCTGTCCTGGCTGAGACAGCAGTGGGCGCCATTGGCTTTCTCTGCTGTCAATCAAAGTCAGTGAGCTAATAAGGAGGGGGCTCTGTGTGCTCTCTGTTTGAATGGACACACAGAGCAGGAAAAACACTCTTAAATCCTTTAGTAATTTGATGAAGAACATGGAAACTGAGCTATAGGTATGTAAAATGTAATCACAAGGGTTATATAGCAGAGGTTTGTTCATTGTTGTGAATGGAAAACTCTTTTTAACTGCTTCCTGCCCGCCCTATAGCCGAATGACGGTTATAGAGCAGACGCTATCGTCCGGGAGGCCGTCCCTGGACGTCCTAGTGTTTACTTCCACAATGCGTGCCACTGCGGGCGCGCATCGGGGATGTTTTGTGTTTGCTGAGTCCCTCAGAGACAGGCAAACACAGATCGCTGTAAACGGCCAATCACAGCGGCCGTTTACAGCGCCATCGGCGTGTCCAATGTGAGATGATCTCATATGTAAACATATGAGATCATCTCTCAGCGCCACTCTCCCTCCTCACACAGACAGTGTGTGAGAGGGGAGAGATGAACGGCTGCAGCGGCCGTAAGTGGAAAAAAAAAGTTAAAAAAGTGCCATCCGCCCCAGTGCCATCCTCCCCCAGTGCCATCCTCCCCCAGTGCCATCCTCCCCAGTGCTACCTGCCCCCAGTGCCACCTGTTAGTACTATCTGTCTCCAGTGCCACCTGTTGTCAGTGCCATTTGTCCCCAGTGCCATCTGTCATCAGTGCCACGTATAAGTGCCATCTGTCATCAGTGCCACATATTAGTGCCATCTGTCATCAGTGCCACGTATCAGTGCCATCTGTCATCAGTGTCACGTGTCATTGTCCTGGTGCTCCAGGGCCTTCAAAAGTGTAATAGGTAGTCAACAAGTTAGATGTGATGACGTTCCCTGCATGTTGGGCCTCTCTATGTGGCCAGGCTGTGAAAAAGCCCCACACGTGGTATTGTAATACTCAGGAGCAGTAGCAGAATTTTTTTGGGGGTGTCATTTGTGGTATGACAATTTTATGGAAAAAAATAAAAAAAATAAAACATCTTAATTTTGCAAAGAATTGTGGGAAAAAAAATGACAACATCAAAAAGCTCACTATGCCTCTTACTAAATACCTTGGAATGTCTACTTTCCAAAAAGGGGTCATTTGGGGGATATTTGTACTTTCCTGGCTTGTTCGGGCCACAAGAAGTGAGATAGGCCACCAGTACATCAGATGTGATCAATTTTGTATGATTTGCACCACAACTTGTAGACTCTCTAACTTTCACAAAGACCAAATAATATCCACTAATTTGGGTTATTTTTACCAAAGATATGTAGCAGTATAAATTGTGGCCAAAATTTATGAAGAAAAATTAATAATTTGCATAATTTTGTCACAGAAACAAAGAAATATGCGTTTTTTTTCAAAATGTTCGGTCTTTTTTCATTTATAGTACAAAAAATAAAAACCCCAGAGGTTATCAAATACCACCAAAAGAAAGCTCTATTTGTGGGGAAAAAAGGACAAAAAATTCATTTGGGTACAGTGTTGCATGACTGAGTAATTGTCATTCAAAGTGTGAGAGCACCAAAAGCTGAAAATTGGTCTGGGCAGGAAGGGTGTTTAAGTGCCCAGTAAGCAAGTGGTTAATGGAAGGACAGCTTTTTGAAAGATAAGCCCAGGTAAATATTCCATCAGTGCAAAATGTTTAGTGACTTAAATGACATATTTAAAAAAATATATATTTGTGACATCTACAAAGTGAAGATGACACAGTATGGAAAAAGACTAAGATTTGCACATGGCCTGGAGGCAATGGGCATGTGTAGTTATGAGTGAATCGGTATCTAATTTGTTCAGACACTTTGCACACCAGGAAGGGAGCCTGTACTTCTGTAAGACATTTTTGCAGCTGCTGACTTAAATAAACACTTTGATTTGCCCAATTTCTCTGTCAGTTCTCCATAGTCTTTTATTTTCTCTGAGCTGCTTCTTTTCAAAGGTGCTCAAAGCCAAGTCTGCTAGATTTTATTTTGGTCTAAAGAAACTTCTACCTTTAACTATAGCTACATTTCTTCAATTTGTAGTTCAACAGGTGCAGACTATAAATAGAATGAGTGATGCCGGGGCTTCGTAAATCAACAGATCTCTTACTAATTCACCAGGGGAATAAACTGAATTCACATACAAAAATAAAGCACATAACCTGTGAGCATAGTTAAAGTGTATTGATAATCATACATTCGTTTCCACATTGTATTTCAATTATTTCTAGCCTATTCCCAGTGCTCTGATGATCTTGTAGTTTGTAAAGTTACTTTATGAAGATCCCCATACATTTACTTCCCTGAATTCTGTGACATGTATTCATTAAGTACAGATGTGTCACAGAAGTCATAGAGCCTGCCTCACCTCTAGAGGTGCTAAGAGGAGGAGTTTTAGGAGACGGAGTCAGTATAGAAATCACTGCTTGCATTCAACAAGGTACCATGGGATATGTAGTCCTTAGAAATTGAACGTAAAGAAATTGAACGTAAAGAGCAGAGGAGTAGCTCCAAAGCATGCATCCAGGAAGTTGTGAAAAGAGATGGCCAGTGAACAGATAGATAAATTAAATGTACTAGTGCGCACAACCAGAATCACCTACCTAGAACAGCCACTAATAAAAAATATATATATTAAATGGGAAGCTGCCAACATAAAAAGTGATCTCTGCACAATTAAGATATATGTATAAATGGTATGTGGCCAGATAGAAACTCAGATTATTTTGAACTGTCAAAATAACTATTGTTTGTATTTGTTATTACAATGATAATATAACAAAATGAAAGTGTATGCTGTGACAATAGATTATATAAATTATATATGATAAACACATACTGTAATTCAGATGTGATTGTTGAATTCATTTCTTAATTTGGTGTTGTTTGCAATGATAAACGCTGTCGCTTTCCGGGATGTCTTAAAGGGATACTAAAGGATTGTTTTTATTTTTTTTAAATAACAAACATGTCATACTTACCTCCACTGTCCAGCTCGTTTTGCACAGAGTGGCCTGAATATCCATTTCTGGGGTCCCTCGTGGCTCTTTCGGCTCCTCCCCACATTAGATAACCTTCTGGGAGAAGCGCTCTCCCGAGGGGGTTACCTTGCAGGCACACTCCCAAGTCCAGCATTCAGCGTCCATAGAGGCCGAATGCAGGACTTGGCCCTGCCTGCATCATTAAATTTGATTGACAGCAGCGGGAGCCAATGGTTGCGCTGCTATCAATCTATCCATTCAAAAGCCGGGAACCCGTGGAGAGAGGGACGGCGGGGATGCAGTGATGGACATTCGGAGCTCAGGTAAGTAAAACGGGGGGGGGCGGTGAATTCAAGGTGTTTATTTTACTTAATGCATAGGATGCATTAAGTTGAAAAAAACGCAAAGCCTTTAAGTGTTTTCAGATCACTACAATATTACAAAGCTATATGCAATATCATTAGTTATCAGCATTATTGATTAGGAATGAACTTTAATGTGTTTGGATACTAGTCTAAACCCAGATGAGTAGAATTGACAGGAAAATTGTCAGCGGGAAGTATTGATAGTTTTAAAAGACTCTTGGATGTGCATCTTAGTGAACACAACATACAGCAGAGGTATTGAATTAAAATTCACCGAGGTCAGGTCAGTAAAATTTTCTTCCAACAGAAGTCCAAATATAAGATTGGTACCTGTGGCACATTTTCACATGTGCCAAACTGCATGTTCCTGCAGCACCATGCAGCTTGGCATGGCATGAATTTGGGAAAAAAAAGTCAACAACCTCTTTCCCTTGTGTTTTTTTGCGGGTAGTACAGCCCATTAAATGGGCAGACCTACCCACAATGTGTGCGCCTAATGCACATGCACAGATCTGAACCCATTCTTACATCAGCATCCTTGGTCCCCAATGCATATTGCATATCGCAGTCCCTTCCCCCTTCACATCAAGATCCCCTCTTGATGAGTGTCCTCGGGTCCCCCTTTACATCATTGCCCTCCACCCCTTTCACAGTAGTGTTCTCAAACTTCTTTGACATCAACCCCTTTCTCTTCCTCACATTACAGTCCTCAGCCACCCCACATTACTATCCTCATTGCTCTCCACTTCACAGTCCTCAGCTCCCCCACTTCACAATTTTCAGCTCCCCCCACTTCGCAGTCCTCCGCTCCCCCCACTTCACAGTCCTCAGCTCCCTCACTTCACAGTACTCAGTTCCCCCACTTCACAGTCCTCAGCTCCCCAACTTCACAGTCCTCAGCTCCCCCACTCCACAGTCCTCAGCTCCTCCCACTTCACAGTCCTCAGCTCCCCCACTTCACAGTCCTCAGCTCCCCTACTTCACAGTCCTCAGCTCCCTCACTTCACAGTCCTCAGCTCCCCTACTTCACAGTCCTCAGCTACCCAACTTCACAGTCCTCAGCCCCCTCTCACTTCACAGTCCTCAGCCCTCTCCCACTTCACAGTCCTCAGCCCTCTAGCACTTCACAGTCCTCAGCCCTCTCCCATGTCACAGTCCTCAGCCCCCCCCCACTTCACAGTCCTCAGCTCCCCCAACTTTAATATCATCAGCCCCAAATATCACTGTCCTCAGCACACACATGCGCACAACTTTTTAACCTGTCACACTAGTGTCCTCACCCCCTGTAACTTCTCCCACTCACTGTCTTACCTTACAAAGAGCACAGATCGGAGGGAGGTACAGCATGTCTGAATGGAGGGCGGGTGCTGCAAGATAGTGATTGGTTGCTAGGACTGCAATTCATCCTAGCAGCCAATTACCTGCTTGCTAACCTCAGGTGCTGCTGCATCAGTAACATGTTACATGTTACACCCTGAATATGAGTACAACATATAGCATGTTGTAGGTGAACTTATCCTTTAAGGCATGTGAAACAGCCAGCAATGCATTCCCCATCCCTCATTCTTTGTCATGCAGACATAAAGTAAATCACACAGCAAAGAACCAGGTGACCTACGGTTGCTCATTCATTTGGTTATATAATATTTAGATTAAAAACATATTTAAATAATATTTCTGTCTTTAGCACAGCTGCAGTAATTGTTGTATAGCACTAGCAGTTCAGTGATGTTAATTGTTCACTAAAAATTTTCTTTAATATAGGCTTAAGGTGCCACAATGATTACTTAAAAAGTAAATACCAACTCCAAACATCATATTGCCCCAGTGTTCAGCTTATGCTGATTTTTTTTTTTTTTTTTTTTTTTTTTTTAATACTGCTTGAAAATGACTGTAATCACATGTTCATTATATTTCTGTATGTATTATTTTGAGATAATCCAGTCCCAATTATTTCTGTTTGAATAGGGTAAAGATTTTTCTAGTCTTCTAATATAAAACAGGTGATAAACTAGAAAACTGTTAAATAAAACGACTCGAGCAAAAATATTTAATCACTGCCTTCCCTGGCAGGGGAATTGTGCTTAAAAAAAGACTGCTTTGCATTTCCAGCCTTCATGAAAAACAGGACGTAGAAAATAAATGAAAATCATTACTATATACAAACATTTGCATAAGAAAGAACAGAGGAGACGTATGAATATTAGAAAGGCCTGTTAGCCTCTAGTATCAGTTTTAGAGCAAACCTTGTTTTCAAAAACATATTTATTCTTTGTTATTTAGAATGTAAATGGAGAACAATCTTGTAGTTATTGGCCGGAAGAAATCTAAAAACTGGACCCTTATACTTTGTTTTTTTATAACTAGATTACGTTATTTTGTTTTATATAGACCTTTTTCCAATAGTACCATTTATTGGTTTGCCCTGTGACATCTGAAACTCATTTATAAAGACGCAAGGAAAGGAAGAGCAGTGGTGCTTCTCGTAGCAACACAACAGATTCTTGGCTGTCATTTTCCTGGTGAAGGTTGGAAAATTAAAGCAAGAAGACATCTGGTTGCTAGGGCAACACTTCCGCTTTACCTAACTTGCAGTTCTAATACATAATTCCTTTTATTTTTCTCCATACTATTCCCATTAAATGCATATGTTCAATGCTTTTCATCATCCAAATTTATGAGCTTTGTTCTTCAACCAGCTAAATTCAGTTCATATTGTAAATGCTACAAGAATAATGGTGGTCATGTACTGATGCAAATATATTTTTAATGCTGGTCCTAAAAAAAATAGTGTGCTTAGCATAATTTGCTCTAAAACTAGCAGTGTGTAATCCTTACACCCAGTAATTAGCGACACTCTAAGCTCTATTAAGCTAGTTGGTAATCTAATTTGTGTGAGCTATCATGTAGAAATATTCTAAAGTTGACCATAGGTAATTGAGAGTGGTCAGATATTAGTCACACACTCTGACCTTACACACTTTTGTAACTGGCAGACACATCCAGCACATCGATTATTCTTGTAGCCCCCATTCTCATTCGGCCGATTTGACATGCAATTTGATGAAGCTTATTGCCAGCAACAGCACTGTCGGCATCGGTGTGACGCCACCTTTGCGGCACCGCACTGATTTCCAAAAGTAGTTCCTGCACTACTTTTGGCAATTTCGGGGGCAATTTCAATAGACATCTGTGCATGAACCTGCAAAGATGTCTTTCAAATCGCCCCCAAAGCCGCAATCAAATGCGGGTTTGAAACCGTGTGAGTTCAGCTGAATTTTGTGTGAGCTATCATATAGAAATATTCTAATGTTGACCATAGGTAATTGAGAGTGGTCAGACATTAGTCACACACTCTGACCTTACACACTTTTGTAACTGGCAGGCACATCCAGCACATTGATTATTTTTGTAGCCCCCATTCTCATTCGGCCGATTTGACATGCAATTTGATGAAGCTTATTGCCAGCAACAGCACTGTCTGCATCGGTGTGACGCCACCTTTGTTGCACCGCACTGATTTCCAAAAGTAGTTCCTGCACTACTTTTGGCAATTTAGGGCGCAATTTCAATAGACATCTGTGCATGAACCTGCACAGATGTCTTTCAAATCGCCCCCAAACCCGCAATCAAATGCGGGTTTGAAACCGTGCGAGTTCAGCTGAACTTGCAGATTTTAAACCCGCCTCCAATGGGAATGAGGGCTTAATCAAAGAGAATCTGTTATGTCCACTATCTTGTTATAAAAAAATACTGGTGAAGTGTACTAAAGCATCTGATGGTACCTGTGTTTTTTTTTTAATTCTGCTTATCTGTACCTGGAAAAGTGTCCAGGCCCTCTGTATAGGCTGCATATAGGGCACTTAAAGTGTTACTAAACACAGGGCACTGCATTTACTATATCTTGTCTCCCACAGTACACAGTAGACAGAATGTGGAAATGCAATTACTTTAGTAAATATAAACTGCTTAATAGCTTTTCTCTTTAGCAGTATATAGCAGTCTTGTTACTTCTATCAGTGTCCGGCTGAGCTCTGGTTAAAGCTTGTAGGAGGAGTTTTCATTCTCCTTTGACTGTCCTACTGTTCTATGAGGTTGCATGACCCCTGACTCCTGTGCCAATCACTATCCCCAACCCCCCCCCCCCTCCCAAAAAAAAAAAAGCCACCAAACTGAGCATGTGCAGAGGTCTTCCGAGACTCTGTACTATCAGGATATCAGATGGGTTGGGGACTGTAGAAAAAAAGGGGGATCAGAGAAGACAGCACCTTTTTACACCATGCAGAGGACTTACCCCTTAGGTTCCACAGTGAGTATAACAAACATCCTTTACTGCATATATAGACTAATTTTACTGTTGTGGGATTAGTAACACTTTAACTTCTGTCCAAACTGAGATTAGGACCCACATTGCAGATTCTGATCTCTACCCCACCATTTAAATTCCATAGTGAATTGTTAGAATGTCAGTGGCCATGACAAGTCTGGTGCTTAGCTAATGTTTATGAGGTGTTCAACTTACACCTGTTTGGTCAGATGATTCAAGGCCCTTTATACAGTTCGGGCCTTATACCTGCCCCTACCCCAGGCATAATGATTTTCTAATGCCAAATGGAGATAATAATACCAATAACCAATAACCTTACCTTGGTTTTATTGAGAACGTTTGTCAATACATGTGTTCGAAAAGTATGATAGGTGTACTATAGACTGTTAACTAAATTGTTACATCTTAACTGATGGCTATTAGCAAAGGAACACTAAAGGAATAGATGCTGCTTAATACTTCCCATAGACAATCATCCAATCGAGCCATTTTTGGCTAGATAATATAATGATCTGATTTTAATTACAGCGGGCAGATGACCTTGGCTGAACCCCTTTAAAAAATTTATAAAACTTGAAAACGTGCCTCTCTTATTTTAGATACTTAAGCAGCACAAGCAACATTTACCCGTGGTGCTCTCCCTTTTCCCCTTCTCCTCTGACATAAACAGACCAATACAATCAGCACTCCGATGCAGGCCAGCTGAATAGTGCATGCACTATGTTCATGAGAACCTTTAATCTACTGTACCCCATAAAAGGGCCCATATTTATTACATTTGAATGAATCTTTAATCTGATTAAACTGTAAACTGTCATACACATTGATGTCACCAGTCTGCGGCAGTCCTTCATTTCTTCACTTGTATGTACTGTATGTTTAATCCTCACTCCTTTTGAGCAATTTCAGATCTGCAGCTCATACAATTTAGAAATGTCCCTAGATCCACGCATAACAGGTTTCATGTCTTTCAGGTTGTTTTTTTTTTTTTCACATTATTCTGTGCCTTTCTCACCTTCTTTCTCCTTTCCAGCCTTTGTTAGTACTGCACAGCCCCTCTTTATTTTGCTCATGCCTGGTAGAAAGATACTGAAAGGGAAATGCTAGAGGAAAGTGGGTCACATTTGATCTATGGTTTAAAAAAGGCAGGGAGATGAACTCGGATCATTAGTTTCTGTAGGTGAACAAAACATATCATTTATAAAAAAAGAAAAAAAAAGAAGAAAAAGCCAGCAGAGATAATGCTCTGAAGACTTTGCTGCACGCTGAAAACAGTAATTGGTGTTGTTTCAGCAAGATAGCTACAAAATTAAAAATGCCCATTTGTCAACATGCACTCTGAACATTGAGATTATAATGTGACAGTTTAGTAGCATAACCTTTCTCCAATCTCATAAGAAATAAAATACAATGCTTCTGCAAAAAAAGCTATTAAAATATTCTGGTGCTACAGTATTAGTCAATATTACAATACAATGTATAGAAAATGCGCATGTGAAATCTCATTTATAACCATTGACTATTAAAGATTATTTGCTCATGTACAAGTAGAATTAGCAGCCAGAAACTGCTGGTTTAAACTTAACTGTCTCTCTAGGGTGCCCTTTCCATATTTAACTGTAAGCGAGGTCCAGTAATATACCTTGGTGTGTGATTGCAGCTGATTTATAAGCCAATTATTCTATAGCATGAGCATTAACTACCCATGGGCCTTAATTTTATCGCCATAATTTTGCTTTTAAAGAAAGCCAAGGTATCATACAGTATTTAATGATGTGTACTTAGAGGTAATGGTCTATAGTTATAATGAATACACTAACCCCTTACAGAGAAAAAAAAAAGTACATTTATGTTATTCTGGTTGCTGTAGATAAATATATCTATCTATCTATCTATCTATCTATCTATCTATCTATCTATCTATCTATCTATCTATCTATCTGTCTATCTGTCTATCTGTCTATCTGTCTATCTGTCTATCTGTCTATCTGTCTATCTATCTATCTATCTATCTATCAAGATCTATATATATATATATATATATATATATATATATATATATATATATATATATATATATAGATTATAATTAATATTATACACAATTTATATATCGCCAACAGTTTACGCAACGCTTTACAATGTATAGGGGGCGACAACACAATTACAGTATAATACAAAAGGTACAGGCGGGCCCTGCTCATAGAGCTTACATTCTAAAGGGAGGGGGTGGTGGTACAAAAGGTAATAGCTGCAGGTAATGATTTGATGGGGGTGGCTCGGGGACAGTTGTTAGGTGAGCGTGGGATAGGCTTCCCTGAATAAATTAGTTTTCAGGGATCTCCTAAAGGTGGACAGGGTAGGGGCTGATTGGACAGACTGGAGCAGGGAGTCCCAAGGATGGGAGAGGCTCTGGAGAAGTTTTAAAGGCGAGCATGAGAGGAGGTAATAAGGGAGCTAGAAAGCAGGAGGTGCCGGGAGGAGCGGAGGGGACGATTTGGGCAATATCTGCCAATAAGGTTGGTGATCTAGATGGAGGCGATGTTGTGGGTGGCTTTGTATGTTATGGTTAGCATTTTAGATTTTACACGGTGGGGTAGGGGAAGCCAGTGAAGGGCTTGGCAGAGAGGGACGGCAGTCATGGATCAATTAGTGAGGTGTATTAGTCTAGCAGCAGCATTCATAATAGACTGAAGGGGGATAGCCTGCTTAAGGGTAAGCCATTAAGGAGAGAGTTGCAGTAGTCAAGGCGGGAAATAATCAAGGAGTGAACGAGTTGCTTTGTGGTGTTATTAGTCAGGAAGGGTCGAATTCTGGAGATATTGCGGAGGTGAAGACGGCAGGATTTAGCCAGTGATTGGATATGGGGGCTGAAGGAGAGGTCAGAGCCAAGGATTACACCCAGGACCCTGGCATATGTGGAGGGACCAATGGTTGTGTTGTTGATGTTAATGGTGAAGTCACGGGGGGGGGGGGGGATCATGAGGGAGGAAATATAACAAGCTCAGTTTTAGAAAGATTGAGTTTGAGGAAGTGGTGTGACATCCATACTGATATGTCATTCTGTAAGTTTGAGATCTGTGAGGATATCGAGGGGGTGAGTTGAGGAGTGGAGAGATAAATCTGGGTGTCGTTGGCATAGAGGTGGTATTGGAAACCATGGGAGGTTATCAACTGGCCCAGGGAAGAGGTATAGAGCGAGAATAGGAGGGGCCCAAGGACAGAACCTTGGGGTACCCCAATAGAAAGAGGAAGGGGAGCGGAGGAGATGCAGTTGTAAGTGACACTGAAAGTGCATTGAGATAGGTAGGAGGAAAACCAGGATAAAGCAGAATTGCGGAGGCCGAGGGAGTGTAATTTCCTTAGGAGGAGCAGGTGGTCAACTGTGTCAAAGGCAGCAGAGAGGTCTAAAATTATGAGTATGGAATTGGTTTTAGCAGTCAGTTTTACCATTGGTTTTAGCAGCTAGTAGGTCATTGGTGAGTTTTAGTAGGGCAGTTTCAGTAGAATGTTGTGGGCGGAAGCCAGACTGTAGAGGGTCCAGAAGGTATCTATCTATATATATATATATATATATATATATATGTATCTCTATATAGATATAGATATATATCTATATCTATATAGTTATTTAGTTAGATACGTATATTATATTCTATGTTATAAACTGTAAAAACACACAAAAGAGCACCAAGCCTTTTATTATACGTGTGTTGTGCCTCTCATATTTTGCATGTATATTACTGGTGGTACTTTATGCATACAATAACGTTCAGTCTAAAAAATCTGCAATTTATTCCTTAATCCTCTGGCATTTGTTTTTATCTGCTTCGGAGAACAAACATACCAGACACCAATATTTAGATTTTATTGGCCCCAAATATGCCCCACTGTATTAATTTAATACATTATAATATATTAATACAGCTATATACAGGGGATATTACTGGAATTACTTTCTTATTTTTAAAATGGAATGTTGAGACATTCTTTGTCTATACATATATAATATTATATACAGTACATTGATCCTGGATTATTTTTGTAACTTTTAAGTGACATGTCTTTTACAATAGCAATGCTAAATGTTTTTGTTTCCAGATTGGATTATTTTTTGAGAGGAGTACATTTGTTCAATAAAGGAAGTTGATTGGTAGTTTCCAATTTCTTTTTGTTAATTAAGAGCTATTGATAAATTCAAGTATACACCGTGCATACTCTTTCTAGCTCTGCCAGACAGCTCAAGACTGGAATCTCTGCCTAAAACTGTGTAGAATTTGAACCGCATTTTGACAACTTTCTTTGAGGATTAAAGCTGATTTGCACAGCATGATTAATGACATGACAAACTAAACTGTGCTCTGTTTGCATTGCACTGCTTGAGCTATCTTGGGTACTGTCCTATTAAAGGAGGCTGGCTGCAAAGCAATGAGAATAGTTAACACTATCCACACATAAGGAATGTGGATCAATCTCAATCACAATGACCATTACAATAATGGAATGATAGCCTATTCCAGCACCTGTGTTAATTACCAATAACTCAGCAGAAGAGCCAGCATCTCCCTGTGCAAATGTGATCTGTTTTCCAGGTGGAAGTCATTTATCACTATTGTGATAACTAAGGACAGACACAAATAACCCACCATCCTTTTTCAATCGTGTTATTATGCTGAGTTAAAGGATTCACTTATTACGATGCTAAAATACTCCTTAAAAAAAGAACACTATTTAGATATAATCTACTGATCTCTCTTCTCTCTCTTTCATATATATATATATATATATATATATATATATATATATATATATATATATATATATATATGTCCTGCCATTTGCATCAATACTAACTGCACAATGCCAATTATTATGTGTTATTAGCATACACTTTTACATTTTAGATTCAGAGTCAAAATGACTGCTAAAGGTGAAATGAATATTGACTTTGCTTAGCGAGTATAGTAAAACATATCAAATAGAAAAAAAAGTTAAAATAAAAAGCCTGATTGCTTATTTTCTAACATAAATTAACATTAATTTTGGAAAGTGAATATTACTACTATGATGTTTATTATACCAATTATATATATAATATTATTGCCAATAATGTATAACTCCTATTAAGTAATGAATTAGCATTTTTGTAATGAGTACCCCCTTATGTCAAAGGTTAAGGAGTCGAGGTCATCAGGCCAATTATAGAGCAACCTCCAACCCGAATACAGCAACAAGCCAGCAGCTGGGCGACCAACTAAGGACTTTGCTCAGGGTGTCTCAGCATCCTGAATATGCTAGCTAACACAAACATCCCCGGACAGAGTACTATTACCTTCTCCCTTCAGATTTATTCTTAGATTGGTATTTAGCAATGTTACTTGGTCGGCACCTGCAGCATTGAGATGGCTAATTTTACTTATGCTGAAACTAGGATGCCAATTCAGTTACAGGAGCTCATGATTCTGGATGCAGTCCAGGCACAAACTGTTAGAACTGCAATAAAAACTCATTGACCATGCTGAAGGGCATGCATGCTGACAATAGTCTAATATATCAAATCAAAATGAACATACTAAAGGCAAATAAATGGTTTAATTTGTAAGGCAAGTTACACTTTGCAAAGGAATTTGCCCCAGAGGTTAGAGAAAGAAGTAAACCTCTGCTGACTTCAATTATCCTATCATGTGCAAGCAAAAATTATATTTTTTTTCCTTGCTTCATGTGATTGGATATTCTTTGCAAAGGGAAACTTCACCACATATGTTAACATAGTTACATAGTTACATAGTTACATAGTTAGTCAGGTTGAAAAAAGACACAAGTCCATCCAGTTCAACCTTAAAAACAAATAAATAAAATAAAAAATAATCGTACAATCCAGATACCCAATTTTATGCCCACAATTGATCCAGAGGAAGGCGGAAAAAAAAACCAGCAGAGCATGCGCCAATTTGCTACAGCAGGGGAAAAAAATTCCTTCCTGATCCCCCAACAGGCGATCGGATTTTCCCTGGATCAACTTTACCTATGTTAGTACCTAGTTATATTATGTACCATCAGGAAAGTATCCAAGCCTTTCTTAAAGCAGTCTACTGAACTGGCCAGAACTACCTCTGGCGGGAGTCTATTCCACATTTTCACAGCTCTAACTGTGAAGAAACCTTTCCGTACTTGAAGATGAAATCTCTCTTCCTCTAGACGTAAAGAGTGCCCCCGTGTCCTCTGGGTTGACCGTACAGAGAACAACTCAACACCAAGTTCACTATATGGACCCCTAATGTATTTGAACATGTTGATCATATCCCCCCTTAATCTCCTCTTCTCAAGAGTGAATAAATTTAGTTCCTCTAATCTCTCCTCATAGCTGAGTTCCTCCATGCCTCTTATCAGTTTGGTTGCCCTTCTCTGCACTTTCTCCAGTTCCCCGATATCCTTTTTGAGAACTGGTGCCCAAAACTGAACGGCATATTCCAGGTGAGGTCTTACTAATGATTTGAACAGGGGCAAAATTATATCTCTTTCTCTGGAGTCCATACCTCTCTTAATACAAGAAAGGACTTTGCTCGCTTTGCAAACAGCAGCTTGGCATTGCATGTTGTTATTGAGCTTATGGTCTACCAAAACCCCCAGATCCTTCTCCACTATGGATTCCCCCAGTTGTACTCCCCCTAGCATGTATGATGCATGCATATTCTTAGGCCCCAAGTGCATAACTTTACATTTATCAACATTAAACCTCATCTGCCACATAGTCGCCCAATTAGACAGTGTATTGAGGTCGGCTTGTAAATTGGAGACATCCTGTAAAGACGTTATTCCACTGCATATCTTGGTGTCATCTGCAAAGACAGAAATATTACTTTTGATCCCAGACCCAATATCATTTATAAAGATGTTAAAAAGTAAGGGTCCCAGCACTGAACCTTGGGGTACACCACTGATAACCTTAGACCATTCAGAGTATGAGTCATTAACCACTACTCTCTGAATTCTGTCTTCTAGCCAATTTTCTATCCATTTACAAACTGATATTTCCAAACCTGTAGACTTTACCTTACACATGAGCCGTGTGTGGGGAACTGTATCGAATGCTTTTGCAAAATCCAAGTATACCACGTCCACCGCCACCCCTCTGTCCAAGGTTTTACTTACCTCCTCATAAAAAGAAATCAGATTTGTCTGACAACTTCTGTCTTTCATGAATCCATGTTGTCTGTTGCTTAAAGTGTTTTTTGTTCAGCAAGAACTCGTCGATGTGGTCTTTTATTAAACGCTCCAGTATCTTCCCAGCTATAGAAGTTAAGCTAACAGGTCTATAGTTACTTGGTAAAGACTTTGATCCCTTTTTAAATATAGGCACCACGTTCGCCCTGCGCCAATCCAGTGGGACTATTCCCGTCATTAATGAGTCCCTAAAAATTAGATACAATGGCTCTGAAATTACAGAGCTCAATTCTTTTAGGATCCGTGGGTGGATGCCATCAGGGCCAGGTGCTTTATCCACCTTTATTCTGTCTAAGTATTTCTGGACCATATCACTTTTGAGCTATTGTGGATCATTTGGGGCTGTGTCACTATCACCCCCATTATGGACATGCGCTCCCCCATGCTCTTTTGTGTACACAGAGCTGAAGAAAGTGTTTAATAAATTAGCCTTCTCTTTGTCCCCAGTCACCAACTCTAGATTGTTTTGTAAAGGGCCTACATGCTCAGACTTGACCTTTTTACTATTAATATATTTGAAGAATTTTTTGGGGTTTGTCCTACTATCTTTTGCAATCTGTCGTTCGTTTTGAATTTTTGCATCCTTGATTTCCTTTTTACATATTCTGTTAATTTCTTTGTAACATTTAAATGACACTAGTGATCCTTCATTTTTATATTTTTTAAAAGCTCTTCTCTTACAGTTTATAGCTTTTTTAACTTTGGCCGTGAGCCACATAGGTTTTGTTTTTAGCCTTTTAAACTTATTGCCCATGGGAATATACTTTGCAGTGAGGTCCCCAACAGTCTTTTTGAAGAATTCCCATTTCTGTTCTGTGCCCATTGAAGCGAATATTCTCTCCCAGTCTAAGTCCTGGAGAGTAGCCCTCATGCTCGGAAAATTAGCTCTCTTGAAGTTAAGTGTTTTTATCTTACCCGTATGTATTTCTTGTTTAGCGCTAACATCAAAGGAAATCATGTTATGATCACTGCTACCCAGGTGTTCCTTTATCTGGACATTAGTAATAAGCTCTGCATGGTTTGAGATTACCAGGTCCAACAGAGCTTCATTCCTAGTTGGGGCCTCAATAAACTGGACCATAAAATTGTCCTGTAATAGGTTTATCATTTTTTGCCCTTTAACTGTCCCAGCAGTGCCATTACTCCAGTCAATTTCTGGGTAGTTAAAATCCCCCATTATTATCACTGTCCCAGCCCTTGCAGCCCTTTCCATCTGTGCAAGGAGCTGAGTCTCCACCTCCTCATTCACATTGGGTGGTCTATAACAAACTCCAACGATTAACTTTGAACTACACCCATCTAAATGCAGTTCCACCCATAATGCTTCGGACTCATCACACTCTCCATCCACCAGGTCCTCTTTCACACTTGCTTTGAGATCACTTCTCACATAGAGACAGACCCCGCCACCTTTCCTTTTTACCCTGTCTCTCCGAAAGAGTGCATAGCCAGGAATATTAATAGCCCAGTCATAGAGTTAAGCTCTAGGGCAAATTCCCTTGCAGGGTGCAACTTCCCTTGTAAAATGAACAGCCTCCCAAATTGTAAACTTTTCTTAGCCGTTGTACACACGGTCGGAGACTCCGATGGAATGTGTCCTATCGGACCATTTTGTCAGATAATCCGACTGTGTGTGGTATGCATTGGACTGTTTCCGTCGGAATATCCGTCGGACCCAATTATCCAACTTGTTGGAAATATTTTCCGACAAACTGGTCCGATTGGACATACTCCGAACATGTGTAGAGAATTTTGATCGGACAAAGTGCCACGCATGCCCAGATCAAATTCGTACACCAAAGCTATTGGCTACTAGCGTCAACGTAGTCCCGTCTAAACGAAATAACGTCATCAGGTTCTGAACGATCGGATTTTCCGACAACTTGGTCCGACCATGTGTATGCAACAGTTTCGGACACAATCGGTCGGACAAAATCCGACGGATTTGGTTGGCAGAATGTCCGACCGTGTGTACAAGGGCTAAGACTGGTAATGTCTACTTTTAAATATTGGTTTGCATGAGAGGACAATGGGATATTTTAGGAATTTGGAAATTGAATCTTAAAACTGTGCTAGCATATAACTTTCGAATGTTGCACAGGTCGACTCATGGACCTTTGGAGAACGTCCACAATTATACATACCTCTCCTTGATATATAATATACACAGTGGGATTAATTGACTGTATTTTTATTACACAATTTTTTTTGTAGAATCCCATCTCAAAATAGCTTTGGCTCTAAGCTATGGTCTGACCATTACCCAGTGTATTGTTGTTTACATTTGGACAGACTTTCATCTAAATGCAATGTTTGCATGCTCAGATTTGTCATGTGTTGCAGACATAAAGCAAGTGATCTCTAACTTTATATCTGACAACAGTAATGATGAAACTCCCCTTACATTAAGTTGCATCTTGAAGGGAATCATAACTCATAGAGTGAGTCTTAAGTGGGTTGTATACCAGCAGAAATAGATCTCTTACATTAGAATAATAATGAGGACTCTGTTAAACCATAACTCTCTAACCTCAGTTTTGCAATTGTTACAACTCTTAAACCAAATCTCCTTACATTTAAGAGACAGATGTCAAAAAACGGCCTATATGAATATCAACTGCTTAATAACCTAGACTTTCCAGGAAGTCTCTGGGCTGCTTCGGTCACGGGGTGGCCCCAAACATGACATGTGACCACCAATGACTCATTACTTTCTTATACCAACCTCTAATCTCTACTTCCACATACTAAAGGATTATGACTGGGCTTTACACAAATTAATAAAGTTTATTTCTCTTCTACTAAATCCACACTCTGATATACATAAACCACTCACTACTTTTGAAAATGTGTGATACCTGCTGGTCACTCTCACCATATTTTCCTAATCGATATCCTCTGCCAAGAGATCAGGTTTGTTTTTTTCCTCTTTGCAGTCTGCCAAATGACCCCTGGACATTGGAATGAGCATTTTATTGAATATTAAAATGCGTATGGAACAACATTTAGCCAATGACAGTGACACAAATGAGAAATTCTAAGCAGCATGGTCCTTTCTGGATACAGATACAGAAAGATTCAAAACTACTGTGACCTATTTATCCCGTTTCCTTACATTAAACCATCAAAAAAATTTATACTTGACCTCACATCATTTGCCTAGCCCCATCCATGATTTTCCTTCCCTTTGCTCGGCATCATCTAGTTTCTCCCTTTTCCTACATTTCCTAAGCTAACCTCGCTTTCCCTATTTGGCCCATATTGTTTTACGCCTTTGCCTCATCTCTTTTTCCTTTCCCCTCTTTATTTGAAAAAAAAAATGCACACCCTGTTAGATTACCACCCATACCTACCAGAATTGTTTATTAAGACTGACATGTGAGGGCTTATATTCAATGACCAATTTTAAATAAAACACCTTTCCCCTCCAATCTGCTTCCCTATACTTAAAACATTTTTGAGAGTTTCCCAAGCTGAGATTTAGTCAAAAGTCTAGAATTTATCCTCAGTCGTCAATCAGGTAACTTATTTAAACCTGACTGTAAATAATAAGTCCTCAATTTTTTGGAATATTGTGTGTTATATAAACAGTTCCAGTAATTTAGACGTTTGTAGTGTGACAATGAAAGTGAGTGCCAGATATACAGCTAGTTGTTGACATTTTTGTTTTATATCATATTTTACACTAGTAATATATTGTATGTTGTTATGTTAGTTCCTTGCAAGCTGCCTTATTTTTTACACATTATATGGTAGAATGTGTCTCTGATTCATGACTTATTTCCAATTCTGCTGTGTTGCTTTCTGTTGTGGTGCTTTTTATAACCTAAGCAGTCTTGTAATAGCTTGCCACATGTTTGATTAAAGAACTCTCCCTTGAAAAAGGAAAGTTAATTGCTGCAGAAGAATGAATGGGGAGTCTTATCATATGTCCAAAACTCTCTGCTATGAAGAATAAGCTTCATTAGGCTTATATGGGTATAAAATATTAAAATTTCTAAACCTGCTTGTGTTAGAAAACAAAGTTAATGAAAAGCCAGCAATTATACACTATACAGTTCAAAGAACATGTGTTGACGATATTTGCATTAATCCAGAGATTACATCCATTCATTCTATTCCAAGTTTATATTTTTTCTTTACATATATTTCCAAGAAACAAGATGACTAAACCATTCCAGGTGCTGCCTAGCCAGCAAACCCATGCAGGGATTTTTCATACAGAAATGATATAATTTAATAAAATGCACTTAAAACTACTCATAATGTACGTGCATTGTTAAAACACCGAAAAGATACAACTTTCACCAGTCTATGTTCTTTTTTCTTGTTAGGTGTTATGTCACATAGAAAAAGTAAATCTTTACTCAAAACTATAGAATTACACTGTAACATTGTCCAATGCTCTTTGTGTTGGAAACATCCAGTACTACTGATATTAGTTTGACTAATTAGCATTCTCTCAAAAATGTTCCACTGACTAGTGACACACTTCTACTTCTACTTCTACTTCTACTTCTAACCCTCACTAATCTAAAATGCACTACAATTTGGCAGGGGAATAAAACATTTGAAAGCTCTAATAACTGCTCTTAATAAAATATATATGTAATCAACTTAGTTGATTTTATAACTAACACTTTCATGCTTATTAAGACCTAGATGCCCAGACCAAATTTATCAGTGCCAAGTTAAAGCTGAAATCTGGAGAAGTAAAAAAAAAAACGACTCTTGCAAGGGCTAAATGCTCCTTTTTGTCTAGGATACTATTAAAAAGCATAATTACATATTGTACCCCTTTCTTTCCCAACACCTAGAGCTAGAGCTACCCCTCCAGTGCTCAAGATTGTGGGTGGGCCCTTGGGATCTTCACAATGCAGGACTGCTGCATTTTACTTGGTTGCATCAGAATGCACCCAATGTACACCAAAAAGAAGCGGTTTCTATGGAGAGGAGGCGCCTGTGGGAAAAAGAGATAAAAAAAAAAGGTTTTTAATGGCACCCTAGGCAAAAAGGAGCATTTAGCTCTTGCAGTACTGGGAGAGCCCTGTTGCCAGTATAGTTTAAAGAATTCAGCTTTAAAGTACACTGAGCAAAATTATAAATGCAACACTTTTGTGTTTGCCCCTATTTATCATGAGCTGAACGCAAAGATCTACAACTTTTTCTATGTAAACAAAAGGCCTATTTCTCTCAAATATTGTTCACAAATCTGTCTAAATGTGTGTTAGTGAGCACTTCTTCTTTTCCGAGATAATCCATCCACCTCACAGGTGTGGCATATCAAGATGCTGATTAGACAACATGATTATTGCACAGCCTTAGGCTGGCCACAATAAAAGGCCACTCAAAAATGTGCAGCTTTACTATATTGGGGTGGTTGGGGGGGTCCGAAAAACAGGCAGTATCTGGTGTGACCACCATTTGCCTCACCCAGTGAAGCACATCTCCTTCACATAGAGTTGATCAGGTTGTTGATTGTGCCAAACCAATCAATATATGGTTATTGTGATTTTTTTTTAAACAAAAATACGTAAAAGAATATTATTTTTGGATAGTGGATATTTATTTTAGCAAAAAGTACAAAATATCGTGTTTTTCAAAATTGTCCCTCTTTTTTTGTTTATAGAGCAAAAAATAAAAACCACAAAGGTGATCAAATACCACCAAAAGAAATCTCTATTTGTGGGGAAAACAGGACAAACATTTTGTTTGGGTACAACATCATACTACCATGCAATTGTCAGTTAAAACGACACCGTTTTTTTATTATAGACAACAGATTTACATTTTTGGGTTTATTCTAAATTCATTATTTATGCACTGTAATCATTTCTGAGAGTGTCTGCCTGTAGGTTGAATCTGTCAATGTTTGGAAGCTAGTGGGATAGACTCCCAGTTATATGACCACTGTGAGAACCAATCACAGCAGTCACATTAGCAGGAAGCTGCTCTGCCTTCTCACATTGAAGCCCATTTAAAGGGCCACTGGGAGGCAGTGACATGGGTTAAAGAACAATCACATTTGCCGCTGTTTACATTAAGATGTAACACATTATACAGTGCCTTGAAAAAGTATTCCTACCCCTTGAAATTTTCCATATTTTTTATGTTACAACCAAAAACATAAATTTTAAGTGATAGACCAACACCAAGTGGCCCCTAATTCTGAAGAAGAAGGAAAACAAATAAATATGTGAAAAGTGTGTGTATTAAGTTGCACCGACATTCTGATTTAGAATTGGGCGATTTCAAGTGAAGTTGCATGATTTCAAAATCAAATTCCAAGTTGGATTCAATGTGAACAGGGGCTTATGTTGTATATAAATGTACACTTATATATTCTTATTTTGTAATTATTTATGTAAAAGAGGGCAGTCATAATTCAATTACAGACCTGCACCTGCAGTGCTCAACAGTGATTGCGCTTTACTCCTCTTATCCTTGCTTTTTTTCTGAGTAAATCTGTCAGTCTGCTCAGACTTAACAAAAATCAATATCATCTTTGTATTAATTAGCTTGTCATATTTAGTGAGGGTTTGATTAGATTGTTCAGTATAAATATACTATAGCTTTTAGATGAAAAATCTTCAATATATGTATATAAAATACCCTCATTAATATTCTCAAAAAACAAACTTCAGTCATTTAGCAAAAGATATCATATAAGATAGATAGATAGATAGATAGATAGATAGATATGACAAATCTGAATCATAATACATTCCATGTTTTACTTTTTGATAGCTAGGCATATGCTAATGGAAATAAGCTTATTATTTGAAGCATGAAGCTGCTTGTCAATGAAGCTTCATTAACACTGTTATCACTGCCTGACATTTATCTTATAATTTTCTGGAACTGGCTGTCGCATCTCCATAGCAACCCAAATTGCAATGGAAACAAGTAAGATAATAAAGGCATCCTGTGAGATTGACAGTTCCTAAGCCTGACATTTGCATGACTAGATGAGTTGGTGTCCTAAGTATTGCTAAATTTCCTCCTACTTGCACAAATCAGATTCAATATATTATGCAAACATATAGATTTGTGTATGCATGTTTATTTACTTCAAATGAAGACCAGAGGCTGATGGAGGTGATTTTTGTTTACTTACCAGAATGTGCATTACTTATGAGGCAGGCGATGTACTTATCCTGCACCTCCTTGATATAGCTCAGACAATCACTGCTACGAGTGCAGAAAAGTTATAAAAAAAAAAAAAGAAATCACTTTATCTACTATCCTTTCATAGTATCCCATTATTTCAGACGCAAACATTTTGTTTTTATATTTTTTTCCTTTTATAAAATGGATGGTTCTCATCTTGCAGAGGTGAAAGTAAGAATTTATCTCTGGATTTTTGTTGCTTATGTGAACAACAAATCATAATTTAAAGTAAATTTATTGTAAGAGAAACATGGATGCTGCCATTAGTCACCTTTGTAAAAATGCTAGTTGTCTGGGTATTTTAGGGACCCACTACATACTTTCTGAATCAATGACATACTGTAGAAAAAACCTCTTCTGCGATACTGTATATGTTTGGATTAGTGTAATGATGTGTTTGTGCATGAGCTAAGATCTCGAAGATTAAATGTGGCATATTAATTCTTATTAATAATGATTATTATTCAGGATTTATATAGTGCCAACAGTGTTTGCACGGTGCTTTGCAACCAAAAGGAAGACAATACAATACGATAAAATAAAATACAAGAGGGTAGAAGAGTTAAAAGTTTAGTTCTTGGGTGGAGGAGGGATAGGCTTCCGTGTAGAGATGAGTTTTCAGGGAATTGTCTAAGCCAGACAGACTGAGGTAGAGAGCTTCAGAGCTTGGGAGAGGCTCTGGAGAAGTCCTGGAGACGAGCATGGGAGAAGGAGACAAGAGAGCTTAAAGTGATGTTAAAGTCTTATTTTTTTAAGATAAAAATAACAAACATTTTATACTTACCTGCTCTATGCAGTGGTTTTGCACAGAAGAGCCCATATACTCCTGTTTTCCAGTCCCTCTCCGGTGTTCCTGGCTCCTCCCTCCTGGTGAGTGCCCCCAGAGCAGGCGGTTTGCTATGGGGAAATCAGGAGGGAGAGTCCCAGGATGGCTAAGGCAGTTGTTGACATCACTGAATAGAGATGGGGCTCAGGTAAGTATTAGGGGGGCTGAGGGGGGCTGCTGCACACAGAATAAAAAAAAAACATTCTGACTTTACAACCACTTTAAGAGCACTTTAAGGTCTTGGGAGGAGTGGAGAGGACAGTTTGGGTGATATTTGGAGACAATATTTGTGAAGTAGCTTGAGGCAGGGTTTTAGGATGGCTTTGTAAGTTGTTGTTAGGGTTTTCAATTTAATTAGCTGATTCAACATTCAGATATCAAAAAGGCATGAAGAAAACCTTGGTTGGGCAAAGACAAAACCTGGCAGTCTATACTGTTACTATACAACTTTACCTATTGTATTCTGTCTTGTACATTTGTTTAGAGTGCAACCCCATGATATTAGCATGTGGTACCTCACATCATGATTGAGCAGTGTACCTTGCATTAGCCCAGGAGCATTAGAGTATGAGTATACATTAACCACTTAAGGACCAAACCTATTTGCGTATCGGTCTTACAAGTACACTTTTTTGGAAAAAAATACACATTTTTGAATTAAAAATAAGACTGAAAGTTAGCCCAATTTTTTTTAATATTGTGAAAGATAATGTTATGCCGACTAAATTGATACTGAACATGTCATGCTTCAAAATACTCACGTATGCATTTGTTTCTGGACGTGATCTTGGCGGGATGGGGCACATTTAAAAAATTATTATTTTTCTTATTTTTTTACCTTTTATTTTATATTGTTACACTGTTCTTTAAAAAAATGGTGTCACTTTTATTCCTATTACAAGAAATGTAAACATCCCTTCAAAAAGACCTCAGATCTAATGGCCCTTTATGAGCTATGGGCGGAAGTGACGTTTTTACGTTACTTCCGCCCTGCAATGGTATGGAGGCAGGTGGGGGCCATCTTCCCCTCACTCGTCTCCATACCACAGAGGAGAAAGGACCCAATCGCCTCCACCACTGCCAGTAGCCCCCTAGTAAGCGGCGGAGGGCACCGGAGTGCTGCGGGATGGGTGGCCCTCTCCCGCCGCTGATAAAAGTGATCTTGCAGTGAATCCAATGCAGAGACCACTATTATTAGAAAACGGACCACTGTCTGAAGAAGAGGATGCCAGTGCTATGGCAGCTAGCTGCTGCCATAACAAAGATATCCCTCTTTAAAGTCAGGACGTATATCGGTGTGCGGTGGTCTGGAAGTGGTTAAAGCAATAAAGGAATGGCAACTGCTAATGGTAAGGTACATTATAGAGTAATCATGGCAGCTGGGCAGTAGTTTGAATGTTCACTTCAGTTTAAAAGTCAGATTTTATGGGGTGGACACCTTTACGCTTTATAAGAATATATGTTGTAGGACAGACCTTACAGTTGACTGGTTTGCAGCATAGTGACTACACAGTGGATGGTGATGAGTGATCTATATCAATAGAAGACACTTGTTACAGTACATGTGTCCAAATGCATAAACAGATCTGAATGCACTGCAAGCATGAACATTGGCCACATTTGTGAACCTTACATTTAAAAGTTAACTTTGATCATTTATTGCGAATTGAATACAATCACATATTAGTAAAACTGATTTTTTGAATAATGCATGGCAACAACAATAATGTGAAGACCGAACCATAAATTTGACAAATATTAACCACTGAAGACACATGCAAAAAGACTTCTGTGCTTTGAAACAATTTACATAAACCTGAATATAGCTATTGAAGGCTGGGAACAAGAGAACGGAGAAAACAGTCTTCAGAGCTCAGCTTTTAATGAATGACCCTTGACCCCTAGTTGAAGATTTTGCGCTACACAAAATTTTACCCACAGCATTTTATTTGTTGTGGGATCCCTCCATAGCATACCAATTTGACATTAATAATACACACTCTGCACAGTATTCTGGAAACTTGCATTCACATCTATGAAACCATTTGTTGATGGAGCACGTTTGGAAGTGATGCAGTTAATGCCTGCGAGACATATGAAAAATCAGACACATTAGCCAAAGGTGACAGTTGTCGTGAATTGCTGTGTCTGTATGTATCTTGCTTTTCTTTTCAAAGAGTTTTATGTGAATAACTTTTACCATAAGTAGTGCACACAACTTACAATGAAGACTTGCTTTCAGATATGACTAAATGGAATCCTGAAAAGCTGTTTTTTTTCTGCATGCCTATCAATGGAAAGATCTGGAATTTTTTATTTAAATAAAATCTTTGCAGCGGTTCAGCTATAAAAAAAAAGTCAAATGTCTGTTTATTTTACTCATATGTAAAACACGTTTATTTAAATTTCTTTTCATATATCACAATCCAGAATAGTTTTAAATCTAAAAATCTGCATTCGAGAAATGTACCTCTTAAATGCAAATCTGACATTCAGCAAACCCCCACCTAAAGTCTAAAATATAGACCAAGAAGGCACATGCAATGCATCGATGATGGCAAATTTAACCTCTCATGTCGAGTTGGCAGGCAGCACTGCCTGTCAAACATGGCCATTCAAGTCAATGGGACCACAACCGCAAGCCAAATGCTTACAGCTTCAGTGCATTAGCCCCATTGTAAATTGCTTTTCAGAAAAAAAAAGGAGGAATGTAAAGGCCAGATCTTTAACAACCAGGCTGAACTAACTCACCCTTTGTCAAAACGCGAATTTAGACAACATGAGTTAACCGCTTCAGCCCCGGAAGATTTGGCTGCTCAATGACCAAGCCATTTTTTGCGATTCGCCACTCCGTCAATTTAACTGATAATTGTGCGGTCGCACGACGCTGTACCCAAACAAAATTGATGTCCTTTTTTTCTCACAAATAGAGCTTTCTTTTGGTGGTATTTGATCGCCTCTGCAGTTTTTTTTTTAGTGCTATAAACAAAAGAAGAGCAACAATTAAAAAACAAAACAAAATGGGGGTTATTTATGAAAGGCAAATCCACTTTGCACTGCAAGTGCACTTGGAAGTGTAGTCGCTCTAAATCTAAGGGGTAGATCTAAAATGAGTGGAAGCTCTGCCTCAAAAAAACTAATTTTTTCCTCAGTGTAGGCCTTCTACATATTTTTGGTATAAAAAAAATGCGACCAAGGAGTTAACTGTATTCCCTATGTGTGTTTCTAACTGTGGAGGGATGGGACTGTCTAGGAGGAGAGAGTGATCGGTGTTCATACATAGTATGAACACACAATCTCTCTCCTCTCCCCTGAAAGTTTACACACACAGATCCCGGTTCTCAATCTGTCACAAGCGATCGCACTCGCATCGGCTCCGGGCACATGCTGCAGGCTTGAGCACACCCCTAGTGGCCAAAAGGCGAAGAAATGTAAGGTAAGGCCGTTTCGCCCAGCCGTGCCATACTGCCGCAGCAAAACTGTGGCGGCTGGTCGGCAAGCAGTTAATGATCATTGCCCTTATTATGTTTGATGGTTGTATTTTGAACTATGATATTGGACATAGAAGTGCACAGTGATCATTTTTGAGCTGTATTTATACCTTGAAAAAACAGGAAATAGTTGGATGTTTACATAGCTGTGAAATCTAAGTCTGACAAACATTATTTAAAAAAAAAATATATATATATATATATATATATATATATATATATATATATATATATACATACATATATATATATATATATATATATATATATATATATATATATATATATATATATATATATACATACATATATATATATATATATATATATATATATATATATATATATATATATATATATATATATATATATATATATATATATATATATATATTAATTCTAGTATACAAAGGACACATATTTCATTTTATGATTAATATACTAATATTATATGACTAAATTTGATATTTCTGCTTTTATGTTGATTGCATAATAAAATATACCGTATAATGTTAATTTTTACACCTGCTGTCAGGTGGCAAATCATGCCTCAAAGTCATCTCAAGAGTGAAATAAATTAATTTTAATACACTATTATATACTTAATAAGATTGAATCATTGCAACTAAATGTCCTCACAAATTTGATTGAAATGTTTACCATGAAATGATGTAAAGGTCATTTTGGTGACAATGCTATATAAATGTGACTTATCTTGGAGGTCACAATCTATATAAATTGGTCTATGGTCATTCATACCTTCTCGAGAACAAGACTTTAGGTTTCTGACTTCAGGCCATTTTATATGAAGGCCACAGTACAGAAACACAATAATTTGGAGATTGTCCAAATCTGAATTAATCTAAAATTAATTTGATCTTGAAAGCCTCCATCTGGCTGTGTTTGGGCAAGACACAAAAAAAGATATCTAAACAAGCTATGGTACTTATTGAGTGTACCAGATGTGGTATTAAAATACTTAAGGACAGGGTTTAGAGTAAAGTTTGGTGAGGAATTCACTCTTCAAACATTTAATAATTTTTAGGAGGACATCTGAGTTCTATTTACTCAGATGGATGACTACTGAAGGCAAAATAAGTTGTTTAATTTTATATGCCAATACATTTTTCTTCGAAAATTGCATATCTGAAAAAATATCTATTTAAGCAGTTAAGCTGCGTTTTATATATTGAAAAGATTGTAGTGTTACGTTTGCAAGCTAACCACTGTAATTGGGGACAGCCAGTATATATAGTAATAAGGGATAGACAGATTGCTGAGAACGTTTTGAGTTTAGGGTTTCAGAGCAACTGCTATGACAGAGATCTAGGGACCGATTTATTAAAGGCTAAAAAGCTGTTCACTTTGCTAGGGATGTTGTACTTTCCAAGGAAATTTTCAAAAAAGCATAGTAAACGTGGCAAAGTTTTACTTTGCAAAGAATACCAGATATTAATATTAATATAATAATATTTCCAAGGAAAATGAAAAAAAATGTACAGGACTGGATGATGGAAGTCAGCAGTCACCCGATTCACTAAACGTATGGGGCAAATTAGTTTGCCAAGTGTAACTTAACCTGCAAAATAAATAGCCTATTTGTCTTTAGTAAATCACCCTCCTAGCGTTTCTGCACAGTGAAAAGATGTCACTAAAAAAAACTTTGACATCTACGGCTGTAGCCTGTGCTCAACGCATTAACCTAAAGAAAGGCATCAATAACTCTATTGAGATATGCATTACTTTATACATAAAAAATAAATTCACAAACACACAGAAGTAAAAATACATTCCAGGCAGACAGTTAAATATACAGATTACGCCCTGATTGTTTTCTGCTATAGTTAAATAGCACTTACAGGTCTTGTTCTTCCTTAGCCTCTGACTAGACCATCAACCCTTGGAACCAGTGCTTTAAGGGGTTTAGAATCCCGGGAGGAGCTTTCTGTTAGCCTCCGGTAACTGTAGTGTGAGCGTGCAGGGCACAGCTTTATTTGCACTATTGTATGCAAATATGCAGCCGCTCGGTGCCAAGGCCCATCAGCCCGAGAGGTCGCATATTTGCGTGCGCCCCATACCAAGAGGTTAAAGAAGAAGCAGGAGACTGATGAGCTCATTTCTCTGTCACTCTGCTCTTTCTTTCTATCAGCATGCTCCTTTTTAGCAGATGAGTGCTGCAGTGCAAATGAATGGCTCCATACACTTCTTCCCCCGTTCCATATCTGAGCTTTTCTGTACAGAGGAATGCAAGGGGCTGGTTCAAAGTCAAGTTCAGGTACTTACACTGCTTACAGTTAAAATAAAAACTGCATGTAATGATGTAAGCACAAGGGAAATTACTTACTATCAATTTGTCCCTTGTGCTGCTGGCTCCTGCATTAGTTAAAATCTACCTTCTTTGAACCCCTCGCCCCCACCTTCCAATGCATTGGGGATTAATAGAGCTAAGGGATCTGTCATATGGACTTACCAAGAGTGCCAACTATGCCTGTCCTATCCACGCCCCTCTTCCATTCATAGAAGCTGTACTATAGATTCTGTGAATGAAAAATGATTTATCAATGGAAGAGAAGGACCTTTCATTCATCTCTCCACCCTCCATTCATAGAACACTTTTCATTACTGGAAGTTACAATACAGCTTCTATAAATAGAGGACGGGGTAGAAAGTGTGGGCGTAGCTGGCACTCTTGATGAGTGCATATGACAGGACACTTGACTGTATTACCCCCCCCCCCCCTCCCCGAAGATTACAGCATTGGAGGAAGAACATTTAAATTAAATCAGGAACCCACAGCACAATGGAAACGTTGATAGTAAACAGTGTCCATTGTTCTGATTTTTTTATTTTATTTTTCTTTACTAAACTTAGGCTTTATCTTGTGTCTTTTATATCTACCTAAATAAGTTCCAGTAGTAAAGTAATAGGTATATATGTCTGCAACACTCACTGATGGGTTCCTGATGTAACACCATTTAGTCATAGGGTGGCAGAATAGCACACTGCCCAGCCAGCTCTGCAACATATGCAACAATAGAACATCTAAAGGACCTCATATCAAATGATTCACTAACAGATTAAATAAAAAGCAAAGGAGAAAATTGTATGATAAAGAACTGTTGGGCCAGTCATTTATGTTTGACTCTACATGTGTACAGTTCATTAACAAACACTCATTTGTGTGCAAATTGTTTCAAGATATGCTATGTATACTTTAATATATCAAAGTGTATTTTATCTAGGGAAAAAATCCACTTTCCTGCAAAAAGTATTTTTCAAATATATTCATCTACCTGTTTTATTTCTCCATAAAAATGTTCTATGCACATAATTGCTAGGCAGAAAAGGTCATATTTGACTTTAGTCTGTGCTGAAGTGCTGCTGTGCATCAGGCATAATGCTGCCATGGGCTGTATTTATAGTGACAGGCAATTAAAAGCTATATATTGAGCAGTGACATAAAGAGGTGATTGAGACAGAAAAGCTGAAATTCTCGAAATACAAAAATAGTAAGCTCTATTCATTATTTTCTGTGGAAAAATAGGTAAATATTTTTTTGTCATAATTCTGAAGGCTAAGGTACATGCTGATCAAGGGATAAGAAAAAATGAGGTTAGGAAGAATGTTTGGTGTTCATGGATTTAACTTCCCAGTGTCACTGTAGCCAATTTTATATTTGAACCCCATAGGATCAAAATACATGAGGTGTTGCTTTTGTCATATGGACAGAGGAAACAGTTACAGTTGCAAAAGCCTTTCAAATGTATTACTTTAATTTTTCCTCCTTTGACGGTTTTCCCTATAAAATATTAGAACAGGGATATTGTTAGAATAGAGCATATTAAGTTGATATTAGTACCAAATCAAAATTTAATTTTTGAATTGTCAGTGTGAAATGTTGGGCTGCAAGCAAGCAGACATTAGGAGCCTATCTCCTACAATATACTACCCATGAAGTTTTTACTATTGTTCGACTAGATACTGTATCTCTGAAGGTGTAAGAAAATTCTACACAACTATAAGCACATATTTATTTTTAGTTACAAACTAATTTCAGTCCTGTCTTCAGTGCAGGCGGCAATGAGACAAGTAAAGAAAAGAATTCTTGTGTATTCTCTTGCTACCTTCTGCAACTGGTGTATACTGAAAGGAATGGATAAACATTCCACTTTCTGCAGAAATCAGTGGCAGGAGAAGGTCATATTGTTATGTATTGACTCACAGATAAAAGGGAGTTTTCCCCTTTCCATTTCATACCATTATAAAAGAAATGTTGAAGTGAAATAGAAAATCATTTGAGTCAAGTACTAACTGTCAACTGTGGTAAGCGGGAGCTTTTTCTTTTTGAATACTTCAGGTCATGCATAGTTTGAAAGGGGTGATCCCAAGCCTTACCTAATTTAAATAGAAAGTACAGATTGAAGTAAACCTTTACCATCTTGAATGATAAAAATTACACAAGCCAAGGTCGCCTTCAGTGAAAAATGCATGTGAAAGGGGGTAGTAAATTCTGAAATAATGAAAATGGCAACTCTTTAAAATTCAAGCTTCATCCCATTGTCTCTCACCTGCTAAGCCTCCCATTGGTCAGTTAGACTACCCATCACAATAAAAGACCAACAGAGTGGGGCTCAAGAGGCAGGAGGTGTACCATGGTCAAGCCTAACATTTGAAGGAAGAGACAAGATTTGTGTACACCTTTAGCAGCCTGTACCTTTAGATCTGTTGATACTTAAGGAACTTAATTTAACATTTTGCACTTTTTTACATAACATACTATACATACACTCAAATTGAAATTGCCATATTTCTGACATGTTAATTTTATGATATGCTTCCCATAGGATTTCATATGGGTTTCAGAAGGGAAACTTGACTCTGAGACCTGTACATTTAGCGCAACTTAACACAACTTTAAAATCAGGTTTCTATCAACAACCAGGGTTTCCAAAGCTTGCTATCCATATACACAAAACATATATGAAAATTAATATTAGAGGCATTGTACAGGTAGATTGTGACTCTTGTGGCCAAAAATTACTTTTTAAGGAATGCAATTTTAAATTCTTGTAGTATATTACATTTAATTATTTTACGATACTCTGAGCTTGCAGTCTGAATGAGTTTTAAGCAGTTAACTACATTTCATTATCTGTTGCAGGATTTCTTTTTTAATCTGTGATTTAATAACAAAGTGCTTGAATGACATGCTGGATAAAACACACACTGCTAGTTAGCAGCATACTTTACTTTGCCATTAGGCACATTGTTACAGCATATTCCTTGCTCCATATATCATTAGGACATGGCAGGCTATTGTTCCATAATGCCAGGCCCTGAGTACAAAAGATGATTTCTGAATTGTAGTTGAACATCCAGTTGCCATCAGGCAACAATTCAGACAGTAAAACGTGGATAAAGCTTTGAACAATTTTAGCTGTATCCAAATACTCGCCCCTGAATTTGGAAACCGCTCAAGAGTCTTTTTTGGCAGAGCATGCCTGTCATTTCTTATTGAAACAGAGCTTTTACAGATACAAAAATGTGTGTCTTTTGTTCTGGAGATTACCCTGACTCGCAGGAAGGGCTTTTAGGGATGTTTTTATGGACCCCAACACTGCTTTGGTTGGCCCTTATCTGAACCGATACTCCAGGGGAAACAAAAGCTGCATGTTTATACAATTTATAATCTCTCTATTTAAATAGTAAATTATTGATTTCAGCAGAGAACACTGTAAATCAGCCCTGGTGCCAAAAAACACCCATTTAGTGGTATCTAAAAGGATGTAGCAGCAATGTAGGCCTTTTAAGTCATTATCATTGGGAAGTAGCATCAAATCGTTAGCAATGGTTCTGCAACTATTGCTATCGCCTAGGATATAATGAAATCCCCTTTTTTAGTATTGCTACCATGCATGTTATTTTTACGCTGTAACCAAGTAGCACATGCTGTCACCCATCAAGTTTTAAACCTTTGTTTTCAACCAACAAAGAACACTTATTGATTTCACTTGATGTCTGACAGTCTTCTCTCAGTAGACAGATTAATTGTGACAGTATTCTATGTGGAATTTACAATAAAAATACCTCTTTCAATCAACATGCTGTGTTTTATAACACAATTATATCAGTTATTTGGGTCATCATAGAACACTAGATATTGTTTCATATTTATTTAAAGAGGTCTTCCTTTTTTTTTTAAATGTTGTCCTCCCGGTTTCGTATTCAGTGAGTTTTTGTTGGTAAAGGGTTATGGTACATCCTCATAACCATGCAGGTATAAATATGCACTTAGTGTTTATATTGCTGGTATATGGAGACAAATCCAATCCTTTCACATTGGCATGTTATGTATATCTATTGCTACAAAAGAAAAGTTATTTCATGTTAGTGAACATTTTTCTTTTGTGGTGTTCCAAGCATTATTGTCTTTATGTAGGCCATCAAGGAACAAGATAAGTAGTCTTGCAGAATTTATTCTTGAATAGTTTTGGTGTAAATACAACAATAAAATCATCCTAATCATTCTCAGGCTCTACCTAATCTTAAAATGTCCATTTATAATGGAGTTCAGGTGCTGCTATAGCTGCTCTCTGCTGGACATTGCATTGTTTACTCCACGCTATGTCTGCATTTTATACTACATTCATAAAATGCATGCCGTGGTGTGTGAAGACAGCAGGTGTTATGTGAAGTATTCTCTGCATTTCATTGTAGAAGGAAAGGCCTGTGACTGGACTCTTCTCTTCCCACAACTACAACAAATTAATTGAAATGAATAGTGCTTTCCTAGAGTGAGGTGCTAAGTACATTTGTAAAGACCACTGCTGCGCTTTATAAATGTGCCTTTTATTTTAAAACAGCAGCAAGTCTCAAGTAAGCCCATACTGTTGCTTTATTGATATACCCCTTAGTCTTACCATATGATCTTTTTCAAAACCCAACATTGGCTCTTCTAGTATCCTTGCTAGTAGTCACCATTCCCCATGCCAAATTTACTTTATAGCACCAACTCAAGCCATGCCGTTTTTGTAATTCTAAATTAAATGGGGAAATGTTTGAACCTTTTTCAAATGTTTAAAGCTAACTAGCTCCCAGCTGGGAGATTTCCCCTTGCCTTCTGTTTTGAGGAGGGAGGAAGAGGGTCATCAGGTTGGTAGGGGGCCTTAACAGTTGGATTTAGTGAGTCTATAGTATCTCAAAGGTAAGTAAAGTTAGACAAATTTATATCCAGATGGGATAGGGTTTTGGTGCCCAGACTCCCAAAAATATGCATAGTGAACATTACTTTAAACCAGACCTGCAAAGTGATGCATCAACTGGGGTTTCCTCTTTAGATGTCCATTGCTATGCCATCAAGCTTTCATTCAAATGCAGTATTTAAACCTTTTATAATACATTTGTTGTAATAAATTAACCACCTCAGTATGTCTTTCATCCACTGTGCTGGCAGGTAGTGATTCCCTTTTTAGAGCTGGGACCCTTTATTATCTTTGAAAGTAATGGGAGAATAGGCATGATCATCTTGGTTCTGAATTCAGTTTATGGATGCAGATGAGGCCTGCTAGTAGACAGGTATAGTTAAACTGTGATGGGACAACAGTAACAGCTATCACTTGGTGAGGTATACAGCATCTGAGATATCACATCCTTTTAGTACAATACTCGTTACAGATGTTCTTGTTGATTGGGTGATATCATAAAAATAAAACAGATGTAGATATTTGTATTGCATAGTATATTTGTATGTGATGATGGACTGATTATACATAAACTGCAATGGGGATATATATAAAGTGTATATCATATGATATATATATATATGATATGCTACCAAAGGCAGAGTGACTGAAATAGCAGTTAAAACTGACTCTAGTTTATTCAGGTTGCAGTAAAGAAGGTATACAATTGAGATATAAACATACAGAACATACATTCATGTATGCATAGACTTTTACAGCTGATGGCAGTATATAGAAATATTGGGTAGTGCAGTTGTAAGGTTAACCACTTCAGCCTCGGAAGGATTTACCCCCTTCCTGATCAGAGCATTTTTAACGATACGGCACTGCGTCGCTTTTACTGAAAATTGCACGGTCATGCGACGTTGCACCCAAACAATATTGACGTCCCTTTTTCCCACAAATAGAGCTTTTGGTGGTATTTGATCATCTCTGCAGTTTTTATTTTTTGCTCTATAAACAAAAAAAGAGCGAAAATTTTGAATAAAAAGCAATATTTTTTACTTATGATATGTACTCTTCTACATATTTTTGTTTAAAAAAAAATCACAAAAAGCGTATATTATTTGGTTTGCTCAAAAGTAATAGTGTCTACAACATAGGGGATAGATTTATGGCATTTTTATTATAATTTTTTTTATTAGTAATGGCGGCGATATGCATTTTTTTTATCATGACTGTGACATTATGGTGGACACATCGGACACTTTTGACACTATGTTGGGATCATTGTCATTTATACAGCGATCAGTGCTATAAAAATGCACTAATTACTGTGTAAATGACACTGGCAGGGAAGGGCTTAAACACTAGGGGGCAATCAAGGAGTTAAGTGCGTCCTACGGAGTAATTCTAACCTTTTGGGGGATTGTCTCACTGGAAAATTACAGAGATCACTGCTCCCGATGACAGGGAGCAGTAGATCTCTGTCATGTAGCTAGGCAGAACAGGGAAATGCCTTGTTTACATCTCCCTGTTCTACGACTCCGTGACATGATCGTGGGACACCGGCGGACATCAAGTTCGTGGGACCCACGGGCACGGAGTATGCAGTGGGTGCACTCCCACAATGCCGTGATTTAAAGAACATGTAACTGTACGCCCATTTGCCCAGCCGTGACATTGTGCCGACATATATCGTCATGCGCTGGTTGGAAAGGGGATAAAGTTGTTGAAAATGGTATTTGCTTGGCTGTTTTGCTGACTCCCCGTTATTAATAATTTAGACACTGACCCAAAGCAAGTATGCAAAATCAGGATGGAGTCTTTTATTTTTACATTTATTTAGGGTTCGAGGCTCAATGTGCTAAACAAGACATTCAGCATAAGAGGAAGGCAATAATAATTTTTAGAAAGGTCAGCAATGGTGGCCTCCATGTTTCTCTAAACTCCCGCTGGTATTGTATGAGAGAACTGAATAACTATTTTTACTGTTAAATCTTCACCACACACAATCACAAAAGATAAAGTCATATTCTGGAGCATAGCCAACTTTAATGTTTTGCTATAACTTAAAACTGAAGAGCTTGGATGAAAACCTCATCAACATGATGCATTAAAGAACTGTCTTCTGTGCAGACTTCAAAATGCTGATCAGTGTAACATTCTTATCTAGGGCTTCTCTGAAATATATTTTGAAATGTTAGTGATGTTGGGAGCTGAAATGCCCTTCATAGTTCTAAATAATTCTATTTTTTATTTATAAAACAGCTCTGGGACTATAAACACTACTTTTAAGTCCATCTTAAACTGGCTACCAGTAATTACTGTTGGATGCATGTTTTTATACCTTTGATTCCCATTATTGTTATCGGTCACATTATCTGACTTTACATGCTTTTCCTAATTTGTTCTACTTCCTATATTTAGGATGACAAATGTATCAAAACCAAAGAAACTACAGTAGTTAAGACAACATTTTTCCCCGAAGTTAACAGTTTTGTCTGATAATTACAATTTCCCATTTACATTTTTTAGTTCTAAAGGCACAATCAATATATATATAATCTGCCTATTAGCCACGTGCAATGAAGGTAGCCATAGCATGGATTATAGTGTATGTAAACCTTAAAGTGTTACTAAAACCAGGACCCTGCAGATTCACTATATCTGGTCTCACATCACAGAACATGGAAAGGCAATCATTTTAGTAAATATAAACAGCTAAATACCTTTTCTCATCAGCAGTATATAGCCGTCTTGTGACTTATATCAGTGCCTGATTAAAGCTTGTAGAAGGAGTTTTCATTCTGCACTGGCTGTTCTATAAGGATGCAAGACCCCTGACCCTCTGTCTGGACAGTACTGATTGGCCCTGTGCTGATGGTCACATGCACTCTATCAGGAAAAGAATAACTCTCTAGCAATACACACTAAACTGAGCATGTGTAACCTGACTCCAGTAACTCTGTCTTATCTGAACATGTTTTGAGGGTAATGCAAGAAGGAAAGGATCTGTGCATACATGATCAAACAGCCTTTTTACACAATTCAGAGGATTAATCCCTTAGGTTTCACACTAAGGAGTATAACAAGCATGCTTTACTGCTGTGGGTTTAGTAACACTTTAACTTCTCTTGTTAGGTGTCATTTGTCAATTTTTTCTTAATACCTTTTGGTCCTACCAGAAATCTTGTGGGCTTACCCTATCCATTTTACTTCTACATTATTAGCTATTATTTTTCATTTATTTATTTTAATAAAACTAGCAGGTTGAATTGATTTGAATCCATTTTCTTAGCCTCCAGGTTTTTATGTTTATTGACAAAAAATATTTTATACCTAATTTATGTTTTAAATGTATAGTGCCTTCCCTTTTTACCCAGGTTGTAAAAATTAATAGGGCTAATTGATTCAGAAAATGTCCAGGTATATAATGGCACACAAATAAATGCTTTGTGATTCTTCCCACCTAATTTGTTTGCACAATCTGGTTCACTGCACCCATGTTTTCTGTACAGGCACAACAGGATATTATTTATTTATAATTGTGCCAATATCTTACTTGGAACTACATTTCATCATGATCCCAACACTCAGTCCTGAGGGCTATATATTCTTTGATTTCTGTCTAATACTGTACAACAGCATGGCACCAGAATAACGGTGTATTGTTTTCATTTTATTTTGCCTTTTTTGCCATTTATCAATTAACCAGAAAGCATATTTAAACATATGTAGATCTTTAGGGGGTAAGCTCAGCAGCTGAACTAAAACAGTTTGCCTATTTCTGATTTTTTTGTACACTGGTCTGTTTTATGCATATAAAATAATCCTCAAGCTTAGATTAGTAATGACAACATTAAGTAACAATGTAAAAGATTTCATATCTTCCCCTATGAGACTCAGTACGCTTCACAATTACAATATAGTTAGTGGCATACTGTGTTTGGCAATGGGAATAGAGTGTATGAATCCACCCTGCAAAGTTTACAATCTGTGTTTTGTAGCCTTAGGCAGGGTAAGATAAAGTGACATGATCATGTTTAAGTTGCTGACATCAGGAATCCAGCTGACTCGCCTAACTTTATTGGCATGTGCCTTTCATGACACATACTGTATCTTTTTGTAACTTTCACACTGATGAGCAGAATGACAAAATAAATGCTTTATTTTACAACTAAATAGCTTTTAAAATGTATTATATATAACAATGTTTAGAAAAGCTGATCTCAGACCCTGTGCAGAAATAAAGCCCCACTCCGGGATAATCACATGCCTGATGAAGGGGCCCTGCGTGGCCCCCCGAAACGTCTATTTATTTTTTTGATACTATGTGATTAAAGTTTTGGACCCAATTTTGGAGATCCTGGTGTACTGGTGACACGTCCTTCCCACTCCGGGATAAAACACATTTTTTGCCATCCCCCTACACCTTTTAATTCATGCTTATATGCAATTTTTTTTCCTTATCAGATATATTCACCTAAATCCCCTATCATGTTCCCTCACCACTGATTCTGGTTGGGGTGATGATTCAGTGCAGTAATGCCCCCCCAAAATCTCAGGTCCCCTGCCATCCACCTCTGATAACCATTATCCTATTCTGGATCCTGACAGGACCCTGACGATGTACATCCAGGAGGGCCCAGGAAGTGTCCAGGCACTGACATGGACATCCAAAGAAGGAGCCTAAGCATGAATTAAACAGAAGACCAGAAGACTGGGGGCTGTAGTGCCACATGACTGTGGCTTAAAGCTGAACTAAAGGCCTAATACATACCTCCCCAAGGGTCCTGTGTTGGCTCCACCTGAAGATGGTCTTTGGGCCTCTTCATTGGCCAGTGGGGGATGATTTCACTGCTCAGGAGGCTATCGTCCTGGCACTCAGAGACCAGTCCACTGCTGTAAGCTGAGCTGCTCATGACCAGCTCTGTTTACAGTCCTGGAAAAGACTGCGAACGGGCAGGTAGGGGCATTTTATTAAAAGTCAGCCTGCTTGTTGTTTCTTACAGTGCACCTTCAGTTCCACTTTAAAGCTAAGTAGAAAAAAAGATTATCTTGGAGTGAGGCTTTAAATCACCCCAACACATGTTTGAATATTGCAACGGTTGCATTGGGATGTAAAGTGAAGTGAAATCTCCCTAATTGGACATAGATGGCAAAAAAAAAAAAACCTGGCCAGGGTTATAGGCCTGCTTTGCCCTATCCAAAGTAAAAGTTCTACTTGATGGTAAAGCTTATATTTAGGCTTTAGGGCTTATTTAGGACTATTTTGTGCGGACACCTGTGGTTTTCAGCACTAGAAAACATACTGTGTGCCTTGTAAAACATGGCATCTTACCATTCACAAAGTATGAATAAGCCCTTAAGTTTTAAACTTTTGTAAATCTGAAGCTCTTTGTCAAGCCCCTACCTGCGACAATGCTTTGTTCCTGTCTCCCAGTTGTGCTCCTTCGTTGTTACCCTGTCATATGAGCTTTCAACTGGCCATTTCAACATGCATTACTCAGGCACTGTTATCACCTTTAGGAAACCATGCTGAGAAATGTAATTCAGCTATCCTTTCAGTGCAGGCGTGTAGCAATAATTTGGTTACAAATAGGCCGCAGAAGATCAGCAGCATCAGGATAAAGATAACAAGGTGAAAATGATTTTACTAAGAAATGCAGTTGTTTATGATGCACACTGCTTAAGTTAAATATAATTCAGTTACATCTGCTTACATTAGGCTATAGGTAGTGAAAGAAAAGGTGCACATGTTGTGATGGAGCAGTGAGCTGAGTACATGGGCAAGTTGTAGAAGTTATTATTACTGATCATCCACAGAGAGGTGCTTTAGTGCAAGATGAGAGAATGTTATAAGCTTCCCTGAACAGATGGGTTTTCAAGGTGTTTACACATTTTATAGAATGCCTAGTTGTGCATGGAAAATGGCAATTTAAAATTTTTAAATGAAACATTTACATTTGTCCTCATGCACAATGGTGTATAAAGGCTTATTAAGCAAGAGTTAAATGTCTGCAAGGATTCTTTCGAATATTCCGGAGTTAGCTTGATCCACGTCTAAGCTTTCCTCACCTGAGTCGTCAGCTCTGTAGAATAAAATGAAGAAGTAGGCTGAATGTGGAGAATGGAGATTATTATTTGTTTTCTCCTTTCTTTATGTGTCTAATAACCGGCATTCATCTAAATAGGAAGCTTGTAGGACATTCTCTCTTGCAGCCGATCGATGGTCTCAATAACCGTAACCCCAATGGAAATCTTTGTGATAAACAAAGCGGGAGTCTAGAGATTGTCTAAATTGCCTAGATCTTGTCTAATAAAGAGCAGATCTTATGAAAACAGGGGCTACTTGTCCTATTGATTTTCATTTTCTGCTCTGTAACATACAGTAGCTGAAACTTCTTCTGTGTTTAAAGTGTGAATCCATTTTTTTCTCGATATAATAACCTTTGATCATTATTTATAATTGATCCTTATTTAATATAGAGCTGTAGGCATAGCAATCAAACAATCACCTAAATATAGAAGACAATAATAAAAAAAAAAACACACACCATTTTTCCTTTGAAGGACCAGTATGCACAATGAGCAAGCCATACTATGCAAACTAGCTTTTTGTTAATATTTAAACACATTAGAGGCGTATTAAAGTGTCAGATAATATAAAAGCATTGTGGAGGGAGACGATTTCCTGCTCACATAAGACATCTGGTCTAATTATGACAAAGAACCAGTCTATTCGGTGCTAGTCAGAGGTGGATTGGAAACATTTAGCTTGGGAAGCACACACAACTAACTGCCCCTTTTTTGCTATGGATAGATTCTTGTGGGCTAAAGAAAGTGCAACACAAGCTGTGCTGCATTGATTGGTGGTCGTGGTGAACGATGGGTGTTGCCTAGAACACATTGTAACCTAATTTTCCCACGTATACCTGTATGCTAATCAAAAGGATTGTAAGGAATGGACGTTAAAGGAGAAATTACTTTATGAATATTTCATAATTACATGGGTTCATCCAAATAAAATACTATAGGGGAGATTTAATAAAATTGGTACACACAGAATATGGTGCAGGTGTGCATAATAACCAATACGCATCTAACTTCAGCTTTAATTAAACTTTGCCAATAAAACCTAAAAGTTGATTGGTTACTATACAGACCTTCTCCGTGCCCCATTTTTGGTAAATCTCCCCCATGTTATACCACGGTATTGCAAATAATCCTTGTAGTTCAGATATCCATTAATGCATTTTACAGTTCAGCATTCTTCCATGATTTCCTTCCTACTTCCCTCTGCCGGAGAGCTGATAGCTATATGATGCCTATGAGCTGTTCTTGACTGCAGGTCCTGCTCTGACTGAGTTCTGAATGGTGGAGTGTCCTCACTTAGGGCCTCCAGCCTAACATACAGTATATTATCTAAAGTGGGCCTGAAAGGAAATGTCTCCCAATCCACTCCAACTCTGCTGCCACTATTAGCCTGTTTGATTATTTGAAAATTGCAGATAACAATATTAAGAAGTTTTTTGGTTGTCATGGTTACTGTACCTAATGTATAGCTAAACCCAAGACTAACATTTGTAATTTATTGCATATAACCAGTCCTTAGATATAGCAGCTGCATTTGTTTTTTTTGTTTTTTCAGGTTAAAATGGTTTTAAAGACTCAAGATTTTTTACCTTCATGCATTCTATGCATGGAGGTAAATAAAACATCTGTGTGCAGCATCCCCCCCCAATACTCACCTAAGCCCCCCCTCTCGACCCAGTGATGTGTATAAGAGCTGAGCTTCTCTTAGATTATTCATTCTACAGAACAACAACCAATAAGCGACATTTAAAAATAAACATAAACATAAAATGAAAATGAGAATCAATATTTTTACACAATCTTCAGGCATATGTATAAGAGTGAAGGGTAGGGAGTAGGAAAAAAAAAAAAAGGGAAGGGCAAAATAAGAAAGGGAATAAAGGGGCAAAGAGAAAATAATAGGGAAAACATATTACATTTTAAAAAAAAAAATATATATATATATCTAAGGCAAAAAATATGTATAAATATATTAACTAAATATATATAAAAAAAAAAAAGATATATATATACCGAAATGGTTAAAATTATTTAAAAATATTTACCATATTTAAAATAATATACTAATAGAAAATGATATACTAATAAAAAATCCTGCACAAATATATTAGGAAAGGAGGAATATAGAGAATGGCACTAGTTTCAAAGTCCTCGTTCAACCCTCCAGGGGCAAGAACATTTAAAGTAAAAATCAAAAACATTTCTCTATGACAGAGTTTTCTGAAACGTTCAGCTGAGGGGAGGTTCTTTGGCATTGTCTCAATGACCCAGACCCTTAAACCATCTGTAGATTTCTTGATGGTACTTGAGGAAATGCCTAGGAACACTGTGATTATCGAATCCACCGTAGATGAAACGGCGATGCTCGACGAAACGCTTGTGAAGTGGCTTAATGGTTCTCCCTACATAAAACAGGCCGCAAGGATATGTTAGACAGTATACCACATGGTCAGTGGAGCATGTTTGAAAACCCTTGATAGGGTATGTTTTTCCTTTTACAACAAAATCCTTCTGGCCATGTCTCACAAACTGGCAGGTTTTGCATAATGGTTTGCGGCATTGGTACATACACAAGATAGCTAGAAAAGTGGGAATAGAGCTACCAGGGGGAGGAGGTTTCTCTTTAAGTTTACTTGGTGCCACTTTGCTCTTAATATTAGGTGCTTTTCTGTACGCAAACTTTGGCCTATTGGGAACAACAGGAAGGAAATACTCATCCTGAAGCAGCAAGGGCCAATGTCTCTGTACAATACTCTCCATCTGTTTGTGACGAGAATGAAATTGAGTGATGAAGCGTAAATCACTAAGATTTTTACTACCACGGATAGAGGTATATGAAGAGGGAGTTGTATTTTTGTATCAAGAACATGCTGTTTCCACAAGATTTACTGGGAACCCTTTATCAAGGAATTTTGCTTTTAAAGTCTTACTCTGATTATCGTAATCATCAATTCTAGTACAATTCTTTTTCAGTCTGCAAAATTGGCTCTTAGTTATATTGTTGAGCCATTGGGGATGATGACAACTTTTATAGTGGAGAAATGAGTTCCCTGCAGTAGGTTTGGTAAAATTCTTGGCATGATCTTTGCCAACAGAAAATAATTCCAAGGAAGGAAAGCTAACTTATCTTTATCCAGAACAGAGGTAAACTGTAAGCCCATATTATTATTGTTACAATGTGTAACAAAAAGACTGAAGATGCACTGCCATCCCAAAGCCAAAACTTCCTATATAGGTTTTGATAGTAGGAGTAGGGTTAAAACTTCTGACAGGTTTAAATTTCTATCTTTGCTTCTGTTTCCAATTGTAATCACATACAGCATGTGAAAACCCCCAAAAAATGTAACTCGTCTCCACTTTATACAAGACTCTATTCTTATAGTTTGATTTCTATTTTTAATAATCTGTAGGATGATTGTCCTGCTACAAACTCTGCCCTAGACAACCTCCTAATACCGTGCCGCAAGCTTCTCCAAGGTGACCTGTATTACTTCATGGTATACATTGGAGGTTCTTATAACATTCCAGTATGTAATAATATATAGTGTTTCCCAACCCTTTAAAAATCTTATAGTTCATTTTTTATGTTTTCATCTGGCTATAAAATTCCTAAATAGAGCAGATACATGTAGGAGTTCATACATGCTGTTTAGGATTAGATTTATATGGGTACAGGTGATGTTTCAGGCTCACACCCGCAATTTTTTTTTGCAGTTAATGGTCTGCGGCCTACACTATGTAATAGTGTAATGATAAAAATACACTTGTGATTTGGGTAAAAGACCAGAGGGTGATGTAAATAATAAATACACATGATAACGAGTGCCTTACTCCTTTCTCCTATTAGTATTTGATACCCAGATCCTTATACTAATCATAACATAGCCACAGGGTGGTCATTACAGGTGGTGGGAGAATGTGTAGCCTTTAGCTGCTTAGAAAACAGCCTTAAGGATTTAGACTATTTTAACGTGCTGTACCTTTTTAACAGCGGCAGTTTTCTTACACAGACCTACTTATTAATGCTTCTTGCTCAAACTGCCATCCTGAACATATTTTAGTAATCCAAGAGATTTTTTTTTCAGATTATTTCACTATTTTTCATTCATTATAATTGCACCATCTTGTTTGATAGTAGGTGTTTACTGATGTATACACATTTTAGTTATATATTATTTCCTCGACATTCAGCTAAATACATTGCTAAATTATGTTTATCCTTGCAGAACACATAATTGATTTTGAGGAAAGTCGTGTTACAGATACAGATTAAGATATCGACTAATAACATGCAGTAACAGAAAGAGGTCAGGACAGGCAATGGACATCATAAACCCATTAGCAAGCACGATTGATAAGAAATATAGAATCTACAGAGCTTGAGAGAAATGTGCAAAGTTAGACCCATTTCACTAAGCATGACAGGCCTAATTAGGTTCCTTGCTGACAGGTACGTGTTGCTAGGTAATAATGATAAGCGTGGGCACAGCTTAACATGCTTGGCAGTATAGGTAATAAATGATGTGTTAGATATGGTTTTCTTTTGCATACTCTATTAATATACATGCTTCAAATCATATACAGTATCCTAATATTATATCTCAACAAAGGAGACAATAAACCTTGAACTATCCTTCCTATAGAGTACTGATGCCCAACCTGATGCCCAAATCAGGTTGGCATGTGGCCCTTTAGCACTTATCGTGCAGCCCTTAGGGGCCCTGCAGATACTATTCTGTGTTTTCCTAGCCTAGGAGCTTGTTCAGGCAACTGGAAAAAATGTTTTACACCAATTTCTAGGAGTTAAGCAGTTTGTCATATTTATTTTGACATGCCTTTCTTTTTTTCTGTGCTGCCCACCCTCTTTTTCTTTGCTTTTTTCCACTCATCTTGTATAATGCTTTGTGCTGACCAAAATAGTAAGTCATTTTTACGGAGGCTGTAGGGAGCACAAATGTGGAAGTATTGATTAGTAAAGGAGCTGTAATAGCAGTGATCTTTGCCATTCTAATGTAATGTGTCTTCAGTCTATGATTGTCTCATAAAGCATGTCCCCAGTCTCCAACAAATTATAGCATGTCTGCTGTCTTTGACCATCTTCTGTAGTAAGTCTGCAGTCTCTAACTCTCTTTTTTTTAGCATATATCTGCAGTCTCTGACCATCTCCCGTAGCTTTTAACCCCTTGCCGCCCAGCGCACAACGATATACATCGGCACGATGGTACGGCTGGGCAAACGGGCATACAGGTACGCCCCCTTTAAATTGCAGCGTAGTGGGCGAGGGTGCCTGCCGCATGCTCCGTGTCTGTGCCTGCGGGTCCTGCAGACTCGATGTCCGACGGGGGCCCGCGATCGTGTCACGGAGTGGCAGAACGGGGAGATTCTTATGTAAACAAGGCATTTCCCTGTTCTGCCTAGCAACATGACAGAGATCCACTGCTCCCTGTCATCGCAGATAACCACCATTACTATTAAAAAAAAATAATAATAAAAATGCCATAAATCTATCCCCTATTTTGTTGACACTATTACTTTTGCACAAACCAATCAATATACGCTTATTCGTATTCAACGTAAATTTTGTTTGGGTGCAACATCGCACGGCCATGCAATTGTCAGTTAAAGCGACACAGTGCTGTATTGAAAAAGTGCTCTGGTCAGGAAGGGGGTAAATCCTTGCGGGGCTGAAGTGGTTAAAATCTCCAGTAGTATGTCTGCAGTCTCTAACCATGTTTTTCAGGATAGCTGCAATCTCTGACCATCTCCTGTAGCCTAAAAACAGAAAATCTGTAGCATTACAGTACTCCCTCTGACAATGCCTTTAATATGGAAATACAGAACCAGCTTTAATCAGGCATCATCCAGGGTCAGCATCTTCTTCCTGAACTGACATGCTGTCTCCAAAATTACTTAATCATGTAAATCCTGATGCCTATCAGTTGGGTTTACAAATGTCTGACACATATCAGCTTCCCTCTATAGCCTCTCAGCTTGTCACTTGGTACAAAGTTACAATATTTCAGTCTGATCCATGGGAGAAAGGAGTTTAGGGCAAATATTGGTTCTGCCTGTGACAGTGTGATAACATCATCACTTGACCTAAGATCAATTATTGTTTTTTTTTTATTGATAGAAGTTCGCTGTTGTGGTATATAAGGGATGTATTCATTCAGACTTGTACAGTTACAGAAATATTCACTTAAAGGCTTGGGTTTGATCAGATATATGGACCACTTGTGCATTTGTATTGCTCAATCTATGTTGATTTGTATTCCTTTTTTTTTTAAATACTACTGGATATTTAACAGCACAAGCTATGACAAATATTTAATTGAGACTAGTTACAAATACATAAGGTAAAGCTAAACTCCAGCTTTTGATACACTTTACACTTTACTTTAGTTTGGGCCAAGCTCACTAACACGTGAGGCCACTGGATGTGCTGTATAAACTGTATGTAGCTAAAGCTACACACACCATAACGCATTGTGTTCTGGCTTCAAGCAGAGACTTCCAGTGGCCTCACGTGTTAGTGTAGTTGTTTGAACCAGCTTGGCTCAAATGAACTATGTAAAGTGTATCAAAAGCTGGAGTTCAGCTTTAATAGTAGCATCAAGGCTGCAGTAAAGGACATAGACAGGACTACATGTTGGTCCAGGTTAGTTGTCATTTCAGTAGTGATAAGACTTAGCATTTCTCCTGAGGGTACAGTCACTGTCCTGATTTACAATTCTTACTTAAAATGGGCCATGGTCCTGCTATATCCCCCCTAATTTAAAGAACACCTACAAAACCTAGTTTATGGTACATGTTGTTAAAATGTATCTCCAGCCAAATCTTTATTTTTTATTTTTTAATTTTAGAGATAGTGAAGAGATATTAGAACCACTGTCAAGATTTTACTGCTATGGGGCTTTGTTAGAGAGCTTTCTCCTCACTTACTGAAATGTAGGGAAAATCTCCAACAGCAACACAAACAGAAATTTTGTATCTGTGTTCCTGTGGCATATTTGTCTGTACCTTTTGTCTGGTTCCTGTGACAGTAAGTTAGTGAAGACTTGGACAGCTTTTAAAAAAACTAATTCTAAACCGTCTCCACTCTATTCAAAACAAACAAAAAAAAGTGGTTAGAGTTACACCTTAAACCCAATAGAACAATTGTATCATTACTAGATATTGACAAGTGGGATACACATAGCTTTCAGTAAATGTTCACTGATACCGAGTAGCTTTAAGAAACCAGCAACAGTTCCATAAGGCTAGGTTTTCAAAGATGGTGGACCCTCTGAAACATGATCTGTGGTGGACCGTTTTTCAGTAGGTGATAGAGCACCAGCTTCCAGGAGGCAATACTGCTGCCTCCCAAATGCCTATCGATTTTGTATGGAACTAACATACCCAGTCCAATTATTTCAAGGCCATGTGATTGACCCACTCTGACTGCCTTGTTAGACTTTCAGTGGGCATTCTGGTTTGGGTGGGGGCATACAAATATGGCTGAACCATCCATATTTTACCGCTTATGTGAAGAGGCCTCACACTGGTCATTGAGAACTGCATGGGTACTCTTTCTGGACAATGGGCACATTACGTAGTATATAAAATACATTAGATAAACACAAACTGTGCAAGTAAGTTGCCAGAGGATGGCACCTTGTAGTCAGTTTATGGAGGTCATATTATTCCTAAGGCAGCCATATGAAGGATATATTACATTGAGTTTTTTTATAAATATATTCCCTCCATCCACAGAATGTACTCTAGAATAGATAAGCCTTGCTTCTTGCATGTAAGGAATTATTTTCATTATAAAATACCCATTTTAAAAGGAAGTTGGAGACAGCAAATAGTTGTCACACATCATATTTAAACTGCATCCAGTAAAGCGTTCCGCTTTCCACAATTCAACTGTGTGAATTGAAGCCTTTGTTCAACAAACAGTAGGCTAAATCTATGTACTGCAGTCATTTCGTTAGCTCTGAGGGTGTGAGATCAGATCTGCAGTGTAAAGCCATTTCCAGCACTCTAAGGAAAAAGTTAGACTAATTTAATGTGCACATGATGGTTCTACACAATCTACAGATTCATCTCTGTCATCTTGCACTGTTCATCTGACAGCCTGGCAAGTGTTTCATATTTTTTTTCATATGACTTTATTACCAAAATTGTTCCTGCTTTTACCAAAAAAATTTCTTGCAATATATGGTGATGAGTGTCTGTCTGCGTTGTTTACTAGAAAAATGAACAAAATTCTAGATTCGATGCCTGATATGTGAAATTTCTAAAGTTTACAGTCCTTGAATTCAATCTAACTAGAAAGTTACAGGCTACATGTGTGTAGCTCTGATCTATCTTTGTATTTGTTGTATGCTTTGTCAGGGTTAATGATGCCTGTGTATTTCTCTCTTTACAGTAACGGTACAACCAACAAGATGAATGGAGCTTTGGATCACTCAGACCAGCCAGACCCAGATGCCATTAAGATGTTTGTTGGACAGATCCCACGTTCATGGTCAGAAAAAGAACTCAAAGACCTTTTTGAGCCTTACGGAGCCGTCTATCAGATCAATGTCTTGCGAGACAGAAGTCAAAATCCACCCCAAAGCAAAGGTAGTGATTTATGAGAATCTTCACTTTCTAAACAAAGTCAGCGTGTTTTGCCAGTTTTGAACATTGTTGATGTAGCCAGAACAAAGTTACACTTTTTTTAGCCTAGGCATCTGCACTGCAGAAGTGACACTTTTAGTTTTAGTTGAGCTACAGTGCCCTGCATGCTCTGTCAGTTAAAAGACATTTCAAGTAGGATTTAATAAAAATGCATTGGAAGTGTGGAAGAAAGCTACACTTCAATAAACAATTTTTTGTAAATGCTTAATAAATTTGCACTAGACTGCAAAGTTTGGAATAAGAGTTGGAGATGAACTGAAGTGTAGGATAACCTGCTTGACTTAACTAAGAAGGTTAAAATATAATAAACTCACATTAAAGCTGAACTCCAGGCAGATTTAAAAGGCACAAATTCAGTCAACTGCATATTCATTAATATATCATGTTTTATAGTTAGTCAGATTGAAAAAAGTCCATCTATTTCAACCAATAGGCAAATAAATAAATGAACAGCATAAATAAATAGAAAATCTCCACATGCAAATATCTACGCCCACAGTCGATCCAGAGGAAGATCACAAAAACCCTATATAAATCAAATAAATTGCCTTCTAATCCCCAGAAGGAAATAAGATATTTCCAGGATTAACAATCCCTGGTGTTATTTTTTTTTTTATAATTCAGGAATGCATTCAGCCATTCTTTTTTTTTACCATAATCTACTAAGCTGTCCAGAACTAGTTGTTGGTAGGCCTGTTCCACATTTTCACAGCTCTTCCTGTAAAGAAGCATTTCCATAGGTGGAGGTTAAATCTCTTTCCTCGTGTATGCTTTTTTTTTAAATACAAGCAGTGTAAGTTCCTGATATCTGTTATCGATCTCTTCCAGTTCTATGTACAATATAGCTCAGACTGGTAGAGGAATAAGAAGCATAAGGAGGAAGTTAGTTTGGCTGTAGTGATCATGTACTAATATGCTGATAGAAGGAGAAAACAAAGAGATGAGCTCATCAGTCTGCTTTTCCTCTTTTTACTGTACAGTCATAGGCTGAGGGAGGAACACAATTTGCAAGCGTTCCTTAACTGCAGCAGAGTAAAATCAGGTCTTCTGTCCTTCCAGACGGGGCTCTGCTGTCTAACAGAGCTGTGTAAAACTCAGTGCTGGATAGGCAGAAATACCAAACCTTTGACATCTGAAACTGCTCCCATATAAACAATATTACCAAAAGTAATGGGGCGCCTGTCTTTACATGCACATGAACTGGAATATTGGCCAAACATTCCCATAGACCTACTCTTAAACCTTGTAGCCAGCCAACCCAGAAGAGTTGAAGCTGTTATAGCTGTAAAGGGTGGGCCAACTCAATATTGAACCCTACAGACTTGGATGCCATTAAAGTTCATGTTCGTGTAAAGGCAGGTGGCCTAATACTTTTGGTAATATAGGGTATGTATTTCATCTGTGTATCTAGCTGTTTGCCTGGAATTCAACTTTAAATTGGAGACTTTTGTCAGTGAAAAGAGATTAACTTTTTTTTTTCAAAAAAACTTTTCATGTATGATTGTTCATGGAATAACCTATTATGACATGCATTGCTTTGTGACTGTAAGCTGGTGGTGTTATCTTCCTTAATGAGTTGATCACATTAATATAATGGTTTTGCTTTGATAATCTATTGCGGATAAACAATGAAAAGAGATTTAAATATATACATACATTTTTATGATTTCTAGAAGGTGTTTAGATATAGATAAAAGTTTGCATTTTGATGGTCTTTTTTAAGTACAGTAGTTTAATACTTTTGAGGGTGACATTTAGAAAGTGTATGTTTGCCAGACGACAACTTTCATGATTTGCATTGCAACACGCAGCATCAATTTAATATTGAGTATATGAAGACTGAACTGAAAACAGCCAAATGCTTGTTTTAAAAAAAAAAAGAATAATTAATTAATGCAATTTTTTTTTACTTTAATCAATCACATGGAATTAAAACTTTTAAAGTTCAAAATAAACATTGATTTTTGCAAGCTGTTTTCTTTGCCAATATGGGCTTGCTTCCTCTATGTAGAGATGGGTACACTCAACTAAACCTTCTTTAATTAACTTTACATGCAGCTATTGAGCCTGGTATTGAATAGACTAGCTGTACACTTTTCAAGTGTATTATTTTGTGCTCACTTGGGATTATTTACTAATGAAGTACGAATGTGCAAAACCCATACTACCTGTTCAGACACCTGCTTCTATTGTCTACTTGTGAAATCAAACAAATACTATAGTATAGAATATTATTTTATACAATATATTTCCAGTTGTGCTTTTTACTAATAAATAGTCTAAAATGCAAATCTATAGATTTACATAGCCTTTACATAGCTTGTTTTCTATTTTATATGACTATAATGATTAGAATATTTGCACGGTAAACATTAAGATACCTATTAATGTCTAACCATTTTTTAAATATGCATGACAATCAGTCTTTATTCACTATTTGATTGTCTGTGTAAACGTTAGCCTTCCTATGGGATCTGAAACAAAGAGTACAACCCAAATTCAGTCCCAGGGTTTGTTAAGTAAAGGTTTGTTTACACCATGTCTGTTGAGTGTTTGGGCCCATTTCACATAAAACAAGTGCGGTGGTGTACAGAAAAACACATTCAGGGGAATTCATAAATAGTGTCTAAGACACTCTTTAGAATTCCTCATTGCCTCCACATGACAAATGTCGATGTGGATGACAGATGTATGTACCTGTTGTAAACAGATAGATGAACCTGGGACATGCACCATCTGTGGAGAAGCATTGAAAGTGTCCAAACGTACACTCTTTCCTTGGTGCAGCTTCCTCCTACAGTGGCTGGGTGGGCAGATCCTGATGGGGATTTGCAGATAATAATTCCCCCTCAGATCCAGTCTCCTTTTTAGGCAGACAGTATTATAATAGTATCTATTAGTTAAAGAATCTTCTCATTGCCTGATTGTAATCACAAGGAGAAAGAAGACCTGATGAGGAACTAGAGTCTCAGCTTCCCTTTAAGGCTCCACCCATTGAGTGCCTCTGGTTGTTAGGAGGTTTCCAGCTGCGGAGGCATCAGCATCCTTAACAACCAGTGTCTAGTGGGGAGGGAATAGCGATGGCAAACATACTACTACACAGCATAAAGAAACAATAAAAAGACAGGCACTGTGCCTGTCTCTGTACATCAACTTATAGTTAGTCTTAATACCCCCAGTTTTGTTATCTACAAAGTGGATGTAATTATTTTTAAATTTTTTGCGAAACAGCGATGCTTCGTAATAGTGGCGATATAGAGAACTACCTTGATTTTTGAATCTGCCACAGGACATTTTTAAAGTTAATAATCACTTACCGGTATCTTAGTATATAAGGTAACGTTATGTTCACTTTGAACAGCCTATCTTATGGAAACAGGACTTTTGCTTGCAAAAGTATATAGTTGAACTATATCAGGTGCTTCCAGCTTCCTCAAATAGCTAGCAATGTTTGATTTAAGTATTTATTTGATTGTAATCAGCCTTATGACTTTATCCTGGCCGCATACATGTCATCATATTTTCAAACTTTTTAACAAGAAGCAAATTACTGTATTTTTTTTTTTAGTAAGATGAAACTGGAACAAACACTCCATGCATATTTTGTAGATTATAATTGATAGTTATAGCAGTACAGTTATATTCTTTCAAGAACATTAACATTTCTTTACAGAACAATATTACCACATTAAATCAGAGATAAGGAGTAAAGACTGTTCACTTAGGAAAATAAATGTTAACACATTTGTCTACGTGCATGCTGAATATCCAATAATGTGGAAGGCAAAAAAAATCAGCATCTTTGTTTTCACATGATTTCACAGCTTTACTTTATTCAATAAACAAAAAAGTGAGCATTGACTTTGCACAGTGAATTTACACTCTACAAAGAGAATATATAATATATATTACTTTACTTTCTCCATAAACAAAATGCACATGTTTTTTCTATCATCCAGAACTTTTTCATTAGGATTATAGTGCAATATGGATAGTGAAATGTGAATTGTATATTACATTTTCTGTAACCAAAATGTAATCTGCTAGCTAGGTCAAGATGGTGGTTGAAAGATCAGTGTAGGGTCTTACTGTGTGTGGAATGCATTTTTTTGTTGGTTATGTTTTTTGGGTTTTTTTTCAACAATGAAACATTTTGAAAATTGCCATTGTATTTGATCTTGCGGGCATTTACATACAAATTTTCATATTGCCTTGGATCTGTTTACTTTTGCTACAACTTTATTTATGTTTGTTAGTTGAGAAGCCAGAGCTGCTTCATCAAAATGTATACCTTGGGCCTTAGATTTACAATTTATTGTTCAATGTAGTGTTTGTCTTTGTGATTACTAAAAAAGAAGCATATCAAAGTGGAATATAATTGTCATTATGTCTTGCTCTGTGGTTAAAACCTGCATTTCAGGCACTTTCTTCTTTCTATGTACAGTATAACATGGGAGGGATTGTGAAGAAGAGAGAGGCATGGGGCGAGCTGACAAAATGTCATCGGAGGAGGACAGGATGCATAGCGATTGCATGCACTCGGAGCATGCATGCTCCTTTGTCATACCTGTCCTCCTCCCAATGATGTCTTCACAGCTCGTCCTGTGAATCTCCTCCAGTCTTAGAACTCTGGAATCCCCCAGCTTGGCCAGAACTGGTTACTGCACGGACTGCAGTGATCCGGATGGGCTTAACACAGCGAGGTTTACTACTTCTCATTTGCTAGATCAATGTTATATTGTGAGTTACTTACCATTAATTAAATCTGGTGCATTTTAAATACTACACACAGATTAGCACCGCTCTCCCTTCTTCACATTTCTTACAGAGCAGCCTTCTACTCTGACAGCGGGCTGCCTACACACAAAGTGTTCCTGGGATCCTACAGCATTAGGCTTATCCCACCACCGTGTGAACTTTCCTACATATGGACTAATATGGACTCATCCTAAAATATGGACTTTTACTTGTAGTTATTTATTTTCTACTAGACATTGGTCTAGTTAACCCCTTATTGACTCCCATCAATCGCAATTCATTGATACCTCTCCAAGCACTTTAATGCCTCTCAAATTGCCTGCTATAGTTACATTATCAATCCCAGTACTAGAATGAAAAAAAAAAACTGCTGACAAGAGCAGTATATTACATATCAGGGTTCTTTCTGGTTATGCATACTGTGTACATACCATGTACAAGCAAGTACAAGTACAAGTACACTGTGTACAAGCACCACCACAAAGTGACACTTTTTGACATTTTTGTGAGAATTTTTGTGATTTGTAGACATTAATAGCTAAGGTTAGTGAATAGGCAGTCACTGATACCTATCATGGCCCCCTAGTTCCTACTCTCAGTATCTTATAAATGCCTAGGGGCATACACTGTAGTCTGTATGGACCATAGCCAGCTGTATAGTTAAAAGAAAATTGCTATAGAAGATTTTATTTGGCAGGAAGCTTTACTGCCTAGCATTTTTTTAGTACTGTTCTAAAGCTGGCCATACATGGATCAAAATGTGTTCAATTCAGCAGGGACCATCTGAATTTTGAGCCATGCATGGGGTAGCTGGTTGTATACAAGTTCATTATTCAATCAACTTTTGGTTACAACCAGTCAGTTTTTTTTCTTGAATGATCGGTGCCACTGGCTATAGCCATCAACACTGATCATTGTATTCTGCCGGTGGGGAATTGCCTCCACCAGGAGAATACAATAGCTCAGCGGGAAGGATTCACCCATCCACATTGAATGTGTGGATGGGGCAATTGGCTCTTTTTTTGTTCCACCCACTGGTTGAATAAAAAAAACATGAATCATGCATGGCTGACTTTAGGTAGTGTTGGGTCAGTATGGTAACTTCATTTACTCATAATATGGTGCACTGTAAGAAAGACATGTTCACATGAACAACCTGCACTGTTAGATTTTATATAAACCACAGCTGAAAGATTTCAATGTAGGCCCCAGTTAATCTAATAATCTTGCATATGGTGGGTATAACAAAAAGCACAGCTGCAATGTGAGGTTGTGAAACATGTGCTATATAGAGAATATAGAGAAGTATGTAGGTTATGCTGAATAGTAAAATTAACAAGTGCCAAATCTCTATGAATGACTGCTATGAACATAGTTAGAATAAAGGTGAAGAGATCTTGCAGTTATTCAGAGCCCAGTGGAATTGGATTTAGCTCTAAGAGGGCTTACGTAGAAAGATATCTTGTCTCCTTACTACAGTACCTGCATGCTCTTTCTCATGGATGATGGCCCTTCTTCATCCTGTTAGTTTATCCTGGAGATTAGGAGAGCTGCATGCTTTAGATATTGACATCTCCCATTTCACTTTCATGAGACTTACAAGGTCTGTTATCATTCTTAGATCAGGCTTAACCTTGTTATTTCTCATTTCCATTTTAACCTAAGGAGCAGGAAGGAGAGAAATAGATGTGTCCTATAATTTCATGTGTCTAAGATAAAATGGGAAATGGCTTGACCCTATTCACTTGTTCAATCGTCAGATTTGGCTCATTAGAAGTCAGCATTAAAATTCAACTTTCATTTCTGGCAGCAAGCAAATCACTGCAAATGTAGAAGGCACAAAACATATGCAATGTGAAAAAAGCTGATTACTGCAACAATTGTATAGTAAATATATGTCTATCGCAGGTGTATTCTGAGGGTATTCCTGTATGCTAACAGATATGCTATCATTTATGGTATATCATTTTTAAGTATAATTAATGCATGTTGTTAAAGGAAAAAAAATATTTATTTGATATAGCAAAGTATGTCGTTAGGGTGAAAGTAGGGTTGTCTGACAAAAAAAAAAAACCCTGCAAACAGTAATACTAAACCAGTAATAAAATAGTAAAACAGTAATACTAGTGTAGGTGCTCCATGGATTTTTCTATAAGTAAAAGTTTGTTAAAGGGTCACTGTAACAGGTGCTTTTTACATGTCCAACAAGCCCCGGAAGACTTTCCTGCAGAAAACCATCCTGGAAACTAATTTTCTGTGGAAGACTTTCAGAGGTAGAATCTGTGGTAGAAGGGACATTTGTACAACAGTCTTCTGGAAATATTGACATTCTGGCTTGGTGTAAAAAAAGTTCTGTGCATGGAAGGTGGACCTAAAGTACTCATGCAGGGATTGGTTGAAGAGCAACAGAACAATTACACACTGAGTAGGGTAGGTGAGCCTATACAATTGAACTTTATGTGCTCCAGTATTCCTCCTGGTTTATTTTCTAGTAGCAATTGGAGTTCTAATCTGAGAAATTGCTTCTCTGGATTGAGCAGGGTGTAGCAAGGCTTCAGACATGTTCAAGATTGCATGGCAATGTTGCCCCTTTAATCAGGAAGGCACTTATATAAAGGCTAATTCCACCTTTCTGAGCATGTTTCATTTTAAAATCATGCGTGCAACGTGGTCACATTCTGCAGTCCCCTACCTTAAAACCACCCCCTCTTATCCTGAACCACAATATTTGTCTCCAGGCAAGATCCTAGATTTATTTTATTTTAGTTCAACTGTGTGTTGCCCCAGCTGCATCATCCTTTAATTCACACTGACCTCTGGATGGAAGACTGCATGTCCCTTCTGCCACAGTGGCTGATGGATTTGTAGTTCTTAATGGAGTACAAATGTAGCAACTTTGCTGCACTCTGTGTTCATTGATTACTTCCTTTAGCTCCATAGCTAAATAAATGTAGCAGGGACCCAGGGATTGAGAAGCCTGTGCTTTGCACCTGAAATTCATTTATTGTGATTGCAATGTTTTGCATATCCCAATGCAAAAAAATAATAAATGCACATATTATAATGAGTACTTGTATTTTTTTTATTTTTTTACAAAAAATGTGACAGGCCTTTAGATCTCTTTCACATTGAGACAGTTTTCAGGTGTTTTAGCACTAAAAAAAAGCCTCTCACACCTCCCCAATGTGAAAGCCCGAGTGCTTGGATGGGAAAAAAAGTCCTGCAAGCAGCATCTTTGGGGAGGTGTAGGATAGCTGTACACATCGCTCCAACACCACCCCCGCCCATTGGAATGAATGGGCAGCACTTCCGAGGTGCTTGAAAAGTGCTTCGGGTGCTATTAACCCCTTCTTCGGCCACTAGTGAATGTTAAAAGCACCCCGATAGCGTCCGAAAAGCGCAGCTTAAACAGCGGTAAAGCACCACTAAAACAAGCCATACAATCTGTAGATCATTTCTGATTTTCATTCTCTCTCTGGGAAAGAAGTGTACAGTATCATGTACAGCACCAAGACAGCATATGCATGGACTTCTGCAAATAGTTGTCTTTGTGCTTTCTGAAAAGGTATTTCAAGAATCACCTGGTAGAGTGTTTTTTCTTTAAAGTCAATCTCACTCACATTCCAGATGTTACATACAGTAATCCTAACCTACCCCCTCCCTTTCACACATTTGTTTGTTTTTTATTTTTTGGGGGTAGTAGGTACTTTTTTCAACACTTCCTCGCTCTTTGCCTAGGCCTATAGCCTTGGTCCTGCCACTCACCCCTTTTCCACCAACTTGTTGCCTCCTGGGATCAGATCACACATTTCAGGAGGCTTCAAGACATTCTCCCCAATTGGATGCATCTTGCAAATTTGCAAAAGGGGGCCGGCTGTGAGTTATAAGGAAAGCACAGCCGGATTCTGAATCCAAGATGGTGGCACGAGAATGAAAATGGCAGTGAAGACTGTTTTTTATTAGTCAGCAGCTACAGACCTTTTTTTTTTCATTCAAAACAACAAACATGTTATACTTGCCTGCCCTTTGTACTGGTTTTGCACAGAGCAGCCCAGATCCTCCTCTTCTTGGCTCCCTGTTTGATGCTTCTGGCCCCTCCCTCCTGTTGAGTGCACCCACAGCAAGCAGGTTGCTAGGGGGGCACCGGAGCCAAGCCACAGCTCTCTGTGTCCATTCAAACACTGAGCTGCGGCCCGGCCTACCCCCTTTCTCTACTCATTGGCTTACTGACTTTGATTAACAGCAGAGGGAGCCAGTGGTGTTGTGCTGCTGTCCCGGCCAGCCAAGACATTCTTGCAACACCACTGGATCTAGTGGGACCCAGGTAGATATTAGGGGGGCTGCTGCACACAGAAGGCTTTTTATCTTAATGCATAGAATGCATTAAGATAAAAAAAAAAAACCTTCTGCCTTTACAATTACTTGAAGTTGTTTAGTTAAGATGCAGTCAACTAACAATGTTTTATAGTGCATGTGTCACATAACCTCACAGGCCCATAACCTCACCTTATACAAGTTCCACCTACAATTCATATTTTTGTTTTTGGCAGGTGTTGCCATAGTGTTTAACATCCGCATCATAATAAGGAAACAAATAATGTATATATAATATACAGAGGTTTGTTTCACAACAGTGAAAAGAGCAATGGTTTGAGCAGCCTTTGGACCCAGAATGTTGGTTGTGTACTGCTTGTGCATTGTGATAATAGAAGTGATTGGTTGCAGTGGGCTACTACATATGTTCTTTTGCACTATGAATTCAATTTTCAGCGCAGACGTTAAACCTACCAACAGCAAGAAATGCATTTCCTAATCTGAAGGGCTAATTTTTTTCTTCCTTGTATGTGATATAATATTAAGAATATTTCCTTTGTACTAAGGAACATTTGTTTTATGTTTAGTCATTCTATATACCATGCTTGTACCACCTTCACTGAATTCATATCCATTTACATCATTCAAAGTTCATTATGTCCTTTTTTTCCTGTACTTTCAAGTATTTATAATGCATTTTCTACCCTAGAACATGATTTTTCAATTACTGTGATTTCACCAAAGAGAAGTACTGTAATATAAAACACTTTAGCATTTTACTCACATCGATTACCTCTGCTTTATATTAATATCACCTTAACTCACACATGGGCTTCACAACGAATAATTGCACTTTTAGGAGGGAGCCCAAGGAAATTTCAAAGCCACTTTCAGATACACTGTAGCTAATAAACTTTCAGATAGAATACCTAGTCCATCTTTCATTTCATTGCTTATCATTTGTATATATCAGTTATCAATAGATTAAAGTCTAATTGTATTACATCAACTGTATTGAGCTTTCATACAGAAAATTATTTATTCTGGATTTAAAAATGTTTTTTTTGCACCCAAAAAACTTGTTCCCCATTTTCAAAAATTGCTCAAAAGATAGTGTTTTTATAAGATGTAATATCAAATACAGACTACTTTATTAAATAGTTTAAACAAAAAAAGGTATTGTGTTGCACATATGTTGACATACAAGTTGCAATCAAAGTGCAGTAACGAACAACTGTCAACCAAAAATAATTTCTCATCTGATGCTCTGACTACTGTGTTAATAAAATGCCAAATTTGATTGGCTGCCATGAGTTACTGAGGTTTGAAAATAACCATTGCTCTTTGCTATGCCAAATTAAATAAGCATGCATATAATTAGGGTTCATATATTTCACACATGTAGAAGGAAGTGTTATTAATTGAATCCTGTAGAACATGTATGAACTATTGTTGGTTATTTCTCTGGACAGGAAACAGCAGTTCATTTCCTTTGTCTCCATCTAGATGTGCAGCTTTTGTTGTGTTTACAAACTTTTTAAATGAAATATTTCAAAAATAATAACAGGAGATACAAAATACAGATTTTGAAAGGCACAAAGTCTGAACACAAATCAAACACAGATGAAACATCACAGAGTTTCGAACAAAAGTGCACTAAGGTGATAAAAGTTCACCTGCTGAAAAGTTAGTGCTGCTTTTATACAAGACCAAAACCTTTAGCTAACATATAAATGATGAATAGTTGACCAAAAATTCAATTTACCCAAAAAGTTAACTATAGTATCATGTATAAAAATATGAACATTTCTTTCCATTAACATAATTGAATCAAGTATAGCGTTAATTTAGAAAAAAAAAAAAGGATAGAAGCAAATTTCCAGTTTAGAGCTATCACCCATCAGCCAGCTACAAAGATAGTTTGAATAAAACATAACTTTCTATGGTGTGTGAATACATCTTTTTATGAAGTGTGCAATATCAGGAACTGATGCAAATAAAAAAAACAATGGCCATACATATGTTTACAGGGTGTCCAGGAAGTTTAGTTGAAAGGTTAGTAGCTCTTTGGCAAACTGGTAATAATGTATCACAATTTCATTAAATGTGACCAGAGAGACTTTAAAAGAGCATCCACGAAAGCATGTATTACAAACTTCAGGAAAGATAGAATGGAATTTAAAGGGCTTATAATACCATCAGGTAATATTTGTAATCACAGTTTCTTTGATAGGGAGTAATTTAGTGGATTTATGCACATTGCACAGTATATCATCCCATTCCTTAGGGGAAAACTGCTCTCTGCAATCCTTCTTCCATTTAAGCTTGTGAGGTGTTTTATCCAGGGAAAAACTGGCAGACATATAAACATATAAGGAAGAAATTAGTCCTTTACTCCTGGGGAATTGGCACATATTTGTTCATAAACTGAGGGGGGAGAAAATAAGGATTGCAAGACATGCATGGCATAAAAAATTTTAATTTAAAAGTAGCTGAGGGTCTCATAAGGAGAGATGTGCTTGAGTTGTTGAAGGTGAGCAAAAGACGCCAAAGTTGAGTCATCTTGTAAAGACGAAAGTGTAGTTAGTTTAATAACCTACCACTAGTGAAAGTGTTTGGATCAAGGAAATGCAGCGATAAAGGCTGAATCACTCAAAAAAGATGTAAATTGAGAAAGTGTTCAGATCACAAGGCAGAAGGATGCATTTATTACAGAATAGACCAATAGGGTCTCTTCTGCAAGTAATACCCTGCCTAACAGCTATTTGTTATACAATCAACTTTATTTCCACTTTATTAGAGCCAAATATGGCGAAGACCTTTACCATCACTAGCATGGGAGTGAAATAGAATTTGTTTCGGAAATCTCACTTTTCCATTTACCAAAGAAATCTATCAATCTCGTATTGTACTTGGTTAAGAAAAGAAACAGTTACTGTGATAAGGAAAGCCCTAGAGTTTTGAGAGGACATCCATCGTTATTGATGTAACTCTATCCAGCAATGAAATCTTGGCAATAATAGGAGGGTAATTATATTGAAATGATAAGTGTGTTCCAGGGTTGACACAGATAGGAAATTACTTTATTAGACCACACAAAGTGAAATTAAGATTTTGAGTGTTTCACACTGGGAAGAGGAAAGGTCATAACACTGGTCACACTGGTCATAACCATTAATTTATAGAGACTGACTATAAGCTCTGACAGATCAGAAAATGTATGCAGAACTGCTAGCAGATTAGGTAAGGAGATATGAGGCTGAGAAAGAAACAACATACCGTCATCTGCATACATGCATAATTTAAAAATATTTTGGCCTTGAATCTAACCTCTGATATCAGGGTGTATACCAAGCCTTGTTTGGTTTAAATCAGTATTTTTTTGCTAGAAAATTACTTATAACCCCCAAACATTTTATATATATATATATATATATATATATATATATATATATATATATATATATATATTAGCAGAGACCCTATGGAATAAAATGGCGATTCTTGCAATTTTTTATGTCATACGGTATTTGCGCAGCACTTTTTCAAACAGAATTGTTTTAGAAAAAATACATTGTAATGAATTAAACAATAAAAAAAACAATATATATCACATTTTTTTGTTACACCAAGTAAATAGATACCTAACATGTCACAATTTAAAATTACACACGCTCGTGGAATGGCGACAAACTACTGTACCTAATAATCTTCCTTGGCGATTTAAACGCCTTTATAGGTTACCTGTTTAGACTTACAGAGGAGGTTGAGCACTACAATTATTGCTCTCACTCTAATGTTTGTGATGATACCTCACATGTGTGGTGTGAACACCATGTACATATGCATGCATATACAACTTACATATGCATTTGCTTCTGCATGCAAGTACAGAGGGAGGGGGGTGCTTTAAAAAAATGTATTTATTTTATTTTTGATAATTTCTATTCCTATTATTAGGAATGTAAACATCCCTGTAAACAGGTCCTCTTTATATAGAGATTTGGGGTCAAAAGGTCCTTTACCTTTAAAAGTAAAAGATCAAAAAAAATTGACCTTTTGCTTAAAAAAAATCATTACGTCACTCCAGTCCCCCAAGGCTATAGAGGCAATCAAAGATGATATAGTCTCTCACTGCCTCTGTAACCAGCTGTGGCACCGTCAGATAATTTCTCGGGCAAGCCAGCGAAAATAGTAGGCCCAAAAGATATGAATGATAAAGTGGCTAATGAGCCACTCACATTGCTTTCATGAGAAAGCCAGCTACTGGCTGAAAGGAAATCTACTGGGGTTATGGTGGAAAGCTTTGGCCATAACCCCGGTAAACCACTTGAAAACTGCAATGTATAAATACATATTGTGGTCAGCAAGTAGTTAATGGCCATAGTTAATAGCTCCATAGCGTGAGCAAAAATATGTGCAGCTTTTTTGTACTAGCCATGTCACACAGGTAAATGAATAGGGGTTAGAAGGAAGATGTTTTAGCACATTAATACAATACTCTCCAACCTTTAGTTTTGGCTGAAGCCCCATACACATGATCATAAATTCTGCCAGCAAAAGTCGTATGTGAGCTTTTGGTCAGAAATTCCGACCATGTGTATGCTCCATCGGACTTTTGCTGGCAGAATTCCTGACAGCAAAAGATTGAGAGCAGGTTCTCTATTTTTCGGTCGGAAAAAGTTCGGATCAGAAATTTCAATCGTCTGTAGAAATCCCGGCGCGCAAAATTCCTACGCATGCTCAGAAACAATTTGACGCATGCTCGGAAGCATTGAACTTAATTTTCTCAGCTCATTGTAGAACTTTTGTGTGACCGTGTGTATGCAAGCTAAGCTTGAGCGTAATTCTGTTGGAAAAACCATCCACGTTTTTTCCAGCGGAAAATCCGCTCGTATGTACGGGGCATTAGTTATATAGAGATGTTGGAGCATCTAGGGGTTACAATGCAAAGGCTGTAACTCTTTATTCAAATGCCTGTATATACAGGAGCCCAGTACTTTCAATACCTGTAAAGGAAGACCCTGCATTGTTATACAGTGCCTCGCAAAAGTATTCACCCCCTTGGTTTTTTACCTATTTTGTTACATTACAGACTTTAGTTCAATCTTTTTTTAATCTGAATTATATGTGATGGATCAGAACACAATAGTCTAAGTTGGTGAAGTAAAATCTGAAAAATATATGCATAAAATAATTTTTCAGAAATAAAAAACTGATAATCCAATAGAAAATCTATGTTCAGACTTAAAGATTGCTGTTCACAAGTACAAACCATCCAACTCGAAGGAGCTGGAGCAGTTTTGCAAGGAGGTCAAAAATCCCACTGGTAAGATATAGCAAGCTCATTGAGACTTATCCAAAGCGTCTTGGAGCTGTGATAACCACAAAAGGTGGCTCTACAAAGTATTGACTTTAGGGGAGTGAATAGTTACTTTGACTTTTTCTGTTATGTTGTCCTATTTGTTGTTTGCTTCAGAATAAAAAAAAAGAATCTTCAAAGTTCTGTTCTGTGGGCATGTTCTATACACTAAATAATGCAAATCCTCAAACAATCCATTTTAATTCCAGGTTGTGAGGCAGCAAAACACAAAAAAATGCCAAGGGGAGATACTTTTGCAAGGCACTGTACATATGTATTGAGGAGGGATATTTTCCTTTTTGGTCTTAGGAAAATTTTAGCTGGTCCACATTTATTGTGGTACCCGCACTTTTACTCAAACATGAAGCTATAAAATTAGCAGTATAGGGAATTGTACTGCATTGACATTTTCTTGGCTGTTTGCTAACAATATGCTTTACTATGTCAGTAGCTATGCCCATGCAGTTGCCAAAAGGACCATACTAGGTTGGTTCAGCTTCAAAGTTATGGTAATATGCTATACCTGAAAAAATTGAAATGGTAATGTTTGCTAAAAATCAACATCAGCACATTTCTTAGTAAAGACAAGGATAAATAATTATATACAGGGCTACATATTTTGAGATGCCACTTTGGTGCCATTGTAAGCCAATCCAAGGGATCAGTACTGAGCAATACATTTACAAACTCTGGTTGTTTTCATGGTTGTTGTTTTTAGCTTTTGGCTACTTCTTAAGATGTATGATTAAATTCAGCAAATACACTATAGAGGAAGTCTTTGCAGGGGATGCTAAGCATTACAAATGAGAGTGAGAAGAATTACTATACTTGAAGAAACATGAAAAAAACTCTCCTCTTTCTATTTCATTGTTCAGTATAGTTAAAAAGTAGGTCCTTCTAATAGCACATTCTCATATTAATTTTTATTAAAATAACTGCATGATGCAGTGAGTGGAGCTTGTACCAAAGGGTGTACCATTCAAGTGCGCAAAGTCCAAATATAGCCCTGGTAATATGTAAAAGGACTAGCTCAAGTACCACTTTTCACCGGCATAGATGACGTCTGAGGGTACAGCTTAAAGACCCTGGAGCACAAAAAGGCTCACTTGTAGTACTACACAGTTTGAGATAAAGTCTGTATTTAAATATAGTGGAACCTACTCCAAGCCAGTAGCACACATCCAGTGTGGCTGAAGTTAAATGGTTACATGTGACCTATTCCTTGCAACCGATTTCACACCAAAGGATCTCTATGTATTTTAAATGATTCATTGTACATTTCACATAAAGAAAATGGTTTGACGTATTTTGGGTATTAAATTTCTATTTGGCGTTTCAAATCACAACAATGGCTAAAGTAATTTATTTGAAAGTAAGTGAAATCCATCTCTGAGAAAATGATCTCTGCTCCCAAGCTGCAGAAAAATTGTGCTTACCGAACTGCATTTTGTGTAATATGTTTGATTCATTTAATTCCATGTCACTTGTTTTAATACATTTCACCTCTTCAGAAGATTCAGTGTGATAGCATTTATTCAGAACTGTAGTCCAATTTATATTTTGAGCTTCAGCAATTCATTTGTAGTAGCATTTGATATCTGGGTTAATGTCAGATTATGTTCTGTATCTACATAACTATATTGTTTGAACTCTGGGGAATTATAGACAGAACCATTTTGTACTTATTTCAGCAATAAAAATTCATAGTTTTACAATAGAAGTATTTTGCTTAGCTTGCAGTTTCAAGTCATAAAATATTTTATCAGAAATGTGTACAAGCGTTACAATTCCTTTCAAGACCCGTCTGCTGTTGGAATAAATTCAGTGGATATGGTTTCTAACACTGGTAACCAGTCAAATTCCAGCTGTAGTTTCCAGTACAACTTAGAACATAAAAGCTGGCAATATGTGTTTGTGGTGTGTTTACGAATAGGCACTATGATATTCATAGCTCGATAAACTGTATGTCCTTTATAACGTAAAAATGTAACATGTGTATACATAGAGAAGACACACTTGACTCTTTGATAGTTCATAATCATCATTTAAGGACTCGTCCAATTTTATCAGCAAAGTACACACATTGTTCAGCAGTACCAAGCGATGATGAAGGGGTAGCCTTTGAACACATGAGACATGTTGGCTCTTTTATGATATAGGCGTTTCAACAGTGGCGGCTGGTGGGTTCTTCTTTTAAATGGGTGACAAACACAGAACACCCCCCCTTGGATGCATGGTACATCACTGAAACACCCCCCCGGGCAGTCCGGTACTTAACCGCGGGGCTGTGGTGGGTATCCTCTCCTCCTCTCCTGGAGTGCAGGCGTGATGGCTCTGGTGTTGCTCCTCCAGCAGCTTCCTCCGTCGTGTGACTCCTCTTCTGCCAAAGCGCTAGGCATCCAATAGGATCACCTGACGCTTTGGCCAATTGGGGAACAGGTCTCACAGACCTGCCTCCTGATTGGCGGAGAGGAACTTTAGTGTGAAAATAGCGAACATTTATTTGCTATGGTCACACGACTGGGTAACCTCGGAGTAAAATGTTCTTCACTCCAAGGCTATCCTTTTTTGAAGCCTATTAGAGCCTCTGGCTCTAATCAGGTGCTTCAAAAAACACCCACCCTGCATCCGTGGTTTGGTGCCACTGATATGAAGATCAGGGTGTCGGACACATGGATAGGGGAGGTGGCGTCTGTGTGCCCTCTATGGACAGGATGCCACTGCATTTGAATAAAATTAAATCTGGGCATTATAAATTCAGTTTTTGTTGGCCCCTGCACATCCAAGGTTTTTCTATTGTTCGTAGCCTTCTTTTGGACTTTTCTTTACCCCTTCTGTGTGGTCAGTGATTAGGAAATTCTCAATTAAGACATTATCAATGAAAGCACATCTTTATTAAAGGGAGGAAGGAATACGTTCTCAATTGGGTTTTACTGCTGCCTTTGTTCCTTTTGGATCTTCTTACCTTGCTTTTAATGTCCCAAGGACAGGAATTAACCACTTAAGGACCACCTCTCATCGATGTACATCGGCAGAATGGCACGGCTGGGCACAAGCACATACAGGTACCTTGCTTTTTAAGTGCCCATCCGCCGGTCACGAGCGTGCCGCTGGCAGAGCACTCGGGGCCCAGTCCTGAGCTCCGTGACTGTGGCTGTGGGACCCGTGGACCCGATTGCTGTCGGTGTCCCACGATTGGGTCACAGAGCTGAAGAACGAGAAGGGGTAAATGTAAACAAACCTCTCCCCGTGCTTCCTACTGAGGCTGTCACTGATCGTCTGTTCCCTGTTATAGGGAAAGCCGATCAGTGACGTCAGATGCCAAGCCACGCCCCCCTACAGTTAAAAAAACACACACACACTTAACCCCTACACTGCCCCCTAGTGGTTAATCCCTTCACTGCCTGTGACATTTTTACAGTAATCAGTGCATTTTTAATTGCACTGAATGCTGTATTAATGCCAATGGTTCCAAAAATGTGTCAAAATTGTCCGACATGTCCACCATGATGTTGCAGTCACAATAAAATTGCCGCCATTACTAATTAAAAAAAAATATTAATAAAAATGCCATAAAACTATCCCCTATATTGTAGACGATATAACTTTTGCGCAAACCAATCAATAAATGCTTATTGCGATTTTTTTTTACCAAAAATATGTAGAAGGATATGTATCAGCCTAAACTGAGGGAAACATTTTTTTTTATATATATTCTTGGGAGATATTTATTTTAGCAAAATGTACAAAATATTATTTTTTTTTCAAAATTGTCGCTCTTTTTTGTTTATAGCGCAAAAAATAAAAACCGCAGGGGTGATCAAATATCACCAAAAGAAAGCTCTATTTGTGGGAAAAAAGGACGTCATTTTTGTTTGGGAGCCACGTCGCACGACCGTGCAAATGTCAGTTAAAGTGGCACAGTGGCGAATCGCAAAAAGGGGCATGGTCCTTTAGCTGGAAAATGGTCTGGGGCTTAAGTGGTTAAAGGAAGCTTTTTCAATGGGGATACATCAACAAATTGATAGCTTACTCCAATATGTTACACAGCCCTTGAATGGCAGTCTGCTAAATGCACACACTTTTAGCTGCTAGAGTACACGTGGAGATAACTATGCAATGTACTTGGTGTAAGTGGATAGTTCAGGAAAAGACCGATGAAATATACAGGGTGATAGAGAAATAAAGGGGAAAATTACTCTCCTACAAACATCCAGAACTGGAAAGTACAGTAGGTGAATATCGTCACCCTAGAACAGGATGTGTGTTACTTGCAAAATTACCAGATTTTTAACAATTTGAAAAAAGGAAAAGACATTCTGGATATAAAAAACTAAAGCAACCAACACATCTAAGGACTAGTAAGCTGCTTTACATTACAAGTTTGTTCCGGGTTTCAGATAAACCTTGGTATAGTAATTTTTTTTAAAATGAAAAGTACTTAAAGCGGAGGTCCACCCTAAAGTGGAGCTTCCGCTCATTGGAACCCTCCCCTGTACAGTACAGGTATCTGCACCCACTTCCGGCGTAGATTCTGCAGAAGCCACGCCCCTCCTGCAGAATCTACGCCCCTTTCCGAAGGTCCCCCGCTGCCTGCTGGGAAACACACGGATCCCAGAGACAGTGGGGACCATCCTTATTGCGCAGAGCGACTCGCGCATGCGCAGTAGGGAACCGGGAAATGAACCCCCAAAGCTCCACTTCCTGATTCCCATACCAAAGATAGCAGCGGCAGCACCCGAGAGACGATCAAGAGATCGGCTTCGGGTGCCGACATTGCGGGCGCCCTGGGCGGGTAAGTGTCATTATTTTAAAAGTCAGCAGCTGCAGTATTTGTAGCTGCTGGCTTTAAAAAAAAAAAAAAAAACGGCGGACTCCCACTTTAAACTTGTAGATTGGATTAAATGATGGGCAAAGCATGTGCATACTGTTATGTTCCCACTATTAAAGAAGTGAGTTGGCATTCCTAAGAATGTGATGAGTCACATTTAACAAATTATCTACCATATGCCAACTGCGATTTCAATTCTGGAGGATTATGGGATTGTCACCTTTTACTATGTAGTGTCATATTGCATTTTAATCCAGGGAAAATTGTTTTGTTTATTAGTAAGTCTCTTGCTAGGTGTGAAAACGTTCTAAAGAGACACAAGTGCGAAGGTATCTGATTAACAAAATGTAAAAGTTTCCTAGTAAGACAAGTGATGCTGCAAAAGTGACCTTCACCACATAATATTTGTTATGAGGCGAGTGTGCATTTCTATGATCATGGACTCATATGTTTACTAAACGTCCCCACTGATAGCTATAATGCAACATTGCCAGTTCTGTGCCTCCAACTCTTGTTAGTGAAGTGCAGTTAATCTGGAATTTTTATATCGTTTTTAGTGAAGATGTATTTGATTCAAACATGATTGATGCTTTATAGTTTTTTTTTTAATAATAATTTGCCTTTTTTTAGGATTACATACTAGAAGAATAGGTTACAAAATGTTGAAATGCGAGTTCTATTGTACTGACAAATTACTTCCAGCACTTTCAGATCCTCTAACTTGAGCATCATTTTTTTTTTCAAACTTGCAGTTTATGTGGCTTAGGTGAGTATACTGAATGGGTACCAGAGCTATTTACCCAAAATATTTTTTACATACATTTCCATATATGTTTTTATAAGCCCTAAAGTTTCCATAAATAAACTGAATGAACCTGTTCTTTGACCACGTGTGGAAAAACAACTGGTATACTTTAATGCCAGCCCAATCAGCTGCACATTCCTTTCCTCATCTTTTGCCACTCTATTTGGACATGGAAGTTAGGAGAAGAACACCTGTGCCGACTCCAAATCACAATTTGGAGTTCACGTAGGTCAGAGGACTCTCTCCATCACCCTGTGACAATGATGGGCACCCAACCACTAAGGTTTTGGGAGGAGAGTGAGTCATGCACCCCATACCCAGAACGACCAAGTATTTTCTTTCCCTTCTCATGGCCAACGAGAGCAGCAGGGGAGTAAAAAAGGTGAATATTTCCTGTTGATAAGACTGCTATTAAAGTACAGGAGCAAAACACGGGTTCTCTTTAACGGAATTTTTGGGAGAACAGTCAAGTTCTGCACTAAGTTTTATTTTGGAACCTGTGTACTTATCAAATACAGTCATTTGTACTGATGTCAGAGAAATCAACGTGTTATAAAAAATATTTTAGTTTATTCAACATTCTTTGTACTTTGTAATTTATTCAGTGAATGCTGTGGTTGCATGGTATGTTATTTTCCAATATGTGCTGTTTCGTGAGTAGGAGTACAGAGAGGTCAAATTCTAACAACGTCAGATACTGTAATGAAGCCTTTGTTTCTAATAATGGGTGGCCTTTATAGGAATTTAGAGAATGTCTTTATATTTTTAAAACAAAAGCTTGCAGATGGCACTTAACATGTATTTATCTTTAGCATTATATATTTTTTACAACTGTGTTCATTGTGTACAACTGCCTTGCTACTGTACAGTCCTCAGCATAACATAAATGTGAAGTTCCCATTGAAAGCAGTACATTTATTGTGCATATCAACAGATTGAAATTTTTAGTTCAAGCTTCACCAGCGCCTCATCTATTCTTTAACCTTTACTCATTTCCTTTCTCTAGTACCCTAGTACAAAAATCTTGTATGGATTGAATGCTACCTGATTGTATCTACTCGAAAGTCCTTTAAAAATGCTCCTGCCGTTGGTTGGCATGATGTTATAAAATCAAAGAGATACTAAAGTACTGCATGCTGTAATGACTTCCTCAAGAGCTTTCTCAAGTACAGAAATATAATTTAGCTCCAAATAGATAGCAATGGACCTTTAAGAACTCGTGTGAAGAGATGTTGTAAAACCATAACAACCAGATTTTAGATTTTGTAGTCATAGAAAATGATAGTTATCGGTTTTGATTGGATAGGGCAGTTAATCTATGTTACAGTTACCTTCGCAACAATGTTGCACTATAGATGCAATAGGAGCAATAACATTATCAACCAATTCTCAAATGAGCAGACTCAAAATAAGCATGTGATTCTTTATTTCTGAAGATTGATTTCAGCCAGACCTTCAGTTACATTGTTCACAAATGCTAAAACATATGGCCTGGGTCTTCAGCTGTATGCCCCAAGTTTTAGGCTCAAGAATGTAAGAATTTCATGTGTGTTCAGTTCTTTATTTACTACTCTCCTTGGATTTCCTGCATTAATCTAATCAAGCAACTGTTAATTAGCAAGAAAGAGTTATGACAAGCCCCGACCACCACCACCCTATTTAATGGCCCACACACTTATTCATTGTCCTTATGGTATTTATATATGAATTGTTGCCTATATTGCTGTAAAAATTGTATCACAATATAGTACTTTATTTTTGTGCTAGGACAGCATTCAACAGTAAATAATACCTATATAGAAAAAAATGGTAACAATAAAAAATAAATTGCAAAAAGCACACTTTGGGACTAGTGCCCCCCCCTTTTCCTCCCACCCAGGCTACAGCTCAAAATATTCACAACTGTTATAGAAATTTGTGTCTAAAAAAAAATAAAAAATCACATTCGGCCATTACGCACAAACGCTAAGAAGTTGACCGGTAAGATGATCAGTGAAGTGCAAAAGAGGATCCTCCTAATGCTAACTAGTCTAGCTCTTGCGTTTGATGTTAACTGTGATAATCTTTAATCATCTTACAGGAAAAACAATATTGGTTTGCAGATGTATAATTTAAAGACATGACTGAAGGAAAAAACAATAGTAGCCACACTGAAAAGAAGTAATTTCCAAACTAGTTGTGTTTTATGTGACTTTGCTCTGCACCTTAGATATCATTAGTCTTTCCACACTGCCTGTGTTAGAGCTCAAAGCATTGCTTCTGCGCTAAACAGTGGGTGGAAAAATAGCCCTATTATTAACTTAAGTTGCAGACATAATGACTTTTTGAATGTCCTTATTCAGAGGCGCAGGCATACAAAATATCAATGGTCTGTTTAACCCAATATAAAGTAGGCCTTTTATTTAATATGACATTATGCCTAAATCTAGAAAATATATTACTGAAAGGGAACTAACGCAGTAACTGACTTCAGTCTGTGTTGTATTGTACATCTACAAGATCATAAATGAATACTTAGTTTTATCATAATTCACAAAAATGCACTATGAGTTATACTACACACAAGTATACATCACAGTGCACCCTGTACTGTAACTGATAAACCATGATTACTCATGTATTTAGTCAATCAATGCTCAAGTTGATGATTGATTCATTATATTTAGGACATAGGAGTTAATTTGAACTCCACAATGAACTTATAAATGGATATAGACTAGTAATAATGTTTAGCACCCCTATCTAAGGTAAACAGACACATGTGGGTAAGGTCAGTAAATAAGAACTTTTTGTGATTATTACCACTTCAGTTATTCCAGCCTACTTCTGTGAAATTTTTCATCCAGGCATTGTGAGAGAGCATCATCCTGCTCCTTTTTCTTGGTGATCAAGAACAAGTTCTGTTATTGCAGTTGAGGTATTCCGGTTTGCACTTACTACATGATTTTTGCTATATCTCACATACAGAATGCCTGGTGTCAAAATAATTACAGTAGAAAGATGTTTCTCACAGTCACCAATCACAAATTTTGGCATGGAATTGTTAAAGCGTAACTTCCTCCTTCCTGGGTAAAACTAAACTACAATGAATCTCTCACTAACAAATTTAGATGAAACCATGTCACTACTGTATTTACTGCCGGGAATGCACAGATGGGCCCCAACGTCCCTCAAATTACACAGAACACGAAAAAGAAGCTATATATGAGACTTTGAAGGTGCTCAAGTACATCTTCAAGGCATACCACAGTTAAAATGTTTTCATTCATTCAGTTTCTTCTAAAACGTTACAAATACATAATCATTTGGGCATCATAGCTCATTCGTAAATATACAATATGTTCCACAGTAAAAGATCATTTATTTCACAGTACATTAGTGACCTTCCCACCCTTTAATAAAGTACTTATATCCAGTGTTGTATCATCCATGGTACAATTTGTACAGTGCACACAGGCCCCGAGGAGGGTGAGGCCCATTGTGTCCTCATATACTGCACACATGGAGTTAGACAGCTCTACCTGTCCACTAAAAGGCCCGCTCCATTAATATGTGCCCCCACCCCCACTGATTCCTTGTGGCTTTCCTACAGCTGTTGGCTTCTCCTCCTCCTCCACCCTACTGGCTTTGGGTGCTGCAGCAAAGCCACGGGGGGATTTAACTCTATATCCCCTTCAGTGCTCTGACTCCCTCATTTACAGGGCCTCCACTTATCCATACCCTGCACCCCCTGAGGCTTCAGAGAAAGGGAATGACAACTCTGTCCTCAGTCCCTTTCTCCTTTTCAAAAAAGAGACATAAGATGTCAGCTTTACCAAAGCCCCCCACCAAAAAAACTGTAAGAAATATTAAAAATAACATTGTAAAAAAAATGAAAACCAGTAAACATAGTAAGGCTATAGTCACACAGGAAATACTACAGCCTACACCTGTGTGAGGCCACGTTTACCCACAAGTGCAATGTGCATGCTCATGTAGGCAATCCCATTGATGTAAATTCGGAAGCAGTGGCTGCATTGACGTAGCCACTGCCCTTAATTTGACATCTGTGTGAGGGACAGACTGACCTGAGGAATTATACTGAGGGATAGATTATATTTGGGGACAGAGTGACCTGGGGGAGGATTATACTGGGGCAAACTGACCTGGGGGGATTATACTGAGGGTCAGATTATATTGGGGAACAAAGTGACCTGGGGGGAGGATGATACTGGGGAAAACTGACCTGGGGGATTATACTGGAGGACAGCTTGAGCTGTAGTGGGGGAAGGATTATAATGGGGCAATAGACTGACCTGGGGGATTACACTGGGAAGGATTGTTTTATTTAACCATTCCCCTTAAGCCCAGACCATCTTTATCACAATTAAAGATGGGATGGGTGCTCCGGTGCTCTCTATGGCACTCCATGTTACTCTTCTTGGTGTGCCCAAATATGCCCCTGATCTTTTACAATCCAAGCAATTCCCCTGGCACAATTAAACCATGTCTATTCTTCACTGTAGCATACTAAGCACACCACTTTTCTTTTTATGAAACAATGGTGCCCAACATATGATCTTGCATACAGGTCTACTGATTTCTCAAAACGTCCCTGCTTATATCCTTTTTTTCAAACCAAAGTTTTGAATGATGATAACAGGCGGGATTTCACCAGTCGTTACACAACACATTTCATGGGTTCCAAACATCCCACTTCTTCAGGTTCTGTGAAACGAATAAATAAAAAAACATAAGTCCACATGTAATAAAATACTGTAAATATATAACAAAATCACCATGTATATGTATAACACAAAATAATTTGTTGTATCAGACAAAAGGATCAGGAACTTGGAGACCATCGCACCAAACCTTTCCCTGGGAGTAAAAAGGAAAAAAAGGAGGAGTTCAATATTGTGGGTTACCTATGATGTATTGATATTTATACATACCACTTGGGAGAACATCAAATAGTGTCCCCTCCACATAAAAAAAGAAGAAAATGGTAACACCGCTTTGTTAGCCCACGTCTGCAAACCCACAGTGGGTTGTACTTAATCACTGAGAAAAAAAACTCTATAGCTGCATATAGAGGCCTGCACCATTAAAATGTGCAATTCAAATATCTATGAATATGTATGTAAAAGCTATTTCTTTATAGCTGAAATATTTATTACATGCTCTATAATATACCAAAAAATCCTCTACTGCCCCCACCCGGCTATACCATAATCAACTCTATTTACTATTTTACTGTGAAATATATTGTATATTTCCAAATGAACTATTATGGCCAAATTGAAGTATATTTTTAATGTTCTAGCTCTAGAAGAAACTGAATACATTTAGGAAAATAATTTGTACATTAAAAAACGGACTTGGGCATCCTCAATGTCCCACATAATCCCTGAAAGATAATAAAAGGCATACTAGTTTATGGAGTCCAGCACTGTCTTCTTTACAACTGAAATGTTTCACTCTCCTTGCACTTTTTCATCTCGGAACTCTTTTTTGCACATGTGCAGACACGCTGCAGATATTTGCCTGATATTTCAGACCTGGCAGAGACCTGTGTTACGTCTGCCCACGTACAAGATCGAAAAAAAGGGGGAAAAACTGCGCTAAGGTGAAATGTAAAAATCAATCGTATGTGATGCTCTTGAATAAGAAAAGTTTTGCTGCAGCTTAACTGTGTCACATAACTACAGGAAAACAAAACGAAAAATAATAAGCTGCGCTAACTTATATAAACATCAAATTGTGCAACAATTGAAAAATCGTGAACAGTTAATATCCTCTACACGTGAATTAGTGTACACTTGTGTCATAAATAACAAAATACATATATAGATTATAAATGCAAATCACTCATTCCTTGCGGTATAGAGTCATATAACATATGCCTATAATAACATAGGCACAAAAAAAACTCTACACAAAACACACACCCAGTGTATGAAAAATAAGTCCAAGTGTATAAATCACAGCAGACTACTTTTTGTAGAATAACTGTGAACAAAAGTCCTCCACAAATAAAACATAAAGAATCAAAAAAAATCAATTGCTGGGTCCATTGCAATAGTGCTTGAGCCACCACCGAAACACAATTAAATTTGCCGCTTACCAGAAGGGCATGACCCCCCACTACAGAGGGTCACAAAAGGCCTTTAGATATGAACACGTCTTCCAGCCTGGCGGGGTCCTTAGTGTTCTCCCTGTATCACTACTCCAAGTAAGGGTTGTAAAGTAAATACTCCCAGGGGTCTTTCTCATAGATCCAACAGGACTCGGGGTGGAGACATCAATGCCATAAAAAAAGATAGAACTCAGCCCTACGCATTTCGCAACAACATTGCGTCATCCAGGGGCACGCAATTTTGTTGCGAAACGCGTAGGAATGAGCGATACGCTAAACGTCACCTCGTGTTTGTAACGGTTCCAGGAGAATGGGTCTGTCTGTGTGCGTCCGGCCGGCGCAACGGACTCAAGGCTTTCTGATCTTTTATACACTGTAAGTGCAATTTTACGTTTTTTTATCTCTGGTAATAAAGGGTTTTACACTATTTGGAGTTCTATATTTTTTTTTATGGCTTTTATGTCTCCACCCCGAGTCCTGTTGGATCTATGAGAAAGACCCCTGGGAGTATTTACTTTACAACCCTTACTTGGAGTGGTGATACAGGGAGAACACTAAGGACCCCGCCAGGCTGAAAGACGTGTTCATATCTAAAGGCCTTTTGTGACCCTCTGTAGTGGGGGGTCATGCCCTTCTGGTAAGCGGCAAATTTAATTGTGTTTCGGTGGTGGCTCAAGCACTATTGCAATGGACCCAGCAATGGATTTTTTTTGATTCTTTATGTTTTATTTGTGGAGGACTTTTGTTCACAGTTATTCTACAAAAAGTAGTCTGCTGCCACGTACAAGATCCCCTTTGCGTAAGCAGCAACAGACCTGCGGCAGATCAGATCTGAGTATGCACAAACAAGGATAAAATGACACTATAGTTCATCCTGGGTGAAATACTGACTTCCGGACTGTTTGATGTGGAAATCCCATGAGGTAATGGGTGCCAAGCTTACATCATCCTTGCTTAGGTGAGGAACTATTAGGTGGGGGTCCGCACCTTGATTTAAGGTATATACCACATCCCAAAAAAAAAAAAACGTTATTGAAAAAGGAAGCGGGGGAGTGGCCGGGAAGAAATTTGTTTTGTGGATGAAGGTCTGCTTTATTGTGATTGGTGATACGGGAAGCAGAAAAGAAGGATGTTACACAGCACACAGAATTTAGAAAAAATAGTTACTGTTAACTAGAGCTGGGCGATTTTCTTAAAAAAATAAATCTGCGATTTAAAAAAAAACTCGATTCACGATTCGAATCAAGTTTTTTTTTTGATGGACACCACGCCGGTCCTGGGGAGCTGCAGGCAGGAGTTTTTAGGCGAGGCCGCGGCGTCCGGACTAGGCCGAAGCCATGGCCTCGCCTCAAAATTCCTGCCCACCGCATCTCATGATCGGCGCGGTGTCAGCACCGGTCCTGGTGAAAAAAAAATCTAAAAAAATCGATTTGCTGAAAATTTTAATTGATTTGACCTCTCAACTCGATTCAAGATTTTAATCGATTTTTTTTCCCAGCCCTACTGTTAACCTCTGTAGAGCTTAATTTGTGGTCCAGCTGCGGGGGGGGGGGGGGGCTTACAAAGACAGGCAAAACTTAAGAACCTTCTAAATGTATCATTGTTGCAGTGTTTATTATAGCACATAGGTAGTTCTTTGACTAGTTTCATGTGTTGCTTACATTTTTATTACTGTGTTTTAGTAGGAAACCTGAATTTATTGCTCCCAAAACAACCGTAAACTATGATTTTGTGTCCAAAAATAAAAAGTCACATTAAAGCTGGAAAAGGAAGATTTAACCTGTTATCTAGGGTATAGTATATCACAGATCAGCCTTTACCAAGTAGGTGGGAGTGTTATTACATTAACTATCGCCATAAATTTTTTAGGATTATAGAAATAACGTGATGACAATTATTTTGGACGCTACATATGTAAAAGTGTTCAGTTGCTTTAAATAAATTATTTGAGGACAGCACTGGGGGCGGCCATTGCCTGACTCCTACAAGTAATGCTCAGGACAGGGTAAGCATAATGCTGTGTGTGAACCTGCAAAGGTCTTCTCTGCCATAGGACTAGCTTTGGCTGGCTATTTGTATCTTTCTACACTGGGTGAAATTCTCAGCCGGTAATGGCCACCCAGATCAGTTTTAACTGGATTTATTATTTTGCTTGTTAAAGCGTATGTTTGTCCTTATTATCACTGCGCATTGGATAAAGAGTGCTCTGTTTCTGGCAATGGTATGTAAAGTTAAAAAGTAAATGCAAATACATACTGTAGTGTTTGACCTACTTAGACTTCCCGTTTCTCCTGTTTGTTGCAGATTCCTGTGTTTTAGCAATGCTTCATGCTGCTGTGGATTTCACAGTGAATGATATAATTGGCAAAAGTTTTGGTAGAAAAAGTTTGTAGCTTGCCTTGAACAGAGATAACAATGAACAAAGTTAAACATGTTAAACATAATACAAGAAGCTGTACTGGGAAAAGGCTAGCAATCACAAGCTAACTTAAAAAATGGTAAAACATGGAGAATTCAGGCCTAATGCATACAGATTAATATATTAACCACTCGCTCTCCTGATGATGTACCCCCCTTCAAGACCAAGCCATTTTTTGCGATCCAGCACTGTGTAATTTAACCACTTTAACCCTGGGAGGATTTACCCCCTTAACGACCAGACCAATTTTTGTGATACGGCACTGTGTCAATTTAACTGACAATTGCGCAGTCATGCAACGCTATACCCAAACAAAATTAATGTCCTTTTTTCCCCACAAATGGTGCTTTCTTTTAGTGGTATTTGATCACCTCTGCAGGTTTTATTTTTTTGCGCTATAAACAAAAAAAAAGACAGACAATTTTGAAAAAAAAGCAATATTTTTTACTTTTTGCTATAATAAATATCCCCAAAAATATATAAAAAAATAATCTCTGTATTTTATTTTTCTAATGACTAGCACATGCCAGAAGACATCAAGTCCCCAGGACCCACAGATTGGCTTCTGCTGTGAATGATCACAGCAAAAGCAGCCCGCCGGCAGAGTGCATGCTCCCCCTGCAGGCAGAGTGCCTGCTCCCCCTACACCACTAGAATACATGAATATTTCCCCTTGTTTTATCCCCTTAAAACATAGAAAGTACAGAAAAGCAATGGCTAATGTTCCAGAAACACTCACTACCTACCTTCTTGATATGAGAACACAGTGGGATTAATTTACTAAACTGTAAGTGCAACATACAGTGCAGCTATGGATGGTAGCCAATCAGCTTCTAACTTCAGCTTGTTCAGTTAAGCTTTGCCAATGATTGGTTCCTATGCAGAGCTGCACCAGATTTTGCACTGGTTTTAGTAAATCAACCAAGTGGAAAGAAAGGAGAAGTGGAAGGCGCGTGATCTGATGCTTAGATGAAGAAAATATATATATAAAAAATATATATATATATATATATATGTTTTAGTAAATCAACCCCTGTATATTTTTGACTTTGAATTCCAAAGTACATGGTGTCAGCCCTGCCTACTTCCTTTTCAATACATTACAGATCTCTCCTTATCACCTGCTCCTCCTCCCCATATATATAACTCCTTCTCGTGCACAGGAAGAGAGTACATGAAGTTATCAGCTAACAGATTTCTGGAAAAATCAACAGACATTTTTTACTTGTAAAACAGATATCTAAAAAACAGTTCCAATTATATATCTAACCAAAAGGAAGTAAAAAAAAAAATTATGAACAATGGTTTCTTAGTAGGTATAATGATGTCCTTGAAGAGACAGGTATAGGAAAGGATTTAGAAATATGAATTGGCTACATAATACTGAAGCATATTAATAGAAACACGTTTTATCCTATGACTCTCACTATGGAGTGTCCACTAGTAATACCCGTATGCACCTGAAGGGGGTGCAGTAATTCCTGATTCAGAATAATAAAAAGGCAACAGTGCAGGTATCCTAATAATGTTACTGCCCTGGAGTCTTGCCTGGAGTAGGTTCCTGAGACTATGCAAGATTGAATAATCACAGTTCTTTTCCATACTACACAATTCAGAAGTATTTTAAACTATTATGAATAATGGGTCTTAGCCGTGATAATGCTGCCCTCAAACAGTGAAGTTTACATAAGGATTTAAAATGTAATTAGACTACACCGTACTGAAGTATAAGTATATTAAAATGAAAAACCATGAAGTCATAACATTTTTCAGTACATTATCTTTTTGGACCGTTACACAAAATATATTTTTATTACAGGACTGTTGCTGCAATTTGGAAAAATGTAATTCACGAAAGCCTGTGTAAAACTAATGATTCAGTAGGGGGGATTTATGAAAACTGGAGCAGCCAGAAATTAGAGCAGTGGTGCATGGTAACCAACCAGCTTCTATCTTTCAAAAACACTTACCTTAGTCCCAATGATCTGATGCCCATAAAGTCCCTCTACGGAGCCAGCATCTTCTCCTTGGCTTTTCTTGTTGTTCTTCAGCTTTCTTAAGTTGTGACAGATAGGATATTCTACAGGGGATTGTGAACAGGTAGGTAAAGGTATTTTATTGCCTATTCCCTTTTTCTTTTTAACTTTAGTTCCACTTTAACCCTTTAAAGTCCACATTTTTCAATGAGATTGCGTGACTCAAAATGTGCTCTACCAAACAGTGGAGCAGAACGTTAACGGGTTAACTGAACAACCTGAAGATAGAAAGTGTTCCAAAAACAAATGACGATTTGTAACACCACAATGTGGCAAACCGTTAACACCCCCAGAACTGCCTCTTTGCTTTATGGGTAGAATGGCATAATGCAGAACCAGTGCACAACTGAATAGGCTGTAAAGCATATTGCTGGTTGCAAAAGGAGGTTGAGTGGCTCAAAAGAGACAACACCAGGGGACGAGTAAGTGCCGTGCACTGCAGCCCTTCTGGCTATGTCCAATGTTTACTAGTCTTTTTTTAGCAAGATAATGATACATACAAATTGCATTTCCAGCACATATTGCACAGTGAAATGTGACTTGGTCAACCTAATATGATAATAGAAAAAGCAGGTTTAAAGAAAAAATATGAAGACTGCTGACCTCTTTCTTAAAATTCTATTTGTATACCTGACTTACTGAAATGGGAAAGGGGTACACATTATGTGAACAATGAATGCGCTCTTGCCTTGATTCCAGTTACTCAAACCTTGAGGAGTTATTGTTCAAAGAATGATGTTATTAAGTCTCAAATGGTTTTACATTTTTATAACTTTTCTTTTCACTCTAAAACATTTTTTTAAATAAAATATTATTATTCATTATATAATAATTATATTATTATGTGATCATAATAATGTAGGGGTCAGATAAAAGGTATAGTGTAATTAACATGTTCAGTATTTAAAAGGGATGGTATTATACAGATTTACACAGATTTTTTTAATACAGATTTAGCAAGAGGGGCAACTTAGGACCCTTCCCAGTGGGTGATCCAATCAGGTCTGAATTTTTTCAGATGGATCTGATCGGAAGGTCCATATATTCATATGGACTGGTAGGTGTAAACAAACTTGTTCATTTATACCCACCTACCTCAGGATCCAATCAGGCCTGCTATAAAAAAAATGGAGGAGGACTGCGTCATCTTCCATTTGTGTGGACTGGATTGGAGGTAGCCTGGTGTAAATGGACAGTGGAGTCTGTATACTCCCAGCTGCCCCAGCAGAGCGGTGTCTGTTCCGTGTCTGCACTGCATAAACTCAATTGGCTAAAGCCCCATACACACGATCAGAAATTCTGCCAGCAAAAGTTGGATGTGAGCTTTTGGTAAGAAATTCCGACCATGTGTATCGGACCTTTGTTGGCAGAATTCCAGCCAGCAAAAGATTGAGAGCAGGTTCTCTATTTTTCGGTCGGAAAAAGTTCCGATCAGAAATTCCCATCGCCTGTACAAACTCTGACACGCAAAAATCCTTCACATGCTCGGAAACAATTAATACGAAAATTTGCTCTTGTGTACAGGGCATAAGACCTGTCAGCACCCATGTGAAAGGGCCCAAAGAAAGAAAGAAAGAGTAACAGAGAGAGGGTTGCTTACTAACAGTGCCAATTACCTGATTTCAGTATTTTCTCTGTTATTGACTCACATGCAGCACATAAACTCAAAACTCTTAAAATCCATTCCCACCAGCAGCTGCTGTGATGGAATGCAGCCATTGGAGCCCAGTATGATCACAATATTCCAATGCACTGTAATGTTCCAAATAACTGCAATGTTTAATTTTTGTATGCGTGTTCTAACTTTACTGAGACGTTGCAAGATGACATTTCATTAAAAGGGACCTTCAACCCGACCTTTTCATTTTTATTTTTGCCGTTCTTACCTTAAAAGCTGGGTTGTCTTTGAAAACATATTTACAAGCTCAGTAATTCCAGCATTGTCTAGTGTCAGCCCTCTGGGTCCCGTGTAGTCTCTTCTGATGTCATCAGGAGGCTGACTATCTTTTCTAGGTTCTTAGAGCCGATCCTATGATAATGGGTGGCAGTGCATGCATAGTGCAACAGAGATCGCCTGGCTCATGTGCAGTGCAACAGAAATTAACCTGAAGCATCCTGGGATGTGTAACATTAGTATCCCAGGAGGCTCTGGGCCGGGGGGATATCGTTCTCGCATAGGTAAGAAACCGAGAAGTGAGGTGCCAAGACCTACCAAAAAAACACTTACTCCAAAAAAATAATATCCAAGACGGAGGGCCAGGAGAAAGAAAGTCAAGTCTAGTACACACCAGTAGTTGTTTTTTCCGTTCAACCCAGCAGGGCTGAATGATAAAAAGCTGATGGATCAGAAGGATCCACTGTACTAACTATCAGGCGTTAGTACAACAATCTCCCCTGCTGTTCTATTATGTTCTGATCTGAGAGTGCTGATCTGGAGCCGATCGGCAGACCTTTTTTTGGTTATGACCTTTTGACAGAAGGCGGCCGAACGGCATTCGCCGGTGACATCATTGGTGGCTACACAAGTAAATATCTCCTAAATAGTGCATGTTTAGGAAATATTTACAGTATCTACAGGAAAGCCTTATTGTAGGCATACCTGTGGGTAAAACAAAAATATATGGCCTTTACTACCACTTTAAGTTCTATTAGCCCAACAAATTGCTATGTGGTGGAATGTGTTACATCTTGCTGTACTGAAATAAAGTATGTTATACTTTATTTTCAGCAACCAGTGTGGCCTGGTCTGATAAGAAACAAGGCTTTTTGCCCTGACTTGCATTGGGAGTACATTGGCAAAGCTGCCCAGCTCAGTCCCCAAGCACCTGCTGTGAACAGACCTTTGTTCTGCGTGTTTCTTTCAAGTCAGTGACAAAAACTATTGAAACAAATGTAATGGCATGAGAGCCAAGCAACCAGCATTTTCCAAATAAGTTTTAACAGAGCAACCTGTTTTTTCTCCCAGCACAGACTTTCTGTATTGGAACCTAATTGCATATTTTTTCTCTGTGTTTTTTTTCCTAGAATATAGTTTTTTTTAGTGCAAAGGAAATACATATTGTTATAGTGTTGTCTTATGAATCCTCCTGTTATCCTGTGTTTAAGACCATTCCAGGCTGGCAGTGTTTTTTTTTGACTATCTAGTATTTATGTAGCCTTTACAGCCTTTCACTCGGATAGGGCTTTCAGCAGTCTTTCGTTGGACTTGTACTGTCAGGTTTTCTGGAGTATTTGTTTTCTAAACTGTATTTTCTGTCTTGTAGAGTGCTTCCTGCTTGTTATCTCCTGAAGGTTTACATGAAGGTTACGTGTGTTTTTTGATGTCAAAACTTGTTTACTTCTGTTATATCTTGTTAAATAACTTCTACTCATTTATGATTTGCATTTGTGAATTTGGAGTACTACCTGAAAAACCATGGCTGTTTCTAAATAAGTAAACAGAATTATTACTTGGATTATGTTTCCCTGTACACCGATTTTTAGCATTAGTTAAGGTGTGCAGATTCTATGGTAGATACTGTGTGTTTAATATATATATATATATATATATATATATATATATATATATATATAGCTATATATATTGTCTGCATTTTATAATTGATTCTTGCGCTATAAGCAAAAAAATAGCATCAATTTTGAAAAAAACGTAATTATTTTTGCTATAATAAATTTCCCCTAAAAAAATATTTAAAACATTTTTTTTTCCTGAGTTTAGGCCAATACATATTATTCTACATATTTTTGGTAAAATAAATTGCAAGAAGTGTTTGTTGATTGGTTTACGCAAAATTTATAGCTTCTACAAAATATGGAGATAGTTTTATGGCATTTTTATAATTTTTTTTTTTGTGATGTTTTGTAATGGTGGCGATCAGTGATTTTTATTGGGACTGTGACGTTATAGCGAACACATCGGACACTTTTGGCACAATTTTGGGACCATTCACATTTATACAGCGATCCGTGCAATTAAAAATGAGTTGATTACTGTGTAAATGTGACTGACAGTGAAGGGGTTAACCACTAAGTGGTCCTGTAGGGGTTAAGTGTGTCCTAGGGAGTGGTTCTAGCTGTGGGGGGAGGGGCTGTGTGTGAAAGGACACTGATCACTGCTCCCGATCACAGGGAGCTGTGATCAGTGTCAGTGTCATTAGGCAGAATGGGTAAATGCTTGTTTACATTAGCATTTCCCCATTCTTCCATCCCGTGAGATGATCACAGGTATCCCCACGGACATCGAGTACACGGGACCCGCGATCACACTCACAGAGTTCCCGGCAGGTGCGCGCGAGCGCCCACAAGCCTCCTTTTAAAGGGCAACTTACAGGTATGTTAATCTGCCTGTATGTGCCCTTCTGCCTCAGTATATCTGCATGATGCAGTCGGGAATTGATTAAAAAAGTATTTATACCCCTTGAAATTTTCCACATTTTATCATGTTACAACCAAAAACATAAATGTATTTTATTGGAGATTTATGTGATAGACCAACACAAAGTGGCACATAATTGTGAAGTGGAAGGAAAATGAAAAATGGTTTTCAACATTTTAAACAAATAAATATGTGAAAAGTGTGGCGTACATTTGTATTCAGCCCCCTTTACTGTAATACCCCTAACTAAAATCTAGTGAAACCAATTGCCTTCAGAAGTCACCTAATTAGTAAATAAAGTCCACCTGTGTGTAATTTAATCTCAGTATAAATACAGCTGTTCTTTGGAGTCCTCAGAAGTTTGTTAGAGAACCTTAGTGAATAAACAGCATCATGGAGGCCAAAGAACACACCAGACAGATTCAGGATAAAGTTGTGGAGAAGTTTAAAGCAGGGTTAGGTTATAAAAAAAATATCCCAAGCTTTGAACATCTCACGGAGCACTGTTCAATCCATTATCTGAAAATGGAAAGCCTATGGCACAACTGCAAACCGACCAAGACTTGGATGTCCACCCAAACTGACAGGCAGGGCAATGAGAGCATTAATCAGAGAAGCAGCCAAGAGGCCCATGGTAATTCTGAAGGAGCTGCAGAGAACAACTATTAGTTGTGCAATCCACAAATCTGGGCATTATGGAAGAGGAGCAAGAAGAAAGCCATTGTTGAAAGAAAGCCATAAGAAGTCCCTTTTGCAGTTTGCAAGAAGCCATGTGGGGGACACTGCAAACATGTCGAAGAAGGTGCTCTGGTCAGATGACACCAAAATTGAACATTTTGGCCTAAAATCAAAATGCTAAGTGTGGTGGAAAACTAACACTGCACATCACCATGAAAACACCTTCCCCACTGAGAAACATGGTGGTGGCAGTATCATGTTGCGGGGATGCTTTTCTACAGCAGGGACAGGGATGCTGTAGAAAGATGGATGGAGCCAAATACAGGGCAATCTTAGAAGAAAACCTGTCTGCAAAAGACTTAAGACTGGGGTGGAGATTAACTTTCCAGCAGAATAATGACTCAAAAACATACAGACAGAGCTACAATGGAATGCTTTAGATAAAAGCATATTCATGTGTTAGAATGGCCCAGTCAAAGTCCAGACCTAAATCCAATTGAGAATCTATGGCAAGACTTGAAAATTGCTGTTCACAAATGCTCTCCATCCAATCTGACAGAGCTTGAGCTATTTTGCAAAGAAGAATGGGCAAAAATGTCACTCTCTAGATGTGCAAAGCTGGTAGGGACATCCCCAAAAAGACTTGGAGCTATAATTGTAGCGAAAGGTGGTTCTACAAAGTATTGACTCAGGGGGACTGAATACAAAGGCAAGCCACACTTTATAAAAAATTGTTGAAAGCCATTTATCATTTTCCTTCCGTTTCACAATTATGTGCCACTTTGTGTTGGTCTATCATGTAAAATCCTAATAAAATACATTTACATTTTTGGTTGTAAAATGACAAAATGTTGAAAATTTCAAGGGGTATAAATACTTTTTCAAGACACTGTAGTTTGAATAGGCCCAATTTCACCCAGCATAAAGCCTCTCTCACAGCACATAGAAGCTACAAGTAACTGGAGAACATTCTGTTTTGTGGGCAACACCCACCTAACGCCTATCAATTTTATACCTGTTCTGTGCCCTATTCTCTTCTGAAACAGGCACAATCTGCATCTTCACACAGTGGCAGACCATTTGTCCAGAGTGATGGCGCATCCCCAGGGGTTAGGTCCATGATGGCCTTGGTTCACAGAAAGTAGATTGAATGATATTAAGTGTCCTTTAACCAAGTGGAGTGCCATGTAGCGGAGAATCAAACTTTTAGATGGGGATAGTGCTGACTTAAAGGTGAGTATTGCAGGTAAATGTATATTATATTCTGGAAAACTTTTTAAACATTTTTGTGACCCAATGGTCTATTTTTAAGATGCACTGCATGAGCAAATTTGGTTTTACAGCCATTCAAATTGCCATAAGACAGAGCATCTTGTTGATTTGCATATCTTCTTTTTTTCTTCACTGGTAGATAACAGAGACTTAACTAACAACAGATTGGGAAAATGCAGTATCTACACATCTCAGACAACATTACAACTAATTGCTTACATTTATGTGCATGCCCTTGGTTTTCTAAGCACCAGGAGTCGTTGTAGTTAGCAGAGATTTCTGTAAATTCATTCAACTGAGAAGCACTAACAATATTGAGCGGACATGCCTTGGTTCAATTACAATCAGCAGATATTTCCTTTTCCATATTTTGTGAACTCTGCTGGACTAATCTGGGCCCTGCTGTTGCACATAGAAAGCCTCTTTATCCGTTTTTTTTAAGAGCAGCAAAATGAAATAGGTAGTCATGTAATCATTTACTTATCTCTTTGTATCAGAGCTTATGATGTTTGTAATGTTGGAAGCTGGCATTACTGTGTTTCAGAAACAATTATTTTACAGTACCATATACTTTGTAGAGAGAAAAAAGCAACAAATTATAGACCAAGCATCAAACAGCTGACAGAGATTAACCCTTGTCTGCCTGAAATATAGCCTCCTCTCAGATGTCCTTGTCTATATCATTTATAATATATATATATATATATATATATATATATATATATATATATATATATATATATATATATATATATATATATATATATATATATATATATATATATATTTATTTATTTTTTACAGTTTTGTCAAATTAATTTTATTGTTTTTTTCTCTTTCTTAAAATTGAATTTGTTAAGGCTATATCATTCATATTTGCTGATTGATTGTCTTTGTGTACAGCCTATTCTATTCCATAGACCAGATTACAAACATAGGTTCCTAAGTCAGCTGTTGGCTCTTAAATAATCACCTGCTATAATGCCTTAGTTTATAAAGCCAAAGAGTAATGTACACAAAAGCAGTAACTCTGGACAACCTAGCAGATATAAACTTACATGGGTCTAACAACAAAATCGATGGCATATTTACTGCTGCATCCAGCTTTGGCTATAAATGCATGTATACGCGAATTACAGTAGGTTTTCAAAACCTATTTCATGACATTTTGACTCTGTTCTCTCATCAACAAATACAATCTACTAAGATAATCATTGCTTTCTAAACAGATTAATATTTGTAGCCCCTCTTTCTCCTATTATTTATCTACATCATTTATTTTATTTCTCTCTTTCTATCCTTTCTTGGGGGACATTTTAACTCTCCCTTTACAGGACGATATATCATAATGTTGGCTGTAGATCAACCATGTAAAAGGAACAACAGGTTGCCAACCATTGAAATGTTGATACTGTTAGTGTATTTATGAATTATTGTTTTATCTATTTCAGACAAAGGTAGATAGTTTATGAACACAGTTAAGGCACAAATAATCAAAATAAAAGAGAAATTTAACTTACAAATGCAATTGGAAACACATACATTTTGTCATTCCTATAATTTGTAATAGCCTACCAAATTCATCTACGAATTGCTAGTCTATGATTGATTAGACATTTCTCTAAGCATTAAGTCTATAACTAACTGGTTCAAAAATAACCCAATTATCTCCTTTTTTTTAAAATGTGTTATTTGTGCCCTATCTCATTCAGGAACGTGGCACTGGTCAAAGTACCAGATTCGGCAGATTAGCAGTCACATGGTACATGGTCATACGTAGTTATTAATCTCAGCACACACAAAACAATTGACAGTTTAAAAGATGTGGATATAAACTGAAGATACTTACCGTACTTAATACATACTAAACAAGTGCACAGCTTGCTTGCTTGCTTCGCCAAATGCTGGGTTTATCCAAATTGCTCATAGGAGGGACATGGGTAAATAAACCTGAAAATAAATCTATCTGGGGCAGCTGTGCATGGTAGCCAATCAGCTTCTAACTTCCGCTTGTTCACTTAAGCTTTGACAAGAAATCCTGGAAGCTGATTGGTTTCTAAGCAGAGCTGCACCAGATTTTGCAATTTCCAGTTTTAGTAAATAACCCCCTATGCTCTTATTACTGTGCCACACATGAGAGTCTAGCAGGCACATAGTCACTACAATTGTTTTTTGTTTTGTTTTTATAAAATGTAACTTTCATTATACAGTACATGCTTTTCATCCTACCCCAAAATAGAGCTTTATAAAATAGTGAATTCTTAGAAACCAAAGCAAAACAGGGTCTGTGGGTACACTTAAAAGAAAGTGGGATAAAATAAATGCCATCAATAGTGTCAGTTGGAATAAAATATGTTTTAATAGTGCTAATATAGAGTAACATATGTCTCATTGTTGGTCTTAGTTGGAGAAACTAAGCCCCATTGTTGATGTCAGTGGAATAAGATAATCCACATTGCTGGTGTTGGTGGTATAAAAGAAGCCCCATTGTTGGCGTCCATGGTATACTGTAAAATAACCCTTCTGTATCTTGTAGTTCTCTTATTTTGCGAGTGTGAATATGTGATGTGAAGTCCCCAGTTATGCAAAAGTATTTAGGGCAGATCTGTGGGAGAAAGCTTAGCATCTTGGAATCTGCGGGACAGCCCATGGTTCTAGCATAAAAAAGGCCTGTTGAAAAGTATAGTAATTCATAGCAACTAATCAAATATTAGTTTACCAAAGTCAAGTCAAATTAAGTTTTCAGTTTGACTTTTTGCTTAGTACTTAATTCTGGGTCATTTGACTAAGACTGTTAGTAGTTTACAATGGCAGGAATAATTTAGCAGAAGACTATGCAACTTCAGAGTAATCAGACCACCATTAATATACACAGTGATTTCTTTATTCTGATATTTTGAAATATATGAACTAATGCACAATAGCACAACAACTAAGACAAAAGCTTCAAAAAACACAGCCAGTAGGAAACAGGTAAAAATGTATTATGTCGCATACACACAATCGGAATTTTGGTCGGAAAAAGCTCTGATGGTTTTCCTGATGGAATTCACTCAAGCTGTCTTGCATACACACGGTCACACCAAATTCCGACCGTCATGACATAGAACACGTACGACAGGACTAGAAAAGGGAAGTTCAATAGCCAGTAGCCAATAGCTTCCATCTTGTAGTTGAAGCTGAGCATGCATGAGTTTTTGCACGTCGGAATTGCATACACACAAACGCATTTTCAGATAGGAACTTTCTCCAACCGAAAAAATTGAGAACATGCTCTCATCAGTCTTTTGCTTGCCAAATTTCAGATCGTGTGTACAGGGCTTTAGATAAAATGTACAAACCTTTAGGGTTAAATCACAACAGCCACTGTATTATGACGCAGTGGCTGGTGCGTGGTGTGGTCCGGTGGGACCACTGCACTGTACGGCACTGTTTCTTTTTTTTATAAACTTTATTAAAATGCCACACAGACATTTAATAGAATTCAACTGGCAGTCATGCGGTGCAAAGCAGAGCCTCTCACTGCGCTGTGGTGTGTTGAAAAAAAGTAGTGCATGCAGTACTTTTTTCAGTGCACCATGGCCTCACACCACTGTAGAACAATGGTGGGAACCTGGTACACAGCAGACAAGGCATTTGTCCCTTGTCATGCAGTGGATCTGTGCTGGAATAACCATACAGCGCAGTCCCACCAAATCTGGTGTGAATGGACCCATAATATCTCTAGGTGGTAAACTCCTTCATTATACAATAAGTAGTTTGATATAAGTTGTAACACACTGTATTCCTTTTTTCTATTTTACTAGAGTTTTGTGCAAAGCAGTTCTATTTTCATCTACAAAGCTTGAAGGAATATAGAAAAAAAATACTCTAATTTCTCTGTAGATTTGCAATATACACATCAGATCTGAGATGCCATTCACTGAAAACTTTGTCATTGTTCTTTTTGTTTTTAAATGGTAGTTATACACTAGATCTCTGACTGCTTATTAGAAAGCACTTTAGCACTTTGCTAAAGGCCTGCAGTTCCCCACAGAGACTTCTTTGCAGCATCATAGTAATCATGTATTACTAATTCTATGCTTCAGATGCAAAGCAGTGTTCATCCAGTCTTTGTGATTCAGTTCTTGCACAAAGTCTGTCTTAGTGAGGCTGTGTCTACCATGAGTATTCTTTGTGGGCCTGTGCAGGCTCCTTTTCTTTTCATTATTAAACAATGTTTTCTTGTGTCCTTGAGTAAACGGAAACTCATCCTAATGCCTGACTTTTATATTCTACTAGATTACCCTTTTCTTCAATGAATGCTAGCTTTGGTCAAAAAACGGAAACATACAGTACACTGTAGGGTCATATAAGTGTTTATATTGTGTGGTTAGCCTTAAATGTGTTGTACACTTTCAAATGTTTTGTTGTTTTATCTAGGTTCTAGTGTAGTTATATTCTGTGTGCTGCTTATTTGCCTTACCTTACCAAACACTGTCAATGTTAACCACGATAAGACAGACAGATCCAAGGGCTGGCTTCAGCTCAATCTGAGCTCAACCATTAAGCCCTATTTGGGTGAAACATGTCAGAGGGGTATGTCCTCTGGGACATTGAACTGAGTCCAGCCCTTGGATCTGTATTATCATGGTTAACATTGACAGAGTGAGGCTTCTCCGTTTATAGACTAAAGGCAGTGTTCATGCATTAACCATGCCATGCCACATGCCTCATGTTTGAACATAAACAGAAACTTCTGATATCAGAATGTTAGAATTTACTGTACTATAGGCTGCACATACAGGGCAAAAAATGACACTGTGGGGTTGATTTGCTAAAACTGGACAGTGCAAAACTGACGCAGCTATGCATAAAGACCAATTCGCTTCCATGTTTTTTTTTGTCAAAGCTTAAAGTTATTGTAAAGTCTTGTTTTTTTTCCCCTATAAAAATAATAAACATTTTATACTTACCTACTCTGTGTAGTGGTTTTTCACAGAGGAGCCTGGGTCCTCCTCTTCTGGGTCCCTCTTTGCTGTTCCTGGCCCTTCCCTCCTGTTGACTGCCCCTACAGCAAGTAGCTTTCTATGGGGGCACCAGAGCCAAGTCACAGCTCCCTGTGTCCATTCAGACATGGAGCTGTGGCCTGGCCCCACCCCCTCTCTCTCCTGCTTGGCTGACTGACTTTGCTTAACAGCAGCGGGAGCCAATGGTGCCATTGCTGTGTCTCAGCCAAACAGGAGGGAGAGTCCCAGATGGCCGAGGCACAAGTGGACATCGCTGAAAAGAGATGGGGTTCAAGTAAGTATTGGGGGGGCAAGGGGGGCAAGGGGGGCTGCTGTGCACAGAAGTCTTTTTTAACTTTATGCATAGAATGCATTAAGATAAAAAAAATTATGCCTTTACAACCCCTTTAATTTAACAAAATAAGGTTAGAAGCTGATTGACTACACACAGCTGCACCAGAATTTGCACTTTTCAGCTTTAGATAATCAACCCCTATGTAACTACATGATCAATGCACATTTTATGCAGATGATGCACAAGGTGCAAGTAGAAAGGTTTAAAATGTCTTTAAAATATATGGACATACAGTTGCAAAAGAAGAACTTTCCGCATTTGATCTATTTTAGACCTAATATTTTTGCAGTATCACATAAATTGTGAAAGTTGGAAAGTCACCCCAAGGAGTTATAACATTTGTATGAGCAAGACATCAAGTACAGAAGGGTTAAAACTGTATGTATTTTTGCTGTCTGTGTCCCTTCGGGAAGATTTCTTTGGTGAAAACAGTAAATGAGAGGAAATAACCTGTCTAACAGTATGCATTAAAAGCAGGGGTTTAGTCCATTGTGGCGACACTTATAAGTTAGTGTTAGGTACCACAGATACAAGGGTGCTGTGACGAGGCTCTGTGGCGTAAGCATGCATTTGCAAATGTGTGCAGACTAAACTCCTGCTTTTAACGCATACTGTTATCCCTTGTACACACGGTCGGACATTCTGACAACAAAATCCGTCGGAATTTGTCTGACGGATTTTGTCCGAAACTTGTGTTGCATTCACATGTTCGGACAAAGTTGTCGGACAATCCGATCGTACGTAACGTGATGACGTTATTTCGTTAAGACAGGACTACGTTCAGGCTAGTAGCCAATAGCTTTGGTCTAGGAATTAAATCTGAGCATGCGTGGCACTTTGTGCGATCGAAATTCTCTACACACAATCGGACAATGTCCGATCGAATCATGTTGTCAGAAAGCTTTATAGCCCAGCTCTAAAATTTTGTCCGTCAAATATTCCGATGGAAACAGTCCGATGGAGCCCACACACAGTCAGATTATCCGACAACACGGGTCGATCAGACATTTTTCGTCAGAATGTCCGACCGTGTGTACAAGGGCTTAGACAGGCTTAATTGCTTGTCTGCGAGCTGGTCAGTAAGTAAGTTTGTTTTTTTCCTTTGGATTTATCCTTGGCCCTGTTTATACCTGATATAGCCTTCCAATGCTGCTTACTGCGATAGCCAGCTATAAATGGGGGGCAAGTGGCATCTTTTTTGTATCACTATAGGTATGAAAAGCCCTTTTATCAACTATTTAGACAAGAATATTTGTGTTTTACATAATACTTCAAGTCCATTTTTCCATGTAATTACTTTGTTTCAGCTTTCTATCCCTTAACTCACTGTCTCACCTAGATATTTTTAACAGAAGATAATCAATAGTTTTTTAGCCTCTGGCTAGCATAACATTATATCTGATAATTGCTTGTTTTTCATTTCCTCCGCTATCTGAAAACCATTTGCTGCAGAAAGTAGTGTGCAATAAAGGTTACAATGAGGAGGGGGAAATAAGTTTTTAGCTCCTTTATTTTCAATTAGGTGACAGCCGAAGTGAGAGATTCTGCTTGAAAAGATACACTATCTGGATCACTGTCTGTATCTAGACACGTGTAGATTGTCTAATCTGTAGCAAGGGTGGAAGGTCACAATGAATGGCAGCAAGGAAATATGCATTTTTTCTGCTTTACATCCTCCTTGCCAGTAATAAATAAATAAATAAATAAATGAAAACTTTTCAAGTGTGCATTTTGCCTTGTCCTTTACTGTAGCTGGATTTATTCAACATTTACATATCCAGTTATGTCCCTTTCCTGTTAGACTGAACATTACTGTCAGGCAGAATAGTACTTTTCGGAGGGTATTATTTTCCTGGGAATGACAGAATCTCTATTACACACAAAGCTGACCAATAAGACAATTATTAAAGTGTAACTAAAGCCAAAAACAACAATGTCATCTATTTTAGTTTACCAGTCCTTAGATGTGGTGACTACATTTTTACATTTTTCAGGATTTTTTCTTTTTTGTTTCTCAAGGTTATCCTGCCAGTAATAAACTCCATGTCCTAGGATGACAAAGCTCACTAACCATACTGTCTCTATTGAGGAACAGTGTTGTGACTCTAGGCCAGCCTTTCTCAATGTTTTTACCCCAAAGGAACCCCTGCAAACATTTTAAAGTGTCAGGGAACCCCTGCTAATATTTGCCCACTATCTGCCACTGACAGCTTGGTGCCAGATGCCACAGCATATCTTCAGAGGTCTCGTGGCACCCATGCTTCAATGGATCAGGTCTGTTTTGGCAGAAAAAGGGAGACCTACTTAATATTAAATGGGTGGTTATGTTACAGTGGGTGGTCATAACGTAAAGGCTGATCAGTACATAAGTGTATGTTTGATGTGCTGCTGCAGACAGTGTAGCCTTCTTTCTTTAGCACAAGTTTTCAGTCATCAATTTCTAGAAAGAAGCAAAAATATGTGATGGTACTCTGAAATTGAGGAATTGCTATGAGTCAATGTGCATTGCATAAAGAGTTCCCAAGATTTAATGGCATATTACATGCAACACACATACACACACACACAGGACAAACATGTATTTTGCCAAATGTCATATTTTGCCAACGTAAAAGTTCTTAACATTGACAAGTCAACATGATTGTAAAGTGAAGGCTGTGTTGTATAAAAGAGCACATAATGTGGCCACAGCATGAAATTAATCCATACATCAAGGAAGCTTATACAAACACGACAGTGCCATGGATGCTTTCCAAAACAACAAGGACTTTGATAATGATAAATAAGGGTATTTTAAGTTAAAATGCGCCATCAGATATTTTCTGTGAAAGCAGAATAGAAAAAATGCCCTGAAGAAGAAAATGCTTCATAGTTATTGATGTATTTCAAAGGCTATAAAAGGCTTCTCAGCTGTGGTTGATTTTCCAGGTGGCCTGTTGGAAACAACAAATGAAAATTAAGAGACTATTAGCAGTTTGTCGTTGCAGAGAATAGTTCTGCCATGTTATATTTCCAGCATTTAAAAACACACACATATTCTGGAAAACCTCCTGGATCGGTAGCCGCCTCTGTAGCAATTAGAGGTGCTAATTAGGATTTTATAGAATTAATACCAATATACCCTTCATCAGACAGAAAGTTGTTTAGGTGCATGTCCCTGCCAAATCAATCTCATTTTGCTGCTTGAGGCACAGGTACAGAAGAGGATATATTGACATTGCCTTGCTTCATTAAGCAATGCAAATAATGTTTTGGGGTTTAATAGCAAAGTAAATTTGCTATAATGAATACTGATGTCTTAAGCAAAGAAATACTATACTAAGAATTCAGCGTACGCATGGTTTCTCTTTTAACTGTATAATGAAAAAAAGCAGAATTTAATATGAAAAAAATAGATTACATTTATCAAATGATCTCAAACAGCAGAGCAAATTATGAAAACAAAACTCACTCAAGTAGGAGCATTCTTGGGGGCATATTTAAAAAGCTATAAATGGCAGTCATTCACCGACAAATTGTTTGGTAATTTGACATTCATTTCTTTGGTTGCATATATCCAGTGGACATTTGACACTCTGCAAAAGGGCTAGCTGGTGTGTGGCTCAGCGTTCAAGCAACATGTCCACATGCAAGCAGCCAGACACCTTGTGGTCCTAGTAATGTCTTCTGTAAACCAAGTGAAAATATATATCATACCTCAGCTCTACTGCTCAATCCAAAATTCTGTGCTGGAGACAGGTGCACCGGCTGGGATGTTCTGTCCCCAGTGCTGTCAGTCCATAGTGAAAAATGCTGGCAATGCGGTTTGCTCCTCTATGAGAACTTCATTTACTTCATGTGAATAAAAACAGTGTGCAAATCTCTGTACAAATCTAATGCATTTTGGCTAATACAGCCTAAGGCTGTGTTAGCCGAAAAAAAACATTAAAATTTGTACATTGTGCCTTACTACATGTAGCAAATAAAGTTCTAAAAGAGGAGTTTACTGAGTTGCAAGAATTTTTCACTATCTTCTGTAAATCCCAGTGCCCCCAAACATTATCTATATGACCCCAGTGTTACTTATTCCATTTGTTCCTCCAGTAATCCCAGTATATTAAAGCCGGTATCCAGATCATTTGACCCCAGTATACTCCAGCCTGCACCCTGTTACAGTGACCATGTGCACTCCAGACTCTATCATGTTCTATTGACCCCATATACTCTAGCTTGCATCTAACTCTAGCCTGCCATAGATTGTTACCTACTAATGACATGTGTTTCCAAAATCCCTGTGCTGCAAGAGATACTATTCTTCATATCCATCTTCAGAAGCTACATAGATATATTAGTGAATTACACCACCACAGGATGGTGTTGTGGGTGTATAAGTGGTGGTACAGGGTACCACAACCTAGTAGTTAGAATTTATACATTGGGAAGAATTATGGACTTTACCAGTAATAAAAACTAAACTTTTTATTTATAACAAATTACATATATTGCCAAAAAAAAAGATTAATGCAGACTCATACAAACGATCACTAGCATATCCAACTCTGACCGCTGGATCAGGGCCAGTGCATGTGGCAGCCCTGATAGATAACCTCAGCATAGCTGGCGTAGGATACTGTTGCAGATTGTAAGCTCTACATCTTTCGCGATATACGCTTTTTCTGGAGCTTTTTTGATGTTTTCCATGGTAAGTATACTATTGGGGACAGCATGGGTAGTAATTCCTCAATATGGACAAGGACATGAACATGATAGTTTAAACAACTTTTAGCAAGATCACAAGCTTAGGATGACATCTAAAATAGTAAATCAGTGCTATATAACTAAGTACATTAACACTGGTAATTAGTGAGGTAAGCGACTAATAACTAGCCAGATGCACCATTAATGGGCTATAATATCTAATAATCACTATGAGATCTCCGAAAGAAGTGTCATACGGGATTAAATGAAAAACTCTCAAGATAACATTCTTAAACAAGTCATCAGGACATTGATCACAAATGGTGTAGATGTCTGACACAAAGCTGTCTGCTTGGAGGAATCATAGAAAATGGAATGAAACCCTTCTGATTCAATCCATCAGCATGAAAACCCATCACCCCTTGTGGGTTGCTCTGGTAAAGACCAGATGGCTCCTTAGACCCTGCAAACATGCAGTGTTTTTCAAGGGTCCTTACCTTTGCCAAATGTGCAGGCATGCTCAGTCCTATTCCTTTGGTACCACTGGTTATCCTTCTACTCCAAGACTGAGCTGGTGCCCTGTGTCTCATGTATGTTATAAGTTATGTGACTGAAGCTGTATGGAAAAAAAAATAATAATAATAAGTAAGCCAACCTGTGTATTGCCCATGCAAGGTAAAGAAACAAACAACTTACTTTTTCTTTGTACAGCCAGCCTAAACAAAGAAAGCTAAGGTTTACTTTAGTTTTTTTTTTTTAAGTGAAATGACATTAGCTACTACAGAAAGAATCTAAAAATCTATATATCTATAAAAATAACCGAAAAAAGCATGTAAAAATGAAAGAGCCATTAAAATGACTTTAGGATAAACATTAAAATACCACGCACATCCACTATAAAAGCACCATATTTTCCCTTTAATGTAATGAGATAATTAGCTCTATTTCAAGATTAAGTGGTAGTAGTATTTACTGTAATGTAAATGCTCTTTCACATTCTGTGAATTTGCACACCATCCTATATGTATTTAGTATTCCATAGTAACTTCAGGCAGCACATCATGCCAGGGTGATCCTTTTCCTGCTTCTGAATGCTCTTGTATGTGCCCAGAATTCTAAGCTGTTGAACAAGCATTACAAACAACTGTGTAATTTTTTATGCAGATGCACCAGTGTTTTCCAGTGCTAGCACATTAGTAGTAAACTTTGCATGTATTATGCATGCAGCACTGGAGCTCAAGAAGCTGCTAAAAGCTGTGATTGTCCTACTGTATAAGGGAAAAATTACATTAAAATTCTTCAGATACATTTACAGCCATTAGATGTTTAAAATTGCTTAATGCAAGTGGCTTACTTCAGAGAGAAAGAGAAGCAGACTCTAGCAATTTCGTCCTTGATATCTTTTCTATCTGTGTCGCACTTTCTTTGGAATTTACATAATAATGATAGAAAGAGTTGCAGCACACGTCCCAACATTAGTTACTCTCCCAAAAGGCTAAAAAAATGCAGCCGATTTAAGCAATCTAGGTCAAAAAAGACCTCGATTTTACAGAGGAGGACATTTTTGCGGAGCATTTGTATTCACTGGAGAGGAGGAATGACAGAGTGAGCCTCTTCTTCTAAAAGTCCCCAGTGCCACCGACGGCTGACAGCAAACCTGGACTTGCGCCCAATTAACAAGAAGGCAGTCATAACGTACAAGATTCATAGACAAAAAATGGTGCACAGTGGGATGATTCTTCAGTTTTAGCTACTCAACAGTCACCAGCCCGAGAATTGCTATTCTCTTGATGTAGAATTTATATGGTGACGTGAAGACACTAATGGTATCAAAACCTATTACGGAAATGTAGCGTGTACAATACAGTAGAAAGATAAACATAAGCAAGTCAAATGATTTATTTGAGAGCGAATATGCGCTAGAGTGTTCCACAATGGCAGCAGCTGAAAATGCCTTTAATAACCTGGCCAGTAGCCAACTAATCATACTTCCATTTGCACATCTGGGCACCATTGACTTAATGCAATAAAATAAATATCTATCTGTAGGTGATGGCTTTAACTATGTGTGTGCCATATAAGGAGGATTTTGTGTTTTTTCCTTTCTTTTATTAAATGATACTACTTTTTGCCATGTAGAGGTAGACAGCTATAGAACATTATCTGCTGTGTGGGACCAAGATTGTTCTGTTTGTTATATGATTGATTAGACATTTCTACTGTTTAGGTGACCAATAGAAATATGAAGCTCAACACCAGATTTTTTATATATATGACAAATATAAAGAGCAATTCCATGAATTTTAGGAGTTACTAATGGTATCCAGTAAACACAGAAACTGTTCTAAATCAAAAAGTTAATTAAGTTAATCTTATTATAAGTTCTTTTAATTCCCTGCAGAATAAGCACCCTTAGCTATATAGAATGCCAATAGGATATAGGAGACCTGCAGGAGTGTACTTTTTGAAGCCTGCTCTATATAACTTCTCCTCTCTGTGCTTCCTGAAGCATCACCAGATTTCCCAGCAAGGTGAAGGTCCAGTTATGCTAAAAAAGCACCCAGACACACAAACATCTTCTATTGGACTAACTTTTAAGGTTGATACAGTATTTTTGCCATTCCCAACAGATCATAGTAGAATATCCAAGGTTATGTTGTGCTTATGCCACATAAATAACTTCTGCAAATGTAGGTTTTCATGTGGTATAAACTATTTGATTATATCTAATAAAGACAAATATACCATATGACGTATTCCTAAAAACATTGGGGGGCACATAGTAACCAATCAGCTTTTGGCCTCAGCTTGTTCTGATCTGTGTACCTGCTCATGCACACATGTCACATTTTGATGTGGCTGTGTCCATGAAGCCACTGCATCTGCATCCTCTGGTATTGATTGTTTGTGCATAGCTCTAAGGCAAATTCAGATGCAGAAAATTGCAAGACAAGTGTCAATGCCCATCTGAAGAAACCCTCAAAGTGGAAGTCCAGTCAAATCCCAACCTACTCCCACCTACTATAGAGCAAATCCTACTATACTTATCTATTATGAAGGAACTCCCGTCCAGTCACATGACTATCTTCCAGCACTGGCTTCAGTGTAGAGGAGGAACAGCTGAAAACTGAGGCCTATAGTAAGCCTATGGGTGATGTCACCAAATAGGATCTGCAGTCATTGTTGGCAATAACTCCTCTTCACTGAATTTGACCACTGGGGAGATCATGTAACCAGACAATAGCACCCTCAGCATAAGTATATACATTTTTCCTTAGACAGGGTAGTTATAATAGACTTAGAATAAGGAGCACATTTAAAAATAGTTAGGATTTGACTGAAATTCAACTTTAAAGGTGTTAGTAAAAAAATGTGAACCCATCTACATTCAGACGCATATAATCCAGACATGGTAACTTATATACGCTGCTCAAGATTCACAAGCTAATAAATCCAAGCAGACCCAGCATAACACATAGGAATACACTCTCTGAACAAATCTCAGGCCTTGTAAAAATAGTGCTAAAACCATTAGTCTCAAATACTGATAGTTTCCTGCAAGATACAACTGATTTTCTAAAAAGGTTCAACATTATAACATTGTGACTTGGAGCACACATTCCTTAAGAACATACAATAAAAGTCCTTAATATATACAGTATTATTGCTATTTTGATGATATTTTCATAATATGGACATAAGGTGAAGAAAATCTGAAAACAGTTTACCTATTGCTTAATATGTTTCACCCATAAATCAAACTAAATTTGAATATTCAAGCACACAGTTTAGCTTCCTAGACACTAGAGTATCCATCAGGGATGACAAACTGCACACCTAAATATACAGGAAACCCACTGACCAATGCATTTATCTCCACAGTTTTGGCTTCCACCCCCACACAATAAACGTTCTATAATATACTGTCAGGCCACCGGATACCAACACATATACTCTGACCCAGAAGACAGAAACAAATATCTCAGAGTACTATCCAAGTCTTTCTATAAGAAGGATTACAACAAAACCATCAATACAAGCATAAACACAGCCTTGAAAACTCAAAGAGATAATCTCCTATAATAGAAAGAAGAAAAAAAATGAAAAACTGTACCTTTTGTAATCACTTACAATACAACACTGTAAGAGATAAGAAAGATAATCAAAGATTTGCAACCCATAACAGAGGATGAAACGCTGAAAGAAATATTCCAACAACCCCAAATGCTGGCTTTCAGGCAACCACCCAACCTCAGACATAAATTAATCAGAAAATATAATTTTAATTACAGAGGTGTAATTTATGCAACCAAGCCTTAAAAAAAATGCTGAGCACTGTGTAGCCAAATCAATTCAATAAAAATGTAACACATGCTAAAGGGGCCTTCAGTATTACAGGATCATATAACTTAACATCCAGTATTGTTGCGTATCTCATCCAAAGCAACAACGGATCTTACATTGGTGAAACAGGGCAGAAATTATGAAAAAAAAAATAATTTACTTTTCTTAAGGAAGATGATTTCTGCACACCTGTTGTACATTATTTATCACAATCAGATCACTGTATGAAAGGCATGAATTGATATGTTTTAGTTCTTAATGGGAACTTTTTTTTAAAACAACACATATTTATTTTGTTTTAACAAGACATAAGTACAGGGTCAACATTCATAGATCAACACAAGTGAAGTGAATACAGAGAGTACAGAACTCAGATATGTTTCAGGTGTAAAGTACATAACCAGTAAAACATTTTTAGAAATTTGGCCAAATGCTTCAAGCTTTATGAAATTTTTTATATGACAATGAGTTGAAAGCTAGAAATTTCTCATACATTTTGTTCATGTGGACAGTATCAATTATCTCTGATAGGTTGGGAGCTAACGTTGACTTCCATCGCCTTAGTATTAGAGACTGAGCTGCTAGGAGTATATGTGTAACAACCTGTCTATAGTTCTTAGGGTATTTATCTATACCTATATTGAGAAGAGCCAGTTCAGGGCAGGGGGATATAACCACACCCGTACATTAGGAAATGCATTTAAAAACTTGGTTGCAGAAGCTAGTTATTGTTGGGCACTCCCACAAGACATGCACTAGAGTCCCTACTTGGCCACAATTCTGCCAGAATGATAGAAAGTGTGTCATTTCCCAATGGGTTGTGCAGTGGGAAGTCTTGAAGATAGATTGGAGGGCATTCCTCCATTGTTCTTGGGTAAATGTGCATTCTAACTCCTTTTCCCATTTCTACATGAGGTTTGTCTTGCAAAACTTGTTTTTATCTTGTACGATACCATAGAAAAGAGAAATTTCTTTATCTTTGTGTCCTGAGGACGTATAGAAGCTCCATGCTTTTGTATGTGTGAGTAGTCTCTCTAGGGGGTATTTTGATAAGAAGTGTAGTATATGGGTAAGTGTGAACATGTATGTTTGGGGTAGGCAAAATTCTTCTATCAAAGACTTTCTGGTTTTAAGTTTGTTATTGCCATACAATTGAAGTCATGATGTTTGGAGAGCTGTCTTTATACTTTGAGTGAGGCTCGTGTGGGAAGAGGGAGAAATGTAAGATCCTAGGGTTTCCACAGGTCATTCATTAGCAACATGCAGAGAACTCTGTAACAAGTACTGATATCACTGGCAAACAATCTAAACAAAAATTGCTAAGAATATTCCCCACCGATCCCAGCGCACACAGAAACAAAAGATGATATAATTTGCAAGCTGCTATCATACAAAAGATAAATCATAAAAATTATATAGTATATAGCCCTCGTGAATCTATTGTCCAATATATACCATATTGACAGCGCTAAAACAACAAAACAATCATTCTTAAGAGGGTAGAAGCCCCATGGTTTACAACAAAAACCACAGTAATGTCCTTAAAAAGTCCCACACATCTGAGGATGGGATTTTAGTTGAAACACCAAAATGATGGAAAACAGAAAGAAAAGTCCATCTCCAAGAAAAGACCACCAGTGCAGAAAGAGCTTGTTAGCCGGTGACACCCCTTATGGTAAAGCACTCACCAGAACCCAATGGGTTAACAGGCACCTCTTTATAAATAGTCTTTCACTGGTATTCCTCTGTACCCAATTCCTGTGTCCTCATAGATTTTTCGGATTTAACACTTCACTCCCAGCAGCAAGTTCACATATAGAAAACAGCAAAAAGAGGTTCCATAGTGCAAACTGCTTTATTCTTTTAAAAAATTTGTGCGCATATACACCATACGTACATAATCAATAAAAATTCATTCACAGAGATGTAACCACTAGAACAACCGGATTTGTCTCACCGCGGCTCCGGGCGTCTTAGATCGAATGCAGGCTCGGCTTCCACGGCGGGTCCCGGGCAATCGTACAAATCGACCGCTCTGTAGTTACGAATAGCTGCTTGGTCACGCCCATACGCGTTTCGTCATCACGTCTTCATCTGTGGGCGTGCTTTACCATAAGGGGTGTCACCGGCTAACAAGCTCTTTCTGCACTGGTGGTCTTTTCTTGGAGATGGACTTTTCTTTCTGTTTTCCATCATTTTGGTGTTTCAACTAAAATCCCATCCTCAGATGTGTGGGACTTTTTAAGGACATTACTGTGGTTTTTGTTGTAAACCATGGGGCTTCTACCCTCTTAAGAATGATTGTTTTGTTGTTTTAGCGCTGTCAATATGGTATATATTGGACAATAGATTCACGAGGGCTATATACTATATAATTTTTATGCAGAGAACTCTGGTTGGATTAGATTTGCTTCTATTTTTACCCATAGGGGAGATTCTCGTTTAACTAACCAATGTTTTATTTGATCCAGTTGCACTGCCCAGTTATAATCTAGTAGATCTGGCATACCTGCACCCCCATCGATCTATGTTTGATGAGAATAGGACTTGTGCAGCAAGCCTTCTCCCCCTTCCAGATGAACTTAAGGAGGAGACTCGACAGGGTTGTCATTTGTTTGACTGGGAGCGATATCGGCAGAGTTCTAAAGAGTTATAGAAGTTAGGGTAGTATGTTCATCTTAAAGGCTGCTAGCCTACCACCCTATAAAAGTTCAAATTGGGAAATTTGGTTTAGTTCATTGGAGATTTTTGGAATTAGAGGTGTGATATTAAGGGGAATTAATTAATACATGTTGGCTGTAAGGGTAATGCCCAGATATTGTACTCCTTCCTGACTCCATGGAAATGGGAGTTGGGACTTAAGGGTATTTAATGTGGAGGTTTTTACTCCAAGGTCTAATATTACTGATTTTGAAGTGTTCATCTTGTAATATGATATATCACTAAATTGTTGCAGCACTTGGTAGGCTATGGGGAGGGATTTTGTCAGATCTGTCAACATTAAGATAAGGTCATCAGCAAATAGATTTATTTTGTGTGGGGATCCCTGGAATGAGAAGCCTTGGATAGCTGGGTTGGGGCGGATGGCTTCTGCTGATGGTTCTATAACTAAGTTAAATATTGTGGGGGATAATGGACATCCATGTCAAATTCCTTTACAGATACTAAATGGATTGCACAGAATACCAGATGTGTATACTTGTGCCGAGGGACACACGTAAAGTGCAGGTATAGCTGATGAGATGCCTCCTGAGAAACTAAATTTGGACAATACCATGGACATAAAATGCCACTGTACCTTATCGATTGCCTTCTATGCATCCAATGTTAGGAGCAGAGAAGGCATTTGGGTTCCTTCAGCATAGTGAATCATATTAATAATCCTCCTAGTTGCATCTGATGTTTGGCAACCTGCACCAAAACCTATCTGGTCTTTTTTTTTACCAAACAAGGTAGTAACCATGAGACGTTTTGCTAGGAGTTTGGCAAAAAATTTCATATCAGAGTTTAGTAGGGATATAGGGCGGAAGTTGGCTGGGGTTGTTGGGTATTTCCCTGGTTTAGGAAGGATGACCACATATGCTCCCAACATCTCCAAGGGAAGTGAAGATTTTGGTGTTGCTTTGGTGAAGACATCAATGGGATGAGGGCTCATTTCTTGCTGAAAAATCTTATAGTATCTGTTAGGGAATCCATCTGGACCTGGGGATTTTCTGTTTGGGAGGGACTTAAAGAGAACTTTAAAGATGCCCAGGAGAGGAAAGCTTTTCAACGAGGACAAATAAATTATGTTGGGCACAAAAGATTATGGATTAAACTTGGGACTCAGTTTTCTTAATTGCAATTCAAAACTCTTATGACCATTCTGTGACTCTTTCTTCCCTCTCAGTCCATAGCCTTTTCTTTCCTTTATCTCACCAACTATCCCAGTATAATTTTCTTTGCTGTGTATGTTTGTTTGTGAGTGTTTTGTTTTCTCAAAGATTGTCTTACCTAACATTCTGCTAAAAGTTTGTGTATTAGTAGTGCTTGTACCTTTGAAGGAGGAGGTACACCCCAAAATCTTATGCTGAAAGAAACTTTTGGCTCTGATGAAGAAGGGGTTACCTTTGAAATGTATTAGCCATTCCGGATCCTGGTAAGGCCCCCCTGCAATCTGGAGTGTGCCAAGTCTAGGACTACTGGGCAATAGATGAGTAGCTCAATAAATTCCAAGTTTGTCTTTACAGGTATACGATTTCCTACACTTGTCTTACATGTATATCATTACTATACAGGCTCACTGCACCCATGTTCACATACCGAAGGGTTAAGATCTTCACATTTCAAAAATTAACAGCCCTGTATATAAAAGTGTTGGGCCTACCTATCTGAACGTCCAGGACATAAAACTGCTGTAGCCACAAAATCTTACCCCTTGTGTGAGCACAGTCGCCCCCCCTGCACAACTCTTTAGTGGCAGATGACAATGCACATGTTTGGAATTCTATTCTCAATAGTATGACCCTTTTCCTGCCAAACTCCACCTCTTGCGGTAGCAGTAAAGTCTTGGGTCACAAAACTCTGCACTTATGGATAAGTGACTTTATGTACTGGTAACTGTTAATCTGAGAGTTTAAATCTTACTCTACATCATTGTATAAAGAATGCCAGCAACTCGATTGTTTCTTCTTGAATCTTTATTGAGCAGTGTGACATAAAAACGCTAACATGTTTCAGCAAAAGCCTACTTTTTGGTGTATGGGACACAATGGCCCGAGCACTGATATTCAGCTCATCATCCTATAAACATGCGGTAGAGCTTGGGTGAGTTTTTGTCTATATTACGTCATTGTATATATACTACAAATATATATATATATATATATATATATATATATATATATATATATATATATATATATAGAGCGAGAGAGAGAGAGAGAGAGAGAGAGAGAGAGAGAAAGCTTTAAACTGTGTATTTGTGTTCATGTAATACTTGCTGTTGTACACTTGCCAGTTCAGTAAGTGTTAAAACCTAAGCATAGAAAAAGGAGTTATAGAAATAAACATATTTATACTTATACACTGTATAATGTAGTATACAACAGGCTTACCATCATGAATAAGACACAGCAGTGATCATAACAGGTAACCTTGCACCTGTTAGAGAGTAATACAAGCTGCCATACATTGCGTGCACCAGAGAAGATTTATAGCCCATCCAATAAGGGCAGCACTCTAGGGAGAACTAGCTACAATGATGTTGTAACAATCAGCACCAGGCATGCGGACAGCTCACCTGACACACTAGCCAGTTAAACAAGAATACATACTTAAGGTTCACATCTCTAAAATCTCTGCATACTAATGTTAGTATAACTGCTCCAGAAATCACTTATGAACTTGTATTCTGCTTCAATATTGTAATGGTTGCTTAGGAGATATTATTTTCCATAACTCTTTTAAAATTAGAATCACTTTGTCTTCCGTTCCCAAGCACTGCTCTCATAAAAATCACTGATAAGTTATCCTCTTGGATAATCATTTCATGTAATCCATTGCAATGTCCTGTATACAAATACTGCAGTACTTGAGTTGTAATTCTCAAGCTATATCATTTCTTTGTCATCGAAAAAAATGAAATTGTATATTATGATTTTTAGATGTGTATAATAGATGTTCCTCAACTTATACATTTAGGTCCTACAATATTTGCATGAAAGCTCTAAATATACTATATATATATATATATATATATATATATATATATATATATATATATATATATATATAAGAGAGAGAGAGAGAGAAACAATATGAATAATACAATATATTTTGCTATTAAACTTTATTGTTGAAATAAATCATTTTACAATATGACTGTGAGGCAGGTCTTATCACTCTGCGAGAAACAGATTAGAAGTGCCTGCAGCAGAAGGAGCTAATGAGGTGACTGCCTGGGGATTGAAGGGACGAGTATGTTTAGGAGAAGTTAGGAGCCAAGATTGAATCCTACGAAGGGCTGAGCCAAATCTGGATAGAAATGCAAGCCACGTGAAAGAGACGCTGAAATAATTGGAGAAAAATACAAAGATGATACAAAGATGAGATGTTTATTCGGCAGCAGCATGGTAACAATTATGATATGCACATTAATCGTGGGATATAATTGGCCAAATAACTGGCTCACAAAGGATGATGGGAGTTTAGAAATAACAGCCGCAAATGAAGGGTAATTTCAGATCTCTGCTAAGCTAGTTATTAATTTCAAAGCAACGTGGGTGCAGAGTGATTGATGGTAGGAAATCCTGTTGGCACATCAAGCACCAAAATATGCTGACCTGGCGTCTCCAAGGCAACATACAGTATGTTACAGGGCGCTAAAATTAAACATGTGTCTTGAGTGCAATTTCTGTTTAATTGGAGGCTACTGGAAGTACTGTCATGTATCCTGGACTGAATCTCCAGCTGTATATTTTATGCTGAATGATAATTGCTGAATTGCAAGTTATGTTCTTCTAACAGATTGTCTTTGTAATCTATGCAGCCGCCCTGAGATAGGTACATAATTATGTCCCATTTTCCATGTCATTTTCCAAATTAAATTGTTAGATTTGTTCAGTGTTATTCACACCAAAGAAGAAAACTGACGTAACTAAATTGCAGTTATTTCAGTCTACTTGAATGGCATGTTGTGTTTTAAAAGAAGTATGTGTATTTACACAGTAAAACTGGTCTTTAGATTGCATTTTATTTAAGGTACAAAAAAATGTATCGGTATCAATCTATGTTTTCTCATTGATAATATTAGTCTTGATTGTCTGTAGTGTTGCTTATGATTGCCGGTGCTTGTCTTTATTGCCAAAAGAGAGAACAAAGCTTGCTAGTTCTAATCATATGCAAATCCCTTAAATAATTCCAACTGACTTCACTTTAGCAAATGTCAATGGCAATGTCACTCAATGTTATTACTGCATAGAAGGCATATCTGTGTTTTTGAGTTCCATTTTTTTTTTTTAACCACTTGCCGCCCGCCCTATAGCAAATGGACGGCGGCAAAGTGGTTTCATAATCCTGACCGGACGTCATATGACGTGATCAGGATTATGAGCCGCTGCGTGCCCCCGGGGGCGCGCATCGCGGCGATCGTTGTTGCGGGGTGTCAGTCTGACACCCGGCAACTACGATCTCGGTAAAGAGTCTCCGACGGAGACTCTTTACCACGTGATCAGCCGTGTCCAATCACGGCTGATCACAGTGTAAATAGGAAAAGCCGGTGATCGGCTTTTCCTCACTGGCGTCTGTCAGACGCGAGTAGAGGAGAGCCGATCGGCTGCTCCTCTGACAGGGGGGGGTCTGTGCTGATCGATTATCAGCACAGCCCCCCCGAGGATGCCCACACTGGACCACCAGGGATGCCACCAGACCACCAGGGATGCCAAGGACAAGGTATGCCACCCTAGACCACCAGGGATTCTAATCAGTGCCACAATGGATGCCAATCAGTGCCCATAATGGATGCCAATCAGTGCCCACAATGGGCATCACTGATTGGCATGCATTATTGATTGGCACTGATTGGCATCCATTAGTGCAATATATTATAATACAATGCCGCCTATCAGTTCCCATCTGTGCCGCCTATCAGTGCCTACCCATGCCCACATGTGCCGCCTACCCATGCCCACCTGTGCCGCCTACCCATGCCCACCTGTGCCGCCTACCCATGCCCACCTGTGCCGCCTAACCCATGCCCACCTGTGCCACTTATCCATGCCCATCCATGCCAATCCATGCCAATTTGTGCCACCTATCAGTGCCCATCCGTGTCGCCCATCAGTGCCACCCATCAGTGCCGCCTATCAGTGCCACATATCGGTGTCCATCAATGCCACCTCATCAGTGCCACTTCATTGGTGCCACCTCATCGGTGCCCATCAGTGCCGCCTTATCATTGCCCATCAGTGTAACCCCATCAGTGCCCATCAGTGAAGGAGAAAACTTACTTATTTGCAAAGTTTTGAAACTGAAACAAAAAAAAACATATTTTTTTTCAAAATTTTCGGTATTTTTTTATTTGTTTAGCAAAAAATAAAAACCGTAGAGGTGATCAAATACCACCAAAAGAAAGCTCTATTTGTGGGAAAAAAATGATATAAATTTAATTTGGGTACAGTGTAGCATGACCGCGCAATTGTCATTCAAAGTGCGACGGCGCTGAAAGCTCAAAATTGGTCTGGGCAGGAAGGTGTTTAAGTGCCCGGTATTGAAGTGGTTAAACATTGTGTATTCCCAGTAAGCACACATTTTTACACAGATATTGTAAAACTTGTGTGAAAGTACAATAAAAAAAAAAGTTTTTTTTTTCCATATTACTGTATTTACAGTACAGTTTATAAATGCTCTACTAGTAGCCATCTGCAATTTTGAGTAGCCATCTGCAATTTTGTCATTGCTAAGAATATTGCAGCTAGCTATAGCACTGCTACAGGACTTGAACATAAACCCAACAGACACCAAAAGAGAATCAGAACATTAATGAGGTCTTCCCTTTATTTACTCTTCTCTCTCACCCTGGTTGCATATTCCTTGTGGCTGTCAATGTATTTATATTTGTAAAATACTGTTCCTTTGGTTCCTTGACTCATCTATCACCAATAAAAGAACAGTTACCTAAATCGAGAAAAGTTTTCCATTTAGTCATCAGGTCTAGGTGTTCAGAAGCAGAGTAAGCAACCTATCTCTCCTTTAGCCTCTTTCATTTCAGGCTTAGCAAATCTTTTCTGGATATATTTATTCTTGTTAATGTGATTTTAAGGCTAGCTAGGGACTATAGTTGCCAAAAGACAATTGGTTGAGGGTGGGAAAGGAGAGACATGAATTAAAGAACAGGGCTCAAAGAAGCAAAGTCCAATTCATGTGTACCATTGCATTGTTACCCCAGCTGTTCCCTAGCCACTGCCTCGAGGCATGGGGTGTTTTTTCTCTATAATGAACTGTTTGGGCCTGAGTAGCAAATGTCCAGGCACAACAATTGTCACCAGAGAATGGGAGTGACTTCATCAACATTGTTTAAGCTTTGATACAATCTGACACAGAGGTGAAGAGCTTAGGGACTCATGCAGGTGGCCATTGTTTTGTTGAATTGTATGTGCTTGTAAGACACCCAACAAAGTAGGTCAGTAGATTCCCATTTACTTCAGAGGTGTAGTGTAAAGGACAGGTATTTTGACCTGTATTGCGTTTCTTTGGGAGACGCAGGTGCTATTGAGATGCATTAACATTGCAGGTAAGCTGGTCAAACACATTCTTTGCTGCCTTTGTGTTTGAGCTTAGGTTTGACCACAAATGCAGAAGACAGCATTTGACAACTCCACATTAGAATTGGTGAACACATTGGTAGCATTAAGAGTAAAAAGAAGGATGAAGATAACCCTATCTCTCTGCATTTCACTCAATTCCATGATGGTGACCCAAAGGTTTAAAAGTGAAAAGAATTTACGTGCTGAATCTACCCCCAAGAAGAGGATATTTTGACACTAATCTCCTACAAAGGGAGAAAATATGGATTTATTATTTAAATTCCATGGTGCCTCTGGGCTTGAACAACGAATGCAACCTGCAGCCCTTTTTAGAAAGATAATGCATTTTTGCAACTAATAAAACAAGTTAGCTATTATGCTTCTTGCTCTGGGTATCTAGGTGCTTTTCAGTCCCGTTCGCTTCCGTTTGGTGGCGCAATTTACACCAATTCTGTTAAAGCTACTAGTGAAGAGCTATAGTTTACTCTTCAGTTCCAGTGAAGCATGAAAATGTTTTCTTGCTCTTTATGTTCAAGTGTCAATTCTTTTGGAAAATACCTCTGCTTGTGGTGCAATATATGCTAATATGTCTAAAATGAACAAGGGAAGAGCGATAGTTCACTCTTCAGGTCCAAAAATGTTAAGACAATGCATGTTTGCAACTAGTGAGGCAGGCTAGCTAATATGCTTCTAGCTATTGGTATTTAGGTGTTTTCCACCCCCCCCCCCCCCAATTCACACTAATGTGGTCAAAGCGACTAATAGCGATAGTTTTCTCTTCAGTTCCGATGAAGCATGAAAGTCAATATGTTTTCTTGCTCTTCATGTTTAAAACATTTTTTTGGAAAAGGCCTCTGTTTGTGGCGTAATATATGTTAATACATCTAAAATGAACAAGGGATAGATTGCTCTTCAGGTCTAAAATGCTATTTTTAGCACTAGGCTCTTTCTTGTGGCTGAATACATAAGTCGGTCCATTCAATGATTCCTATGCTGAATTTAAGTATGGGAGGTGGTTTGGGTGACATCTAGTGGTCAAACACAGGTATTACAGCTGGGATTTTGAGACTATTTAAGCCCAGCTCTCATAACCCCTCCCAGCTCTGAGGAAACTAGCGTTGATTGGCTAGTGAAACACCTCAGTGTGACATCAGCACATCGGTTGGGGGATTTCTGCAAAATTCCTATGCATGCTTGGAAACAAGCGTGCGCAGAAGCATTGAACTTAATTTTCTCGGCTTGTTGTGGTGTTGTACGTCACCATGTTCTTCATAGTCTAAAGTTCAGAGAACTTTTGTGTGCCCGTGTGTATGCAAGCCAAGTTTGAGCGGCATTCCGTTGGAAAAACCATCCAAGTTTTTTCCAACGGAAAATCCGCTCTTGTGTATGGGGCATAAGATTATTTCAGCCTCAATATAATCACCTCCCTGCTTCAAAAGGTGTAATCTGTCAACTCAAATTCAAAAAGGACTGATATCCATCCATTTGTGGACAGCCAAATGATACCCTGTGCTTTTTGAGCATATGACAGCAACAAACTCACCAACCCATCCAATACTACACATATTTATATCATTTTTTTGACTCATTATTTTTTAGTATATAACCAAGCTGCTCTGTGAATGCATCAGTATTCTAATTGGCTTATGCAAACTGAGCTATATACTGCTATATAAGTTTGCAATTACAGATGCTATATTTGACTAAAGTGATTGTTTCGATGTGGGTATTGTGAATGTGGGTGTGAATGGTATGCACAGCTGTGATTCCCCTTCTTTTTAATATATGACAACGTTGTCCTATTTTTAAACTATCTGTGAGGTAAATTACTAGTCTCTTTTCATTAATTTGTTGTGTTTTTTCAATTTATTAAAACTTTTTGAATCAATCACCGTGTCCTATAAGTGGTCCTCTTGGGGGAACTATATTCTCTCTTTTTTGTTTAAGAATTTGACAGCATCACCAGTCTACATTAACCCAGGTGGGTTAGGGAGTGGACGTTGAAGATTTTGGGGGTTATTTACGAAAGGCAAATCCACTTTGCACTGCAAGTGCACTTGGAAGTGCAGTCACTCTAAGGGGTAGATCTGAAATGAGTGGAAGCTCTGCTGATTTTATCATCCAATCATGTGCAAGCTAAAATGCTGTTTTTTATTTTCATTGCATGTCCCCCTCAGGTCTACAGCGACTTTACTTCCAAGTGCACAATTTTCCTTTGGTACATAACCCCCTTTATCTCATTTAGTCTTGTGGATATTAAACATTGCAGAAATGTTCTAAAGAAACTCAAGAATGTTGAGTATGTAAAAAATGTATAATGTATAAAATGGCACATTCTCCAAGTGTCATTGAGTAATATGGTATAACAATCCATTGCTACATTAAATTTACTATTTATTATCTGTTTATCAGAAATATGACCTTTAAAATGCATATGACATCATTTTAAAGAAACATTACAAGTAATAAAAAAAAAAAAAAAAATGTATTCATATTAAACCCCTCATTGACCCCTAGTTAACTCTAATCAGCCCTCATTTTTCTATTTTTAGAATAAATATTATTATTTTTTCATAATACTTAGTTTTATTTGTTATTTTCTTCAGCGTCAAAAAAAGAAAAGCCACAATTGAAAAAAAGGCTTTTTGAATTAATTCACAAATAACTCCAAAGACATGCAGGTAGGTTAATTGGCCTCTGTCCCAAATTGGCCCTAGTATATGAATGGGGACCTTGGATTGTGGGCTCCTTGAGGGTAGGGACCGATGTGAGCGTGTGATGTACAGGGATAGGGACAATTGTAGACACTCACTCAGGTTGAACTGGATGGACTGGTGTCTTTATTCAACCTTACTAACTATGTAACTATTTAACTATGTAACTTTACTATGATGATTTCTGGGTGAGCATGAAGAAGAATGGTTGAGGTATGCATAAAGTCTATCAGGAGGTTTTTTTGGGGAAAGGGAGGGTGGTGCAGAGACTACAGTAAAGCTAATAAAAGACATTAGCCTATATCTTTAAGTGACTATTTTTGAATTCTACAGTAAAAATAAAGCCAACTTTAAAAAAAAAAAAAAAAAAAAACACAATGGGGATATGGCAAAAGCAGGATGATTATAAATGAGTTAATAAAAAAAAAGGTAGCTGGCATTTGTTGTCTGCAAACTCTGCCTTTATTTATTGTAATAAACACATTTTTTAATCATGCTTTGTTACAGAAACACTGCTGACTCATCATTATATGCTATCTCTGGCCCATTGGGGGGATTTCTCTTTATCTCCTGTCCTGTAGACACAAAGGAAGGAAGGGCATTGCCTTCTTAGACAAATGTCACTGTAAGAAGTGTCCTCATTGATAGATTTTCCCTGTATTGGTGTCCTCGTGACAACTAAACATTTTAGATCTTCCCTTACTCCTGATGACAGTTATTACCAGAACAAATAGAAAGCATAAATCTCCCTAATGGAGACACAGACAGAAATGCAAACGTAATAGGTGTTCTTAACCTTCACCACTACCATAAACAAAAGCATTTTGGACAACGTGCACCGAAACAAACATGGAGCCTGGTATTGATTACCTCTATTTTTGATAATGCTAATTGCTTCGGCTGACTTGTTGATCCAATCTGTCACTGATCTGAAATAGGGGTGCATGGATTCATGCTTGTTCCAGGTCTGTAAATCAGAAAGCAAATGCTAATTGCCTGGCTGTCATGTCTACCCTCTGGCTTTAATACTAGGAGTTGCTTAACCGGTTCCCGACCAGCGCACGACGATGTACGTCGACAGAATGGCACGGGCAGGCATATTGGCGTACAGGTACGTCCAATCTTCAATGCCGCCCTGCCATCGGGAGAGCGCTGCCGGCGGCGTGCTCCCGCGCTGGTTGGGACCCCTGTGAGTCTGGTCATGGGAACCCGCGGACTCGATCGCCGCGGGTATCCCCGCGATCGTCTCACGGGACGGCTGAATGGAGGAAATGCCGTGTAAACAGCATTTCTCCATTCTGCCTAGCAACTAGTGATGCTGATCTCTGCTCCATGTGATTGGAGCAGAGATTATTGTTCACTAAATGAAAGCCCAACCCCCCCACAGTTAGTAACACACCCCTAGGAACACTTAACCCCTACATTGCCACCCACTGGTTAACCCCTTCACTGCCAGTGTCATTTACACAGGAATCACTGCATTTATATAGCAGTGATTACTGTATAAATGACAATGGTCCCAAAAATGTGTCAAAAATGTCTGATGGGTCCCCCACAATGTCGCAATCACAATAAAAATTGCTGATCGCCGCCATTACTAGTAAAAAAAAATAATAATAAAAAATTATTAATAAAAATGCTATAAAACTATCCCTATTTTGTAAACGCTATAACTTTTGCGCAAACCAATCAATAATCGCTTATTGCGATTTTTTTACCAAAAATATGTAGAAGAATACGTATCGGCCTAAACTGAGGGAAAAAAATGTTTTTTTATATATTTTTGGGGGATATTTATTATAACAAAAAGTAAAAAATAATGCGTTTTTTTCACAATTGTCGCTCTATTTTTGTTTATAGCGCAAAAAATAAAAACCGCAGGGGTGATCAAATACCACCAAAATAAAGCTCTATTTGTGTGAAAAAAAGGACGTCAATTTTGTTTGGGAGCATGACCGCGCAATTGTCAGTTAAAGCGACGCAGTGCCGAATCGCATAAAGTGGTCTGGTCTTTGACCAGCAAAATGGTCCGGTCTGTAAGTGGTTAAACTGTTGCTTTAGTTGCTTTAATTTGTCCTTAAACAAATTAAACAGATTAGAGCAGTTTTTATTTTGTTTGTACTTTCCTGATCGCAATGTCTGTTTTCACGTCCGTGACTTATAAAGTACTGAAGACAACTGGTCATAATAACACCCAGCAACTAGCTTTTTGAAAAGAAGGTCAGCAATAAAATTCCCATATTTCTCCCAGAGCAGATTTATAAAATAAAACGTCAAGCTTTTCCCTCAATAAATTCCAAGCAGTAAAAATCACCTGAAATATTTCTCCTCTTTGTAAATCAGGCAATGTTATCATATTTGTGAGTAACACTTGAAATTACACTATTAGCATGCTTTCTGCATCAGGTCCAATATCGCCAAAAACAGTGAACTACCAACAGCATACCTCTTCTCTGTCAGCCAAGATTAATAAAGAATCACATTTTCGACTCTCAGAGGTGCTGATTTTAATCCCATTCTCTAAGGTTATCGTTTATATGCACTGGAATCTTTCATACTGGTTAACATAGAAACATAGAAAAGTGATGGCAGAAAAAAGATTGATTAGTCTAATAAGTCTGCCAGTTTTTTTGTTTTGTTTTTTGCTCTTTTTTTGTTTTTGTTTTTCGTTAACTTTTTTTTGTCAGAGTATAGATCGATGTTTGTTCCAAGCATGTTTGAAGCCATTTACTGTTGACTGTCTCACTACCTCTGCTGGAAGTTTATTCCAAGCATCAACTGGCCTTTCAGTAAAATAATACTGTGCTTCCTAAGCCCCTGTACACACGGTCAGAGATTTCCACAACCAAATCCGTCGGATTTTGTCCGTCGGATCTTGTCCGAAACTGTTGCATACACGGTCGGACTAGGTTGTCGAAAAATACGATCATTCAGAACGTGATGACGTAATTTCATTACGATGGGACTACGTTCAGGCTAGTAGCCAATAGCTTTGATGTAGGAATTTGATCTGAGCATGCGTGGCACTTGGTCCAATCAAAATTCTCTACACATGATCGGAGTATGTCCGACCGGCCCAGTTGGTCGGAAAATATTTCCAACATGTTGGAAAATTGGGTCCGACGGATATTCCGACGGAATCAATCCGATGCATACCACACACAGTCAGATTATCCGACGACAAGGTCTGATAGGACACATTCCGACGGATTCTCCGACCGTGTGTACAAGGGCTAAGACTTTCCTCCAGTTAGTTTGCGGTTATGTCCCCGTGTTCTTGATTTTGCTTTCAAATTGACAAAGCTGCCCTCCTGAACCTTATTCACCCCCTTGATGTATTTAAGGTTTCAATCATGTCTCCCTTCTTTCCCCAGACTGTACATATTACATTCCTGACGTCGCTCTTGATATGTTTTATTCCCCAGAGCTTTCACCATTTTTGTTACCTGTCTCTGGATCTTAAAGAGAAATAGCCACAACTGGTTTTATGCAAGGATCTGAGCATGTATTCCTAATTTATTACAAGTATAACAACTTACCTATGAAAGATTTATTTTACTACGGAGTAGAATTATCAGTTAGAAAATTGTAAAACTTGCTCATTGTTCGCCGAAATGTCAACTTCAGGCACTTAGAATACATCAGTAATAGATAGATGTATTGTGGTTATGTAAATAAAGTTTTGCCATTGTGTGAGCAGAGAAGTTTTTGGTTCTTGTCCCAATAAGTGTCTCGACAAAAGCCACTGGGAGTCAGTTTTCTTTTTAATGTCTGCATGTGTCACGGCCAAGTAGATAATTGCGTACTTTCTGCTGTGGACTCAAGGCCCATGATCAACCCCTTTGGGGCCATTTTTACTGCAGATAAAGGTGGAAGATTGAATATCTCCTAGGCTATTGAGTTCAAAACAGCTGGCAATGCATTCATGGAAGTTGGGTGGCACAGACATTTAGCTGAATAAAAAATGTCTGGGTCCCCCAGTGAAAAGGGATAAACTGGTCATTTGAAAAGGTTGTGTTGTGCCATTTGATGTGATGTTGACCCTTGTAGTGGATTTGAATGTCAAGGTAAGCGGTTAAATAAAGTGTATGGTGAAAAGGCTCTGACCAGCAAGAAATGTCTCTACAATGGACAATTCTATTTTATACAATATTAACAGTTGGGCACTATATTATTATATTATATTATTATACATGACTTATATTAGTGTTTCTCAACTCCAGTCCTCAAGGCGCCCCAACGGGTCATGTTTTCAGGATTTTCCTCAGATGAAACAGCTGTGGTAATTACTAAGGCAGTGCAACTGATCAATTCCCCTATGCAAAATAATGGAAATCCTGAAAACATGACATGTTGGGGCACCTTGAGGACTGGAGTTGAGAAACACTGACTTATATAGTGCCAACAGTTTATGCAGCACTTTACAATGTAGAGGGGGAACAGCACAATTACAGTAAAGTTCAATACAGAAGGGACAGGATAGCCCTGCTCATAGAACTTACTTTCTAAAGGGAAGGGGTGGTGGTACAAAAGGTAATAGATGCGGGGAATGATTTGATAGGGGTGGCCCAGAGAATGGGAGAGGCTCTGGAGAAGTCCTGAAGGCGAGCATAGGAGGGGGTAACAAGGGAGCTAGAGAGCAGGAGGAGAGAAGACGATTTGGACGATATCTGCAGATCAGGTTGTTTGGTGATGTAGCTGGAGGCGATGTTGTGGATGGCCTTGTATGTTGTGGTTAGCATTTTGGATTTTATACGGTGCAGTAGGGGAAGCCAGTGAAGATATTGGCAGAGAGGAACAGCAATCACGTATCGTTTATTGAGGTGTATTAGTCTAGTAGCAGCATTCATAATAGACTGAAGGGAATATCCTACATAAGAGTAGGCCATTAAGGAGAGAGTTGCAGTAGTCAAGGCGGGAAATAATCAAGGAGTGAATAAGTTGCTTTGTGGTGTCATTAGTCAGGAAGGATCAAGGTTAAGGTGGTAGAATTTAGCCAGCAATTGGATGTGGGGGCTGAAGGAGAGATCAGAGTCAAGGATTACACCCAGCACCCTGGCATGCGTGGATGGACCAATGGTTGAACTTAATAGTAAAGTCAAAGGGGAGGGGGGACATGGGAAGGAGGAAATATAACAAGCTCAGTTTTAGAAAGATTGAGTTTGAGAAAGTGGTGTGAAATTCATACCGATAGGTCATTCAGTAAGTTTGAGATCCGTGAGGAGATCGAGGGGGTGAGTTGAGGAGTAGAGAGATAGATATGGGTGTCATCGGCATAGAGGTGGTATTGGAAGCCATGGGAGGTTATCAACTGGCCCAGGGAAGAGGTATAGAGCGAGAATAGGAGGGGCCCAAGGACGGAGCCTTGGGTTACCCCAACAGAAAGAGAAAGAGGAGTGGAGGAGATGGAGTTGTAACACTGAATATACACTGAGATAGGTAGGAGGAGAACTAGGATAAAGCTGAATCACGTAAGCCAAGAGAGTGTAGTTTTCTGAGGAGGAGCAGGTGGTCAACTGTGTCGAAGGCAGCAGAAATGTCTCAGAGTATGAGTATAGAGTAATGGTCATTGGTTTTAGCAGTTGATAGGTAATTGGTGAGCTTTAGTAGGGCAGTTTCAGTGGAACGTTGTGGACGGAAGCCGGACTGTAGGGGGTGAAGAAGGTTGTTGTCCATGAAGTAGTGACTCATTCGGTCAAGGACAAGGTGTTCAATGAGCTTGGAGGCAAATGGGAGCAGGGAGATGGGTCTTAAGTTATTCAAACAGGTGGGGTATAGTGAGAGTTTTTTTAATTATGGGGGTAACCAGTGCATGTTTGAGCTGGGAAGGGAAGGTGCCAGAGGAGAGGGAGAGTTTATAGATATGGATTAGGGAATTTAAGATATAGCGGGAAGGTGGTCGCAGTAATTGTGAGGGGACAGGGTGGTGAGGTGGGCCACGGAAAGGAGTTTATCAACTTCATCAGTGGTAACTGGGCAGAATGAGGCAGACTATATAGACAAATAGGGAGGGCATTTATGCCAGTCACATTCTTAATATACTTGCTTCCTTACGTTAAATGAATACCTAGTTGGAGACAACTTGGGGCTACGATGTCACATTTGAAAAAAAGACATATCAATTAAAGGCCAAATTCACCCTATTTGCAATATGAAAAGATGAACTAGTTCACAGTACCTCTCCAATTCCCTCCCTCCAGTCCCTGCTGCACTTATCTATTATAATTGCCTTCTCACTTTACCCATGTCAGCCATGTACTTGAAAATTTCACTACACAGCGTGGTCATATGACCATGCTGACCAAAGACAGCTTTGTGATGGTACACAAACTTTGGGCTGTGTAGTGAAATTTTCAAGTGTGTATCCCTTTACACTGGCTGGCATGGATGACAGGAGAAGAGGATCTTCATGTATAAGTACAGCGTGGACCTGGGGATAGGGAGGTACTGTGTGACAATTCACCTTTTCATTTTTTAGCTGAACGTAGCCTTTAAACTATAACTGAAGACAAAACTTTTTTTTTTTTTTTAGATTTAGATACAGTGATCAGGGGTTAGATGTGAAAGTGAGGGTAAATTCAGATTTTTTTGCTTCAAGAATCCTGAATACCAGAACAGGAATAGAGGGAAATTTTACAATGGTGACACTTGTGCTTAGTGTGTACACACGGTTGGACTTTCCAACGGAAAATGTGCGATCAGAACTTGTTGTTGGAAAATCCGATCATGTGTGGGCTCCATTGGACTTTTTTCGTCGGAATTTCTGACACACAAACTTTGAGAGCAGGTTCTAAAATTTTCTGACAACAAAATCCGATCGTTTAAATTCCGATCGTGTGTAGACAATTCCGACGGATGAAGTACCCCACATGCTCAGAATAAATTACGAGACGAAAGCTATTGGCTACTGCCCTCTTTATTTGTAGTTGGAATGCCTGACCGTGTGTACAGGGCATAAGAGGGGATTTCCCCCACAATGGAAATATATCCTCCAACTTTCCAATCAGTCTACAGGACAGGAAGTGAAGGGAAATGTCCCTAAGGAGACACTGGCAGTGACCCCCGCCCCACACACACATACACACACACACACACATGCACTTTATCCAAAAAGATATAATCAATATATTTTAACCATATATTGAACTAGTAGGGAACTGCTGCATTCATGCTATTGACAGACTACAACGTTTACTATATGTATTTGTTTACTTTATCTATACTTCCAATTCAAATGGAATAAAACCCATTTTATATGACAAATAAACAAAGCGTGCCTTTTTGCATGTTCTGTGAGCTAGTGAAAATGCTTTCACAGCATCAGCAACACAGCATCAGGTGGTACCCAATTTGTTATTGGTGAGAAAACATAATGTGCTAAAGTTGTTACATAGCTTTGACTTTTTTCTTTTTTCACATTTAATATTGAACCATTGCTAAAGGTTTGCTTTTGATCTTCTAAATAGGAGGAAGCACCTGGTATAACTGGCCTCTTGCTTGCCTCTCTTGAACTGCACTGGATTGACAAGATGACAATATCCCAATTGAGATTTCAGGCTTGTGTGAAGTAGACACCTGATCTGCCTGCAAATGCATTTACAAAAGGCTTTCATTCACAGAAAGAAAAAAAAAAAAAGCCTCGGTAGGACTTTTCTAATTTAGCCTTCTGGGGATGTGGTCTCTTGGTCTGTCAGCTTTTAAATCCTACTGCAACGTTAACCTCTGTGACGCTAGAGGGTTTTGCCGCACAGTGGGTTGTAGGGCCTTCTGGCAGTGCAAAGGCTAACAGTCTTTTCAGTTCACAACACAAATGTTTCTTGCACTGAATCTGTCATCTAGGATTCCATTACTTGCTAAGAGAATATAGAACCCTGTCATCAGATAATCATAACGCCTGTGTTGAAGTGCTTATTTTATTAGACTAGAAAGTAAAGCAGATTTCAGACTTTTAAGTCATGACAGGCTTTGAAAAGCATACTGATGTATGTTCTTACGTCCTGTGGTCAGGGTTCAGATCTTGGCACTGGATGATAATGCTCTAAACTATAGGAGATTTCTAAATTGATGTTTCTTGCCTGTTTAAAATGAACAAAACAAAAATGCCAGTCCATTCAAACAAAGATAAACCATACATATGTATGCTATCACTTCTGTCTTTGTATCATTGGAACATCCAAAGGCAATTTTTTTTTTTTTGGCTAAGGTTGCGCATCTAAAAAAAATTGGAACATTAGTGACAAAAAAAAAAAACTGTACAGAATTTGATTATGTTATATTATTCTATCAAACAATTAAGATTGAACTGATAAATGTTAATTCTTATTGTTAACTCCTTAATACACACATGTGCTTTTCTGTGCTTGTCATGTAGATAAAAAAAAAAAAAAAAACAGCAAGTTCCCTTTTTTATCCCTACCTTGTAGCACATTTTGGGATACCAGGTATTGTGGACCATTGGACCATTAAAGTGAACTTTTGTGATTGCTTTAAACCTCAGAACTTTGCTATAAGTGTAGAGTATAAAGAGCCACAATCTTTTTTTTTCACATTTTGGTTAGAGCACAGGATGGTTAAAGGTTAAGTTTACCTTTAAAAATAAATAATAAATGCACATATTTTTTCAGGCTTTTTGAGCCTGCAAAGCTTGCAAATCAGCAGATCATGGGTGCAGTATCAGGCTCCCGCAGAATCACAGTATAGCTTTCTACCTGTACCTCCCATATGGGCTGACAATACTGGAGAGCAGGAAGATCAAAGAACTACAAAAGCCATCATCAGAGCCCAAGCAGTTCATTGAGAACTTCAAGCCATCTGCCAAAGTGGCAGATGGTAGTTGCAGTTTATTCATTTAGAGATCTCTGTGAATGAATGATGTGGCTGTGTGGGCAAAGCACTGCATAGCCTCACTCTTTTTAAATTGTGACAGCACGTGCAGGGAGAAGATCTCCTATCCACTGTCACAGAGGGGGATTGGAGGGTTTCTGTTACCAAAGGTGAACTTATCCTTAGTGCTGGTTTTCTTTTGGTCAACCAGCAGGCTGAACAAAAAAACAAAACGTCACAGATTCTTGCATCCCTACAGGGCAATGTGGATTCAAGGATCTCTCCCACTGTGCTATTGTGTTCTGACAGCAGGGATTTCCACCACCCCTGCCTTTGCCAGAATACATTGACGATTTGTAATGTGTGTACCCATTGTTTTTATTAGTCACATGTATGGTGCATTAGGGGATGCTCTTGCATAGTGTCTGATTCAACAAGCTGTGATAGCACATACAGTAAGGTGTGCTAATGTGACCTGATGAATCAATGAATGTCGTTTTCATGATCATAATAATTATCATCATTTATTGCAGTACCAGGCAGTGCAATTTCAAATGGCCAACATTTATTAATAACTGTCACAAATTTGTCTTATGACTTCTTACAGTATCACACATGAAATGCTGTAAGTAGCATTTCAAACACTATTATTACAAGTAATCATAACTTTTTTCTTCCTCAAGATAGAAATGATAAGATGTTATTGGAGCCTGGAAATTTTGAGGTATAATTTTTATAAGTGTTATAGTGTTATTAAGGTGTAACATTTTTCCCTTTTGATTGCAAAAAGTATTTAGGCCACTGCAACGCCCCATGCCCAATGCCATTAGCAGAAACTTCCATGACCAGTTTGAGATCCTGATAATTTAGCTCCGGAAATCCATGCATTTTTTCTAATGCCAGAACCCAATTTTACCTTTATTCCATCAACATTTGTTAGCTTTAAAATGTCTTTTGAATCTGTATCATTTAATGGACCCATCATCATGACACTGCCATGCAACTGCAACTTTATTCATTATTGGAGAGGTCACTTTGCATAAGGCATTTGAGTTGGCATTCCAATACATTCCTAATACTGTATTAACAACTTACATTGCCTAATTGACCACTTTGTCTCAAGCAGGCCTACTTACAAATACCTGTGCAGCCAGTGCCTAATTGTGTTCAGCTGTTCTTAACAACCTTCTTTATCATACCCTCATATACTTTAGCGTGTTAGGCGTGTCTTACAGCAACTGCCTCTCTGCGCCACACATATTTGTTTTTTTTTTTTTTTTTAGTAGCATCATCTATCCATCTTAATCCTTGCCAACACTGTCTGTTTTGATCTTTGAAAACATCATTGTCTTTCTAAGGAATTCCGTTTTTGAATTACTTGGAGAAAGTATTTGAGTTTTACCAATACTCTCCGACTTAGGAACTTTTAGCATTCTTGTATAATGCCACAATACAAAGGCATAAATTCTGCACTGTCATCTTTATACATGGTTCAGTTGTATGAGTCATTTATAAGACCATAGCTATGACTATTAAAACCATTATAGATACAGTAGTGTGATGCCTCCTGAATGTCTTGCCCAGCTATGATTTCCTCAAATAATTCACCATCTGCAGAGATTCTTGAGGCCATGAAAATAATGTCATTCACTGCCTCAAGATCCCGCTTTTATTTGCCAATGCCCAATAGGACTGGTCAATAGTTTAGACTTCATAATGTGGTGCAGCTGTTTTTTTCACTGTATTAGTTTGCCTCTATCAACAGGCTCCTAACAACATTCTCATGTTCAAAATGCTAAATGATATCTCCATTCGGGCATTCAATCAGACCTTTATGTTTAATTAATCTGTTACTTCTCAATCCACATATGCCGTAAAAAGAATTTGATTTCTAGGTAATTTATTTTAAAACTTACCAGTTTGTTTTGGTTATTCGTATTACTGGAGTAGCCAGTAAACACATTTAAAGTGACACTAAACTTTAGTTTACAATTAACTGCTTCCCGACCGCCTCACACACATATACTGCAGCAAAAGGGCATGTACAGGCAGAATCACATACCTGTATATTGTCCTTTAAGAGGAGGGTTGCGGGTGCCCACCGGGAAATTCATGAGCGCGATCATGGGTCCCGCAGACTCGATGTGCGCGAGGATACTCGCGATCATCTCACGGAGAGGAGGAACAGGGAAATGCTGAAGTTAACAAGCATTTCCTCGTTCTGCCTAGTGACACTGTCACTGATCACCGCTCCCTGTAATCGGTAGTGGTGATCAGTGTCATGTTACACACAGCCCCTCCCCCCCACAGTTAGAATCACTCCCTAGGACACACTTAACCCCTACAGCGCCACCTAGTGGTTAACCCCTTCACTGTCAGCCACATTTACACAGTAATCAATGCATTTTTAATTGCACTGATTGCTGTATAAATGTGAATGGTCCCAAAATCACGCCAAAAGTGTCCGATCTGTCCGCCATAATATTGCAGTCATGATAAAAATCGCTGATCGCCACCATTACTAATAAAAAAAATTATTAATAAAAATTCCATAAAACGATCCCCTATTTTGTAAACGCTATAACATTTGCAAAAACCAATCAATAAACACTTATTGCGATTTTTTTTACCTAAAATATGTAGAAGAATATGTATTGACCTAAACTGAGGAAAAAAATGTTTTTTTATATATTTTTTGGGGCTATTTATTATAGCAAAAAGTAAAAAATAATGAGGTTTTTTTTTCAAAATTGTTGCTATCTTGTTTATAGCGCAAAAAATAAAAACCACAAAGGTGATAAAATACCAGCAAAAGAAAGCTCTATTTGTGGAAAAAGGGATGTAAATTTTGTTTGGGAGCCACGTCGCAATTGTCAGTTAAAGCGATGCAGTGGCGAATCGCAAAAGACACTCTGGTCTTTGGCCAGCCAAATGGTCCGGGGCTTAAGTGGTTAAACAAATTCAATTCAAGTATGTATTTTTAATTTACAAAGTACCTTCCATTGCTTTCAGTCCCCATCAAATCTCCATATTCTTTTGATTTAGTGAACTGGCATCCTGTTAGAAGGTGGTTACATTCCTTCTCTGTGGAATGCAGCCACCCTTTCCTTTTTACTTTCGAGATGGACTGGAGACTATGGATTATAGACTATGGGATGTGTAGGGTGCATAGAGCAGGTCACATGACCACAACTAGTACACTGCATATTCCAAACTGAAGTGAAAGGAAAAAGAAGAGGTTTGGGAATTCATGGGGAACATTGCAAGGAGGCAGAAAAATACAGAAAGAAATTATTTCATATTTCATATTTCTATTAAATATCAGATGTATACAGGCTATTTTTGTAAAATAAGGATATTGTTTAGTATAATTTTAACTTTTCTAAAACCAGCGTGTGCATTAGAAATTTTCTTTAAAGGGTTAGTTCACCATAAAATGAAAAAAAAAACTGTATGCAGTCATTGTACACAATGGCTTGTTGACTTGGATGAGCTCAGTAGCTGCAGCAAGAAAGAGTGCATTGTGCTTGCTTGGCCTCTGGAAAATGATGGTGCCCCTTCCTGTACTGCTAGGGGGCGCTCATCCTAATGGTTGCTCAGTTCTAGTAAGTTCTAGTAAGAACACAGGATGGATACATAAAAAAGCATTTGCAGTTTTTCTGGCAGGATTTGTCCTTATGAAAATGGTCTACAGGTATGTTATAGTTTTAAAGTTTGATTAGGTTTTGGTGATGCTATTGTGTATAGAAAATGCATATAGTGTTTTTTTTTAGTTAGCAGCCAATCCTTTAAACACTGATCAGACCTTGGCGGCATGAGCTTGAGTATTCCAGTATCTTGCTGGCATCTAAAATGAGTGTCACTGTTCAAAAATCCACTGGGCACTGTTTGTTTTTCAAATTTGCTGGCATATTACGATAAACACTTTAACGGCATCACCTTACAGCTTTTTACGTAACTGTGCTGGCCTTCTCTCGGTTTCTATCATTTGTTGTTAGCCCTGGAAAGGGATTATTTCACTTTACTGTTGAACTTTAAAGCCACTCTTCACCCTCAGATTTAAGTTCTCTCCTCTCCATCCCTCCTCCCTCTCTCTACACACAGAGCACACTTTTTTACCCCCCCCCCCCAATCCCTGTCACTTCCCTAGGTAAATGACGTGTATTATGCCTGCTGTGCCTTCTGGAATATGCAAGTCACATATCCCAAAAGGCATAATGCTTCATTGAGAAATGAGGAGGTGGGTGGGGTTTGCAGCACATCATCGAGAGGCTCGACAGCTGAACCCTGTTGAGTGAATGGGCCTCCCAATGATGTCATGCAAGAAGAAAGCAGTGCAGGAACAAATGGGGCAGAATTCTTCTGCTCCGTACACATGAGCGTATTTTCCGTCAATAAAACTTGGATGTTTTTTTCCGACAGAATTCCGCTCAAGCTTGGCTTGCATACACACGGTCACACAAAAGTTCTCTGAACTTTCGACTGTCAAGAACGCACTGACATACAACACTACAACGAGCCAAGAAAATTAATTTTAATGCTTCCGAGCATGCGTTGAATTGTTTCCAAGCATGCATAGGAATTTTGTGCGATCGGAATTTCCAATGTGAACTTTTTCCGACCGAAAATGTTTTGCTGGTGGGAATTCTGCCAGCAAAAGTCGGATGGAGCATACACACGGTCAGAATTTCCAACCAAAAGCTCACATCGGACTTTTGCTAGGGGAATTTCCAATTGTGTGTATGGGGCATTAGAGGATTCTGCAGGAAAACACTGGATCCCCTGAGCAGATGAGAATTTGAAATATTCAGAACCTGCATCAAGGTATAAATAATGGGGTGGGGAGGGAGGAGATCCACTTTAAGTTTGTAAGCAAACTAGAATTAATTATGCCACGGCTCTTCCTGCATAGTTATTCTGTGTATTTCTGCCATCTCTTCTCTATCCTACTGCTTTTGTTAGATTCCTACCATCTTTGCATCAGTGATACTCTTGATATTTCACATAAAGATTAAAGATTCTAAAGATTAGCTTCCCATTCACTGTTTCCATTTCTTTGTATTTTTTGTATTTCTTATATATGAATGCATCTTTATCTTTTCTTGCTAACATCTGGAATTATCTATTCAGTTAGAAATGTAACCCTTTCATGACTAAGCCTATTTCTGACATTTGGTGTTTACAAATTAAAATCCCTATTTTTTCCTAGAAAATTACTTAGAAACATTATATATATATATATATATATATATATATATATATATATATATATATATATATATACATATATTTTTAGAGAATCTAGAGAATAAAATGGCAATTGTTGCAATATTTTATGTCACATGGTATTTGTGCAGCAGTGTTTTAAATGCAACTTTTGGGAAAAGGGACACTTTCATGAATTTTTAAAAACAAAACAGTATAGTTATCCCAATTTTTTTGTATAATGTGAAAGATGATGTTACACCGAGTAAATAGATACCAACCATGTCACGCTTTATAATTGCACGCACTTGTGGAATGGCGAAAAACTTTGGTACCTAAAAATCTCCATAGGCGACTTTTAAAAAAAATTTTTACGGTTACCAGGTTAGAGTTACAGAGGAGATCTAATGTTAGAATTATTGCTCTCGCTCTGATGATTGCGGAGATACCTCACATGTGTGATTTGAACACCGTTTACATATGCAGGCGTGACTTCCATATGCGTTTTCTTTGCTGTGAGAGCTCGCGGTGATGGGGACACTTTGAAATTATTTTTTTCTTATTTATTTTTATAATATTAAATTGTGTTTTTTTTGTTAAATTATCACTTTTATTGCTGTCACAAGGAATGTAAACATCCCTTGTGACAGTAATAGGTGGTGACAGGTACGCTTTATGGAGGGATCGGGGGTCGAAAAGACCTCCAATCCCTCCTTTGCACTTCAATGTATTCAGATCACCGAAAACGGTGTATCTGAATATTGTATATTTTTTAGAATCCGGCGGCATTGGCGACCGAGTAAACAGGAAGTGACGTTGGGACGCCGTTTCTGTGTTTACATCCAGGAGACTGGTACGAAGCCTCTTCCAGATTCGTGCCTGTCTGTAACTAGTTGCTGGAAGTGGCGGACCATTGATTGTTGGTGGGACGGGAGGCCTTGGAAGAGTGGCGGGAGGCGGGACGTCCCTTCGGGCTCCTCTAGATAACAATCTTTTAGCTGCATCGGTTGTTATCCCTGGAAAGCTGACCGGCCTCTCTGAAAAATGGTACTGGGATGATGCCTGCAGCTGCAGGCATCTTCCCGGTATAACCCCTGAAAGCCGAGTACGCACATCTGCATACGCTCGGCGGGAAGGGGATAATTTACTATAAAAGCTGCTTTTGCTTTTTTTGTCTTCAAAAATAAGTTCTATTTCCCCCAAATTTCACTGAAAATTTAACTGAAAAAAGGTCTTTAAGGGTATAGTAGGCTTAAACTGGCTCTTGAGGGATACATAAGCCAATTTCAACTATCCTGGACCTGTTCTTGTGCATCAGCCCCTATTCATTAGCTTCAATATTTTACAAATATGAAAAAAACTGCCAGGGACAAAAGTAGAATACAAGTTGAATGTGACAGTCCAATACACAAATACATTAAGGGGAACTTTAAGGGTTTTATTTAAAAATGTTTTCACACAAGGTTCACACATATATGCTATTGCCAAAAGTATTGAGTTGGCCCACCCTTTGCAGCTATAACAGCTTCATCTCTTCTGAGAAGGCTGTCCACAAGGTTTAGGAGTATGTATATGAGAATTTTTGACCATTCTTCCAGAAGAGCATTTGTAAGGTCAGGCACTGATGTTGGGGGAGAAGACCTGGCTTGCAGTCTCTGCTCTAATTCATCCCAAAGGTGTTCTATCGGGTTGAGGTCAGGGCTCTGTGCAGGCCAGTCAAGTTCCTCCAACCCGAACTCACTCTTCCATGTCTTTATGGACCTGGCTTTGTGCACTGGTCCAAATCCTTTGGTGGAGGGGGGATTATGGTGTGGGGTTGTTTTTCAGGGTTTGGGCTTGGCCCCTTAGTTCCAGTGAAGGGAACTCTTAAGGCATCAGCATGCCAAGACATTTTGGACAATTTCATGCTCCTAACTTTCTGTTCCAACAAGACTGCACACCAGTGCACAAAGCAGATAGTTCAAAGTCCATAAAGATATGGATGAGCGAGTTTGGGGTGGAGGAACTTGACTGACCTGTACAGAGTACTAACCTCAACCTGATAGAACACCTTTGGGATGAATTACAGCAGAGGCCTTCTAGTCCAACATCAGTGCTTGACCTCACAAATTCGCTTCTGGAAGAATGGTCAAACATTCCCATAGACACATTCCTAAACCTTGTGGACAGCCTTCCCAGAAGAGCTGAAGCTGTTATAGCTGCAAAGGGTGGGCCAACTCAATACTTTTGGCAATATAGCATATATATAGATATCTATATATAGATATCTATATATAGATATATATATATCTATATATATATATATAGATAATAAAGATTGCCTTTCCTACTCAATCTGTAGCTCAATGCAATATGGCAACCTGGAGGAGTACCGTACACAGTTGGTTTACAGAACACCCCAAGAGATATAATTTCCTGCTCATGTGATTGACTCACTGATTTTCCCAGAAGTCTACACAAGTCAGATTTTAGGCATCCTCTGGAACAAAAATTTTTGTTTTGGTTAGCTGCTCCTAAAGAGTCAATCACTTTTACAGGAATGTAGACCCTTGCACTCTCCTCATTAGAACCCTGCAAGTGAGTCAGTTGATCAAAAATGAAAAAGTCACTTCCATTCAGAATCAGTCCTGCACAAGACATGATCCAACAAAGAGTTATTTCTTCAGAGAAGAAACAGATAGGACTCTGCAACAAAGTTTATTAAAATCCTAGCAATGTACATCGATCACCCAGAGAGGATTATTTTTCTCCAAAAATGTGGAGTTACTTTAAGTCACAACCTAAAAAGTTTTAAATTGTAACTACTGTATACCTTGCTGTAGTAACAATGCATACATGCATTGATTACAATTTATGTATTATTATTTTTAAAATCTCAAATTGCAATTTGGTGATTTGAGTTCTTTGTGTTCCAGTAACAGATTGTACTGTTCACTTTCCTTAAGCAGATCAACCAGGGGATGGGTCTGTACAGTTTGCTCATTGTATGTGTTTAATATTAGAAAGAATAAGCGCTTGCTGTATTGTTGTATACATATTTTTTTTTAACAAATAGGTGCAAACATAGGCAATTTTAAGATTGTTTAATCAATAAGGTTAGTTTAAAACACAATCTTTGTCTTCATTGTGAGTGTTTGCTTTGCATACATATGGCATGTTTGCAGTGCATGTGTTGTGTTTTTGGCAATATTTAACTTCTTTTACTGAGTTGCAATTATCTGCATTTCTAAATGCATTCATGTGAAGAAAAAAAAATAGCATACTGTCCTTTTTTTAAGCCCCCGATCACACTGGTGAGGCTTTAAAATTAGGCTACTTCAGCGCAATTTAAAGCCACACATCGGTGTGATTTACACTGTAGATTTCATTGTGGCTTTTTGGCAGGTTCCATTGCAAACAATGGGGTGTAACTTGTCATGCGATTTGGAACTGTCAATCACATGACAAATTGCACTGGTGTGGCCAGGGGCTTAAAGCTCATAAAAGCACCCCCATGGTGTAAACTGGACAACTTTTTTTTTCTTGAATATGCAATTGCACTGCATTTAAAAATACTGTATGATCTACTGCATATGGTGTAAATGATCCCTTAAGCCTGTGCCATAACCTTAACTTTACAGAACTAGTAGGAACAAATTATTTACAGAGAATACAAAAGGCACAAGATTCCAAAAGATACATCTTCTAAAACATTTCTGTACTTCCAAACTAATGAATCATCTCTGGTGTATCCATCTATGAGCAGAACGCTTGTACAGAAAATTAGTTTTGTGAGAGACAGAGTATTTAAATAATTTTGTATTAGGAAAACATTCCCCGCATCATCTGTTGAGGCTTCGCCTGTAAACAGGTTATCTCTGAGAAGCTGATAATCTGCAGCTCTGTGCAATGTTCTCCAGAGGTGTTTGGGAAAGATTTCCCTAAGAACAGAAACAGATGTGATTTGAAAAGATTTGCTTTGATCCAGATGGGTTTCTTTACTGTGAATATATTCTACTATTTAAAATGAAAAATATTTGCCGGCATTTCTATTTTCTAGAAAATATTTGACATTCTATATCTTAGAGATTTAATTTTCTGGAAATAAAAGAAAATCACGATGCAAGGACACAAACCACGCAAGAGCAAGTAAGCAGTAACGGGATAATTTTAGGGTTATAATGCCTATTTGCTATTAAAAACCCATTTCTGTAAATTGCCAGTATTCTAAAGCGGTATGCCTAGTTATTTTTCTATAATGGAATTAGCACATAGCACTCGCATGGCTGTACTGTCACCTGCTTTTCCTCATTTCCATATCCTCTACAAAGTACAAGCAATGACCAGGAGCCAGGAACCACTGAATTATTATTTTTTTTTGCATGTAAATATGTGAAGGCTTGATATTAAAGTACAGGGGAAAAAATAACAAGATACCTTGTAGGGACAAAAGTGGAGTTTAATGGCACAGCATATGACAGACCAATTTAAAAAAAATACAAGGTGCATTCAAGTCAAACCGGGACTTTTTTTTTTACTACACGCAGTATTAAGTGGCAAGTGTGTCTTATTGCTGATAGACGGATCACTTGTCTTAGGCCAGTCCAGAGAACGTTACTCAAAATGGCAGACAACAGTGTTAGTACATGCATGGAACAATGTGTGGTGATAAAGTTTCTTGTGAATGAAGATGTAAATCCTGCATATATCTACAGAAGACTTCAAGTACAGTACAGTGATGAGACACCCAGCTACACTAAGAAATTTGAACGGTATAAAGGTTTCAAAGATGGCCATATATCTGTCAGTGATGATCCCGGCCATGGTGGTTCCCAACCCACAGCAGTCATTCCTGTGAACATTCAGGACGTAGAACACTTGATCCTGGCTAATTAATGCATAACCTATCACAGAATTGGCGGTAATGTTTTTTTTTATTTTAGCTGTCAGCGGGAAAGACCATTGACAGCTGACGATTCATCAGGCTTCCCAGCCCGCTCCTTAACAACCAGCTATTCTCTATGCCCTGATTGGGGAAAGCTTTGCCCAAACAGGGCTTAGAATGCACTGTGCGGTGTGCAGTGCATTGTGGGGTGCTCTGCAGCCAAACATCCTGCCGTGCTCCTCGTAAATTCAGGTGTTTGTCGAAAGGGCGAACAGGTGATGTTCAGGCTGAACTTTTGCTCAACTCTAATGTTGAGTTTCCACTCCTTGAAATTTTTTCTTTTATTATTTAAACTCAAAAGTTCTGGTTTGACTAGAATTCCCCTCATATTTATATATATTGCACTGATTTATTACATAAATATTAAAAACATATAATATTGAAAACTGCTGATTAGCAAGAAAGGACAATGTCCACAAAACTGAGGATCTCACCACTCTCTATAAGAAATAGGACATAAATATCTTATGGTGAAATCAGTATGATACACATCAAAGTAGTCTAGAGGCTCTTGTCCATTCTTATGGTCAACGCTTTTCACTTGTACAATAGCTTCTTCAGGACCATATAGCTTAGAAAGCATGAGGGGCAAACACAGGGGTTTCAGATACAACCAACCCAGAAAGAAACAGAAGTACATGAAGGGAAGGTATAAATAATTATCTCCCAGGGTGTCTTAAACTATGTGATTCTGCATATTAAAGTCAAGACCTGTATAGTTCAAGGTACACTCGAGGCAGAGCACCCACAGATCCGAACATGCAAGGGGAAAAAGGATTAATTTAATTGTATAAACCAAATATTGTTAAAGACTGCAGGTACACCACCATAGCACATAGGAAGTGGCTTTCTAGGGAGGTACATGGAGAAGAGGAGGAGCTGAGAAGTGAGGGACCCCAGAAGAAGAAGTTCAGATCAATACGATTGCACCAATAGGTAGATATAGTATGTTTATTTTATATATATATATATATATATATATATATATATATATATATATATATATACCAAATTGAACACACCTGAGACCTTGTAACACTAACGAGTCACATAACACTGGAGAGGGAAAATGGCTAATTGGGCCCACTTTGGACATTTTCACTTAGGGGTGTACTCACGTTTGTTGCCAGTGGTTTAGACATTAATGGCTGTGTGTTAAGTTATTTTGAGGGGGCAGTAAATTTACACTGTTATACAAGCTGTACACTCACTACTTTACATTGTAGCAAAGTGTCATTTCTTCAGTGTTGTTACATTTTAAAATCTTTACAACATTTAGTCCTTAAAAAAATAATTAATGTTGATAGCCCAGAAAAAAATTATCTCACTACAATTTCTCAGAGAACAGGTTTGTGCCTATCTTTTAGAAGTATAACACCACTATTCCACTGTGGTTACTTCTACTTTTAGTCCTTTAAAGTGACACTAAGGGTTCATGTTTAAAAATAAATAAAAAAACAAACATCATACTTACTTCCACTGTGCAGCTTATTTTGCACAGAGTGACCCTGAACCTTCTCTTCTGGGGTCCCTTGGCAGCTCTCTAGGCTCTAGCGCTCTCCCGGGGGTTACCTTGCGGGCTCGCTCCCGAGTCCAGCATTCGGCATCCATAGAGGCCAAATGCAGGACTCAGCCCCACCCCCCTGACAGCCATGTCATTTGGATTTGGCTGCAATGCGATCAATCGATCCAATCAACAGCTGAGAACCCCCTAACAGAGAAACAGTGTGTCCCCGTCGGACAAGTTTGAGAGTTCAGGTAAGTAAAATGGGGGACTGGGGGGCCGGTCACTGACAGGCATTTTTTCCACCTTAATGCATAGGGTGCATTAATGTGAAAAAACACAAAGCTTTACAGCCCCTTTAATCCTCTGTTGTCTAGTCTTGTTGTAAACATAAGATTAGTGCTGTACATTGGGTTGCTCGATCTGACTTTCAGGTTGCAATCAGTAAATCTTCCTTGGCATGGAAGGACAAAATATAGTCACAGAATTTATCATATACATTATTTGGTTTCTACTTTTACATATCACAATATTTTTAACATTTTCAATAAAAGTTACCTTTTAATCAAATGCACATTACACATTTCCTGCTTGTGCGTCATCCCTTTTTATTCTTTTCTTTTGTATGAATTTACTATAATAATGTTTTTTACTAGACATCTTCAGCAATATTCCCACATAACATAAGGTCATTACTCAGAAGCCCTTTATCACAAAATCCCATGCTTCAACTTGTAATGTGTACTAGAAAGCCAATGAAAGGGTACATTATGTATTTATTTTTAAAGCCATAAGTTATTGGTCCAGTTAGCTCTGCACGCATATGAAGTGTGATTATTATGAAATGTCAGCATTATTGCAGGATGTACAGTATGAACTATTTTCTAAACAGAGCTCACCAGGCTGAATGAGTCAAGATGACCTTAGTACCTCTTAACCACTTCAATACAGAACATTTATACACCCTTCCTGCCCAGACCAATTTTTAGCTTTCAGCGCTCTCACACTTTGAACGCCAATTACTCAGTCATGCAACACTGTACCTAAACAACATTTTTATAATTTTTTTCTTAAAGATAGAGCTTTCTTTCTTTTGGTGCTATTTAATCACCACTGGGTTTTTTATTTTGAAAAAAAAAAAAAGTAGTTTTTGTTCATAAATTTGGGCCAAAATGTATTCTTTGGTAAAAATAACCCAAATTTGTGGATATTATTTAGTCTCTATGAAAGTTATAGAGTGTACAAGCTATGGTGCAAATCATTGAAAATTGATCACACCTGATCTTATTTCTTGAGGCCCTGAAATGTCAGGAAATTACAACTACCCCTCAAATGACCCCTTTTTGAAAAGTAGACAGTTAACAGTTAGTAAGAGGCATGGTGAATTTTTTGAAGTTGTAATTTTTTTCCCCCAATTCTTGGAAAAATTAAGATTTTTTTTTCCACAAAATTGTCATAGTAACAAGTTCGTTTACTTTTAGTTTTACACAGCCTGGCCACATACAGAGGCCCAACATTTAAGTAGTACCTTCAGGCGTGCTAGGAGCATAAATTACACATCTCATTTCATTTCTACCTGTCACACTTTTGAAGGCCCTTGAGCACCAGGGCAGTGGAATTGACCCCATTTTGGAAAGCAAACACCCCAACGTATATTCTATGAGGCATGGGCTGCAGATAGGTACTCGGGTACTCTGATGGACTGGAGACAGGTACTCGGTTACTCTGATGGGCTGGTGACAGGTACTCAGTTACTCTGATGGGCTGGAGACAGGTACTCAGGTACTCTGATGGGCTGGAGGCAGGTACTCGGAAACTCTGATGGCTTGGTGACAGGTACTCGGGTATTCTGATGGGCTACATATAGGTACTCAGGTACTCTGGTGGGCTAGTGACCGGTACTCGGGTACTCTGATGGGTGGTGACAGGTACTCAGATGGGCAGTGACAGGTACTCAGATGGACTGTGACAGGTACTCAGGTACTTATATGGGCTGTGACAGGCATTTGGGTACTTAGATGGGCTGTGACAGGTACTCAGGTACTCAGGTACTCAGATGGGCTGTGATAGATACTCAGGTACTCGAGTACTCAGATGGGCTGTGACAGTAACTTAATAAGTTATTTTTTTATAATGTTGGGGGTTCTAAGTAATTTTCTAGCAAAAAAAGTTTTTAACTTGTAAACAACAAATCTCAGAAAGAGGCTCGGTCCTTAAGTGGTTAAAGTAACGCAGTGCCGTATCACAAAAAATGGCCTGCTCATTAAGGGGGTAAAACCTCCTGGGGCTGAAGTGGTTAATATAGGTATACATGCAACATTTGACAAACAGGCATGCATGCAGGTAAAACCCAATTTCAACAACACACATGAGCTGAAAGTTGAATCAGTATAGGTTAAAAACTGCCGGAGGTAGCAGACCATTAAATAGACACAGATGAACAGCAGATGACATGGAGGGTGCAGAAACACAGACTAGAACCAGATACCAATAGTCAGGAGATAGGAAAGATATAGGCTACCAGTAATGTCCATATATACGAAAAGCAGACACAAAAAAAGGAAAGCACAAGGATAAATCCAGCAAGGATCATGAGAATCTGGCCAGGTTCTTGGTTTTCAGCAATTGTGGTTGGCATTATTGCCAACAAATGACAACATCTATAATCAATACTTTTCCTGCTTTAGGGCCTCACTTACAAAATATTACATTTAAACTATGCATGTGATTATTCAAGCAATATTAGTATAAATAAATGTAATATTTATGAATGGTGCCCTCCGCAGGCACTGCAGCACACGGGGAAAGGTTTTAGCAACAGAAGAGGTGTTATCAATCCAGAAAACAGGAGCAAAGCTCGGATCAGCAAATATCTGGAAGACTTTGCAGAGGGGCTGCAAGGAGACATGTTTAAATGCAGTTGTACTAGCCTTGGAGTGCTGCAGTATATATATTTTTAAATTATCTACAGCGTGTACCTACATAAATGCCATTTCCCATGCCATATGTTTGTGAATGACATTTGCAATGTAAATTACATGTAAATGCCATGTGTATCATCAAAGTCATATTAAAATGCACAAATTTAAATAAACTTGCAAACATAAATGTACTTGCACACACAGACATGCATACGTTTATATAAATACAATTAAAGACTGTACAAAAAACTAGCAAAAAAACAACCTTTTGATTTTACATCTCCTTTCAACACGCTTCTAAATACTAAGGAAAAGCAATCTTCTGTGAACTAGCTCTAATGCCAATACAGTTAACTCCGGCTGTATGTGTGAGGTAGTTAAAGTTTTCCGGAGGGAATGCTTAACATCTACGTTTTCTTTTATTAAAATGTCTTCATGAAAGGATGAGGAAGAATTGGCTACATCTGCTGTTCAAGCCAAATGTAAATATGTAAGTGACCATATTCCTAGCAGCCTAAATGCCTGGAGAGTGATTAAAAGGCATTAAAAGGCACCGTTTTTACATCAAAAACCTAAATGTAATCCCTTCTTTTCTTAGCAAAGATTTTAGAATTAGAAAACCAATTTAGCAAACTGTTACCATATCTGACAAATGATCAAACTGGTTCTCAGACAGTGTTGATTGGCTCTGGGGTGAGTGGCAAACAATACTTTAATTTAAATGTGAACGTTATTGCCGAGCAATTTCCTAATTTTTATTTCTCAGTATATTATATATTCATATAAGATTTGTTGAATATCTGACCCCAACATTACCTAGACTTTGAATATTGAGCATACAATAGACATTTGTAATTTATTTCATTCCAAATTCATTTTTTAACAAATTTCAACAAATTCGTAAATATCTTTTTGTTTTAACAAATTTTCCTGAATATTTGTAAATTCGAATATTTGAAAATTCATAAATGTGAAAACTTGTATATCCGTAAATTTGAAAAATCTGAAATTCAAAAACCGAAAATTCGAAAATCCGAAATAATAACTAATTAATAATGACTTAACTATTGATAAATATTAAATTATAGGTATTGGAATTTCCTTTCAAATTTGGTTTTTAGTGAACGTAACAAATACTAATTTATCCAAAGTTACGAATTATCCGAAATAATAAATGCTGCATCTAAATGAATGGAATGTAACAAATTAATAATAAATAAATAACAATAATAATAATAATAATAATAAAAACATTTTATTAGTATTATTATAATTATTTATTATTAAGTTGTTCCATTCCATTTGTTTAGATTGTTCTTATTTATTTTGGACAGTTCATAACTTCGGATAAATTTGTAATGGTTAGGTTCACTAACAGACAAATTTAAAAAGAAACTCTAATACCTATAATTTAATAGTTAGTTATTATTAGTTAGTTAGTCAGTTGGTTATTCTTTCAAATTTTCGGAATTTATTTCTTATTTTCGGATTTACGAATATACAAATTTATGAATTTTTTAATTTACGAATTGCAATCATAACGAATCACCCAAAAGATGAAAAAACTGAATGAACAGGAAATGAACCAATTGTTGGGCAGTTCACATTTCTAGCATACAATCACTGATACCACTGATTCCCCATCCTGCCCCGTACCTGATGGTACAGTAGGTGCCGCCGATATTGTGTTTCCAGCGCGATACTGTCTCGCTGGTTCCCGGCAACAGGCTTCTCTAACCAGCGCGATCCCGTTGCGCTGGTTCTCACGCTGACTGCAATAGGAAAATTTAATTTTCCTATAGTAGCGAGAGAGCGGCGATAATGTTGCCTCACTCATGAAGCCTGCATGCCTTCTCGGGGGCATACCAGGCCCTTAGGTCCAGTAGGGATTTTAAGGGGAATCCCCTACACCGAAAAAAAGGCGTGGGGTCCCCCCAAAATCCATACCAGACCCCTATCCGAGCAGGTGAGCGCCCCCCCTCCTGAGCCGTACCAGACCGCGTGCCCTCAACTTGGGGGGTGCCCACCCCAAAGCACCGTGTCCCCATGTTGATAAGGACAAGGGCCTCTTCCCGACAACTCTGGACGTTGGTTGTCGGGGTCTGCGGGCGGGGGGCTTATCGTAATCTGGGAGCCCCCTTTAATAAGGGGCCCCCGAATAGCGGCCCCCCACCCTATGTGAGGGAGTATGGGGTACAATGTACCCCTACCCATTGACCTGTGAAAAAAATGTAAAAAAAAACACAACACACAAGTCTTAAAAGAGTTTATTGCACAGCCCCGGGGGTCTTCCGTCTTCGGGGGTCTTCTCGCCGGACTCCTCCGCTATCTTCTGCTAGCTCTTTTACTCATTCACATATTCATATTCACTCATTCATACTCATTCACATAGGGGGGGGGGGCTGCTATCCGGGGGCCCCCTTATTAAAGGGGGCTCCCGGATTCCGATAAGCCCCCCGCCCGCAGACCCCGACAACCAACGGCCAGGGTTGTCGGGAAGAGGCCCTTGTCCTCATCAACATTGGGACAAGGTGCTTTGGGGTAGGGGGGCCGCGTGGCCCCCCTTTCCCAAGGTACCCCCATGTTAAGGGCATGTGGCCTGGTACGGCTCAGGAGGGGGGGCACTCGCTCGTCCCCACCCCCTTTCCTGACCGGCCGGGCTGCGTGCTCGGATAGGGGTCTGGTATGGATTTTGGGGGGACCCCACGCCATTTTTTCGGTGTAGGGGATTCCCCTTAAAATCCGTACCGGACCTAGGGGCCTGGTATGCCTCCCAAGGGGGAACCCATGCCGTTTTTTTTTTTAATTTGGCGTGGAGTTCTCCCTTGGGATTCATACCAAACAGTGCCTGGTATTGGCGGGAATCCAATTCGGATCCCCGCACCAGTGTGTACCCGGCCAGCGATGCTTGTCGCTTATCGGGAAAGAAAAATAAACATTTTTCCTTTCCCGATGCGAGAAAACTCATCGCTGGCTCCCGCGACGGGGCACGTAGGGTGTCAATCTCGCTAATAGAAGCTGTGAGATTGACACAATATCGCGGTCACCTACTGTATTCTGTTATTAAATGGCAACAAAGGAAAATTAGCACCTCAGATACTTCATATGTTTACTACAGCATTATGCAAAATAAAAATTCTGAAATTTCTCAATGGCTCCCTCAAGATTGTGCCTATATAGACAAGACACTCCAAGGATGGAGTGCAACTAAAAGTTTGTATCCAGGAGCTTGACTACCAAACTTAAAGAGGTAATTCTAACCTTAATTCACAGCAAGCAAACTAACTTCTTGCCCAGAAAGTTAACATCCAAAAATATCTGGCAAGTCCACATGCATGAATATACAGTGCATTGTCAAAATAGAGAGCATTTCAATGTCATTAGACAGGTTAGGGCATTAATAAAATCATGTCACTTAGATCTTTTTTTTTTTTTTACTTTCCAAAAGGAACTTTCTGTCATCAGCCCTGTTTACCATTTACATTAAGACTCTTGCTTTCCACCACAGATATTTATCAAGCATGCTCATATTACTACTCTCGCCTAATGCACTGCATTCTGTGAATGGAGGAGCAGTCGAATGACAGGACTGTCATGGCCCATTCATAGAATGTGATGCATTGCGGGAGAGTAGCATTATGAGCAATATGAATGGAAGAGAGGCCATCAAAGGGAAGTTTTTAGCATGTAGAGGGGGAGATCTGCACCATAGGCCCCTGGAGCATAAGTTGTGGTGGATTTTTAGGTTGAAGAGCAGGAACCTGCATGAATTGAACCTGCAATGGGATTTTGATTTATATTTGAAACTATTTTTCTATTATATTGCAACTTTCCCCACTTGTGCCTGAATTCAATATTGCCAATATTGTTTGTATTATGGATATTTTCTGGTATGTACATTGTTGGGGATATTGGAATAGCACCGAAGAGATATGTTACATAGCTTGAGGGATTGATAGTTTTGAATATTGGGATCATTTTTAGCTTTGACATTCATAATATCTTTTATTGAAGCTCCATGCCCTAAGCTGTATTGGATACATTTATATTAACAATTCCTTGCTATGCCATTCTCATATACGTTTTTTATTAAGGTTTTAAATGTTTTATTTTTGTTTGTCCTGTTTTACACATCACTTTTTAAATGGTTGAATTTTACCACCTCCTTCTTGGTAATGGTATTTAATTAGCTTCATATGTGTCTACAGTAGGGATGAGCCTGATGTTCGAGTCGAGCATAAGTGAAACAATAAAAGTAAGTGAAACAATAAAAATTAAATATTCTTTTAAATATCGTGCCTGGAGGGTGTCTATAGTATGCCTGTAAAGTGGCAAATGTTTCCAGTTTTTAGAACAGTACCGCAGCAAAATGACATTTCTAAAGGAAAAATTGTCATTTAAAACTGATCGCGGCTGTAATGAATTGTTGGGTCTCGGCAATATAGATACAGATAATTGAAAAAAAGAGCATGGTATTTCCTCCCCCATCCATTACCAGGCCCTTTGAGTCTGGTATGAATAATAAGGGGAACCCCGAATCAAACTAAAAAAAATTACATGGGAGTCCCCTAAAATCCATACCAGGCCCTTTGGGTCTGATATGGAAATTAAGGAGAACCCTGCGCCAAAATAAAAAAAAAGGCGTAGGGGTCCCCCCAAAATCCATACCAGACCCTTTTGGTATGGTATGGATTTTAAGTGGAACCCTGTGACAATTTTTTTTTTTTAAATGGCATAGGGGTCCCTCAAAATCCATATCAGACCCTTATCGGAGCACGCAACCTGGTAGGCCATAGGAAAAGAGGGGTGGATGAGACCTGAACGGTACCAGGCCACCAGCCCTCAACATTGGGAGGGTGCTTTGGGGTAGCCCCCAAAGTACATTGTCCCCATGTTGATGGGGACAAGGGCCTCATCCCCACAACCCTTGCCCAGTGGTTGTGGGAGTCTCTGGGCGGGGGTCTTATCAGAATCTGGAAGCCCCCTTTAACAAGGGGATCCCCAGATCCTGGTCTCCCCCATTGTGAATTAGTAACAGGGTACAAACGTACCCCTACCATTTCACAAAAAAAGTGTCAAAATAGTAAAAAGACAAGAGACAGCTTGGGACAAGTCCTTTATTAAAAAAATAAAAAAATAAAAATGTCCCACAAAGTAAGTTCACGCCACCCAACGGACCGAAAAAGAAAAAAAAAGCCACAACCGCCCCGCCTCCATGGGAGGCTCCCACCATCTGATGCATCTTCACTGTGACAGGTCTTATATAACTGGGGGCGGCCACCCAGTGACGTAACCGGGTGACCCGCCCCCTTTGATGCACAGGGGTTTCCCTGTGGTGTCAGAGGGAGGTGGGGTCACCCAATGATGTAAACAAGTGACCCCACCCCCTCTGACACCCTCGTTTGCGGCTTTTTTCGTTTTCAGTCAGTCTGGCGGCATGAACTTACTTTGTGGGAAATTTAAATTTTTTTATTTTTAATAAAGGACTTGTAAGCTGTCTCTTGTCTTTTTTACCATTTTGAGACTTTTTTTGGGAAATGGTACCCCGTTATCAATTCACACGGGGGGAGGCCGGGATCTGAGGGTTCCCTTGTTAAAGGGTGCTTCCAGATCCTGATAAGCCCCCCGCCCGCAGACCTCCACAACCACTGGGCGAGGGTTGTGGAGATGAGGCCCTTGTCCCCATCAACTACCCCCAAAGCACCCTCCCCATATTGAGGGCATGTGGCCTGGTACGGTTCAGGAGAGGGGGCGCTCTGACCTCTATGCCATTTTTCCCTTTAATATCTATACCAGACCCAAAGGGCCTGGTAATGGACGGGGGGGTCATATGCTCTTTTTTTCAATGAGTTTTATCTATATTGCCGAGACCCGACAATTCATTACAGCCGCAATCTGTTTTAAATGACAATTTTTCCTTTGGAAATTTAATTTTGCTCCAGTACTGGAAAAATGTGCCAGTTTACAGGCTATAGACACCCCCCAGGCATGATATTTAAAGGAATTTTTTTTATTGTTTCACTTTAAGCATTCAAAAAATCACTGCTCCCCCAAAAAAATGTCATTTTTAAAACTTTTTTTGCATTAATACATGTCCCCTGGGGCAGGACCCAGGTCCCTAAACACTTTTTCTGACAATAACCTGCATATAAGCCTTTAAAATGAGTACTTTTGATTATTTATGTTCGTGTCCCATAGACTTTAATGGTGTTCATGTGTTCTGACAAATTTTTTGCATGTTCTGCTGCAAACCGAACAAGTGACCCCTTTGGGTCTGATATGGAAATTAAGGAGAACCCTGCGCCAAAATAAAAAAAAAGGCGTAGGGGTCCCCCCAAAATCCATACCAGACCCTTTTGGTATGGTATGGATTTTAAGTGGAACCCTGTGACAATTTTTTTTTTTTAAATGGCATAGGGGTCCCTCAAAATCCATATCAGACCCTTATCGGAGCACGCAACCTGGTAGGCCATAGGAAAAGAGGGGTGGATGAGACCTGAACGGTACCAGGCCACCAGCCCTCAACATTGGGAGGGTGCTTTGGGGTAGCCCCCAAAGTACATTGTCCCCATGTTGATGGGGACAAGGGCCTCATCCCCACAACCCTTGCCCAGTGGTTGTGGGAGTCTCTGGGCGGGGGTCTTATCAGAATCTGGAAGCCCCCTTTAACAAGGGGATCCCCAGATCCTGGTCTCCCCCATTGTGAATTAGTAACAGGGTACAAACGTACCCCTACCATTTCACAAAAAAAGTGTCAAAATAGTAAAAAGACAAGAGACAGCTTGGGACAAGTCCTTTATTAAAAAAATAAAAAAATAAAAATGTCCCACAAAGTAAGTTCACGCCACCCAACGGACCGAAAAAGAAAAAAAAAGCCACAACCGCCCCACCTCCATGGGAGGCTCCCACCATCTGATGCATCTTCACTGTGACAGGTCTTATATAACTGGGGGCGGCCACCCAGTGACGTAACCGGGTGACCCGCCCCCTTTGATGCACAGGGGTTTCCCTGTGGTGTCAGAGGGAGGTGGGGTCACCCAATGATGTAAACAAGTGACCCCACCCCCTCTGACACCCTCGTTTGCAGCTTTTTTCGTTTTCAGTCAGTCTGGCGGCATGAACTTACTTTGTGGGAAATTTAAATTTTTTTATTTTTAATAAAGGACTTGTAAGCTGTCTCTTGTCTTTTTTACCATTTTGAGACTTTTTTTGGGAAATGGTACCCCGTTATCAATTCACACGGGGGGAGGCCGGGATCTGAGGGTTCCCTTGTTAAAGGGTGCTTCCAGATCCTGATAAGCCCCCCGCCCGCAGACCTCCACAACCACTGGGCGAGGGTTGTGGAGATGAGGCCCTTGTCCCCATCAACTACCCCCAAAGCACCCTCCCCATATTGAGGGCATGTGGCCTGGTACGGTTCAGGAGAGGGGGCGCTCTGACCTCTATGCCATTTTTCCCTTTAATATCTATACCAGACCCAAAGGGCCTGGTAATGGACGGGGGGGTCATATGCTCTTTTTTTCAATGAGTTTTATCTATATTGCCGAGACCCGACAATTCATTACAGCCGCAATCTGTTTTAAATGACAATTTTTCCTTTGGAAATTTAATTTTGCTCCAGTACTGGAAAAATGTGCCAGTTTACAGGCTATAGACACCCCCCAGGCATGATATTTAAAGGAATTTTTTTTATTGTTTCACTTTAAGCATTCAAAAAATCACTGCTCCCCCAAAAAAATGTCATTTTTAAAACTTTTTTTGCATTAATACATGTCCCCTGGGGCAGGACCCAGGTCCCTAAACACTTTTTCTGACAATAACCTGCATATAAGCCTTTAAAATGAGTACTTTTGATTATTTATGTTCGTGTCCCATAGACTTTAACGGTGTTCATGTGTTCTGACAAATTTTTTGCATGTTCTGCTGCAAACCGAACAAGTGGGTGTTCAGCTCATCCCTAGTCCACAGATTGCTATGAATAAGGCCTGTAGTGACTAAAACATGTCTGGGTCTTTGTGCTGGATTTTACACCCATGTTTTGTTTGATTTTCAGTAAAGTACATTTGACCGCAGTTTACCAAGTTGCTGGCTCTTCTGATTGCTTGGAATACTGTTGGCTTGCAGAGGCTGAGAGCAGGGCACCAGTGTGGCCACTTACCTGGTGGGGCATGGTTTGTAGGGTTGTAGCGCTGTCTGTCCCTTTTTCATTTAGTTATTCTTCAGTGGGCAGAACAGGGAAATCGAGCAACACAGCTTTTCTCAGTAGCAGCCACTTGCTGTATCCCAAAATAAATAAAAACTGTATATAAACTTCAGCTTAAATGATTTATCACAATTTTATCCAAAAATCCCTCCGAATTCAAAAAAAGTCTTATCCACAGCTGCCTCCCCATTCATACGCTCAGTGTATTATTTACTGTATTTCAAAACTTTAACACCTTTATTTGAGTTCTAGCCCACCAGTCTTTTTGTAAAACATAAGAGTATTAATGCAGCTGTGTTTTTAAATGAAATGCAATCAATCAGTGATCACCCTTCTCACTAAATACACAATCAGATTGCATAGTGTATGGCCATCTATATACAAGTACATAGGAGGGAGTGGACAGACACACTCAGCTGTCAAGCCCCGCTCACATCTCTGCATAGCGGGAACTCACATTCCCACAATTTTTTTTTTTTTTTGTGAGGTTTTTTCACATGGCAAAATGTGTGTTTGCTTTTGTGTTTGGTGTGTTGTTAACAATTAATGGCACTGAAAGCGCAACTAGTAATCTTAGGTGTAAATAGGTGGCCATACACTATACAATCTGATTGTACAATCTCCTTTAGATCTGCCATCAATTATGTAGTGCAAGGGCCTGCCTGATTGGATATAGAGTGATTGGCTAGATAGGTTTTTCCTCCTATTGTATACATTTGGTAAATCTAAAGGAGATTGTACAATCAGATTGTATAGTGTATGGCTACATTTATACACCTAAAATTACTAGTTGCACTTTCAGTGCCATTAATTGGTAACGGCACACCAAACACAGAAGCAAACACACATTTTGCCATGTGAAAAAACGAGTGGTAAATGCTGCAGATCGTACAGTAAAAAACGCACAGCCCACAAAACGCCAACATTCAAAAATCTTTTGATCGATCAAAATTCTTTTGATCGGTACTCACCTCTCCGCCGGCTTCCGGGTCTTCAGGGAGTTCTGTCAGAGATCCGGTGACGTCACGGACATCAACGTCACTGGACTCCTCCCCCCTACCCCAAGTGCCTCTGTCTGCTAACGATGGGAAGGGGGGAGGGGTCTGGTGACGTTGAAGTTCTGATTGAACGTAACGTGTACAGGGGAGGAGCTATGCATGATGTCATCCGCTGCTGCCCTACGGAACTAACATGATTGTCGACTTTACATGCTGTATTTTTATCATCTTCATGTAAGTAGTTTGTGTTTGAACACAAAAATTTAATCTTATACTTAAGCGGTGAGCACTTTTTCTTTCTACCCATGATCTGGCGTCCTTGCTGAGATCTAAGGAGACGTGAGAGAAGTTTATGGTCCGTGTTAACCCTTTTGAAACCTGCTTGCATGACCACCTACTTGCACAGGGGTGCATGCCATAAGGTGAGAGTGATTAGTTAGACCAAAGGTGGAAGGATAGTCACGCTATTGTGGAAAAAAAATTACTTATGTCAGTGCTACAGTTTGAATTTATATATTTGTGTGAACTGTGAAGTTAAGTCATGGATTGTGGAAACAAACTAGTGTCGGGTGATTGTATATAGTGTATACCATATTTACTACTGACTAATGCAAGGAGATCAGCTAAAAGTAGTTGGATCTGTATGTGTGTTATAATTAATCTAAATTAGTCGATTAATCAATTTTTAAAAAATTTATTAATCGAACACGAAAATTGTAATCAGTAACAGCCCTAATATTTTTGTATACAAATGACATTTGTCTGCAGGTGCACATACTGTATGTGTGTGCGTATCTATATGCATATACACATATGAAAACAGAATTTAAACAGCTAAGCTCACTAAACAATAAAAATCAGCTTATCAGAGTAAAAATTGTAGCTACATTGTGTTTTATTACCATGGTGCCACTGAATATATTTTCAGAGTGAATGCAACTCTAGATGTTGTTCCTGTTACTTTTAATCAGCATCATAAAATAATGCTGTTTATGGGAAGTGAGTTCAGATTACACAGTTCCTAAATTGATTGGGCAGGTTGAGGAAATGATCGTCGTAATAATAATTTGCATTTATATTGTGTCATTTCATTTGCCTAAACCAGATCCATTTTGGTATGCGGGAGGATTTACTCATAAATATAATTATTCAGGCTCCCCTTTTCACAAGCAGGACTCATGCAGCTGGTTTATTTGAAGAATCAGAGAGAAAAAAAACGGATCTTTCAATTATTAGTTTTTCTAGATGGTTTAACCTCTTAAGCCCAAGAAAAATGTGCAATGTATTACAATCAGTCACCTCATATTTGAGTATTAAAATGTTGGCTATTCCACATATTTGTTAGGATGCTCTTTGTGTTCATCATTTAAAGTGAAACTTGTAGGAAAATGCAGGGTCAGCTTTTATTGTCTATGCCCTCCTCCCATGGGAAAAATCACTAGCAGGGCAGTATGTAGCCACACAGTATGTAGCCACAAGGCAGAAGAGTAAGCAGTATGTAGTGGCAGAGTAGGTTGGTGAGCAGCATGTAGTGGCAGGGCAGTGGCAAGTGTACTGTGGAGTGGCTGGGAAGAGGGCAGTGTGGCATGGTAGAGGACAATGTAGGGTGGCAGGACAGTGAGCAGAGTGAAGTCAGTGACAGAAGGCAGGGGGCAGTGTGGAATGGCAGAGGGCAGGGAAGTGTGATGTGGCAGGGCAGTATAAAGTGAGAAAGCAGGATGGAGTGGCAGAGCAGTGGGCAGCGTGAAGTGGCAAATGGCAGTAAGCAGTGTGGAGTGGTAAATCCTCATGGGAATAGCCTTTTCCTCCCCATAAGCCTCTTAGAGCATGATTAGAGGGGAACACTTTGCTGGCTGCTATCTCTGCTCCTTATGCATTTCAATCAATCTTCAGCTGCAGAATCGGCCACTGTACGAGTAGAGGAATCCCTCCCCATTACCTCTGCCCATCCTGGAAGGAGGATGTGTCCATGGGTATCAGGCCCAGGAATCTTTTTAAGAGGAACTGAGGAGGAGGAGATATACTGAGAGTACACACTACACCCCTGTTGTTTTGCCCTGTCCTTAACATACTTTGACTCTTCGTTTGACAACCTAAGAAATATAGAGCAGCTAAAATCTCATGAGAAGGAGCTCTTGCAACAGACTGCTTTTCCACAGGAATCTAACTTCGTGCTTTACAGGTACACTAAAGAACTACTAAAGGCCAGCAGATTTTACAGGAGGAGGAGGCCTTGACATTATTAGCAGACCTTTAATTGTAGTGTACTTTAGACAGACAGGCACAAATTAACCACTTAAGGACTGAACCTCTTTCTGAGATTTCTTGTTTACAAGTTAAAAACATTTTTTTTTGCCTATAAAATTACTTAGAACCCCCAAACATTATACAGAATAAGAGAGAATAAAATGGCGGTCGTTGCAATACTTTCTGTCACACCGTATTTCCGCAGCAGTCTTATGCCGTGTACACATGACCGGACTTTCCGGCAGACTAGGTCTGAAGGGATTAGTCCTTCGGACAATCCGATCATGTGTGGGCTAATCTGATCATTTTTGGGACCTATAAATAGAACATGTTTCAAATTTATCTGTCGGACTCAATTCCGAAGGACTAAAATTGGCAAAATCGTTTGTGTACTGGTCCGACGGACCAAATACGGCGCAAAGGAAGCTATTGGCTACTGGCTATTAAACTTCCTTGTTAGTCCTTTTTAGTCCCGTTTACATCAGCATGTTCAAAACGAAAGGACTTATGAACAGACTTATTCCGTTAATGTGTGGCCAAGTCCGTTCGTTTGGAAAGTCTGCTGGAAAGTCCGCCGAGTAAATTGATATCCAACATGTTACGCTTCCAAATTGCGCACGCTCGTGGAATGGCGACAGACTTTTACCCTTAAAAATCTCCATAGGTGACATTTAAAAAATGCTACAGGTTGCATGTTTTAAGTTACAGAGAAAGTCTAAGCCCCTGTACACACGGTCGGAGATTTCGACAACCAAATCCGTCGGATTTTGTCCGTTGGATTTTGTCCGTCGGATCTTGTCCGAAACTGTTGCATACACACGGTCAGACTAAGTTGTCGAAAAATCCGATCATTCAGAACGTGATGACGTAATTTCGTTACGATGGGACTACGTTCAGGCTAGTAGCCAATAGCTTTGATGTAGGAATTTGATCTGAGCATGCGTGGCACTTGGTCCGATCAAAATGTTCTACACATGATCGGATTAGGTCCGACCGGCCCAGTTGGTCGGGAAATATTTCCAACATGTTGGAAAATTGGGTCCGATGGAGATTCGGACGGAATCAGTCCGATGCATACCACACACAGTCGGATTATCCGACGACATGGTCCGATAAGACGCATTCCGATGGATTCTCCAACCGTGTGTACGCGGCATTAGGCTAGAATTATTGCTCTCGCTCTACCAATCATGACAATACCTCATATGTATGGTTTGAACACTGTTTTCATATGCGGGCGCTAGTCACGTATGCGTTCCCTTCTGCACGCGAGCTCGTCGGGACGGGGTTGCATTTAAGAAAAAAAAAATCTTATTTCATTTACTTTTTTTTTACATTTTTACACTTTTTTTTTTTTAAAGAAAAAAAATTCACTTTTATTCCTATTACAAGGAATGTAAACATCCCTTGTAATAGAAAAAAGCATGACAGGACCTCTTAAATGTGAGATCTGGGGTCAAAAAGACCTCAGATCTCATATATACATTAAAATGCAATAAAATGACAAAAAAGGCCCTTTAAGAGCTATGGGCGGAAGTGACATTTCAACGTCGCTTACGCCCTGCAGTGATATGGATATGGGTGGGCCATCTTCCCCTCACTCGTCTCCGTACCCAGGCAGGGGACAGACGCGATCGCCTCAGCCGCTGCTGATGGCTCCGGTAAGCGGCGGAGGGCACTGGATCGCAGCGGGAGGGGGGCTCCTCTCCCGCCACCGATTAAAGTGATCTCGTGGCGAAACTGCCGCAGAGACCACTTTTATCTCAAACCAGACCGCTCACCAAAGAAGAGGATACTGGGGTTATGGCAGCTAGCTGCTGCCATAACAATGATATCCTCCTTCAAAGTACCGTCGTATAACGATGGTGGGCAGTCCGGAAGTGGTTAATGCAGTTTCTGTATTCTTTGATATATCATTAAATATATTTATTTTTAAATGCAATCAGTGGAAGTATCAGAATTTTATCTGGTATCAGTCTTTTGAAACCCCTGTTCAGCAGGAGGTCAAATGAGGAGAGAAAGAAAAAGATCAAAGAGCCAATCAATTAGATGCTGACTATGATCATACTGACAGGAGGACAAACCAGAGTGTCCGATTGATGAGATTCTGTTGCTTCTCTTTGACCATCCACTCACAGGCTGGCTGCATGCCCATGATAGCCTGGAATCAGGGGAAGTGTGTTAAATCATGCTGGCTGTCATACAAACTGGAAAAATGATGCCATCTAGTGGTGGAAAATCAGTTCTGTTTGTGACAGCTTTGTATCCAATATAACAAAAACTGCTCTTTTATTTTATCTTTTAGTTGGCTTTTTTTTTTCTGGAGTTCTTCTGAAAAGTATATTTAAACCCAATTACCAAATCTAAAATCTAAGACAGGGCAAAGCAACAGGTGTCATCCCCAGAAGCAAACACTTACCTCTTGGCAGATAGGATATCAGGGAGCATTAATCAGAAACTGTTTTTTCACCCTGAAGGGGAAAGGTAAAGGTTTGTGTTAATAAGGTTTTAACAATATTCCCTTCCCTTTCATAAAGGTTACAGCACATCTCTTGAGTCTACAGATGCTGATACTGCTGTATATTTATCTTGTTAGGAAGATAGGTCTGTCTAGTATTGAATCTACTGGTCAATGTTGGTCAAAAGTTTCTCTACTGTAGCCTAGCATCAAAAACAATAGCTTATCAAACTTTATCTTATAGGTACATGAAAAATGATGACCATTTGCATCTTAAATTTGCATAGAAAAACCTCTGTGATTGTTCAAATAAGCCTAATGGTCTCTCAATCATATATAATCTCAGTAAAGTCATCTACTGTATTTTAATGGCACTTCAAGGTAGTGAATATGAAAATTGTATATAATAATTGCCTTTGCATCCAAAGTTGCTTTGCTGTTGTATCTTGCAATTCAGCTTTTAAAAACGTTAAGTTAAACCCTTGGTCTGTAAGACTTACATATACATTCCTTTGCCAACTGGCATCTGGTGCTGGAAGATAGTACTGCTTTTGCTGGCATATCAATATTTGGCAAATGAGGCTTTTAAAGAGAGGTCTGTCAGGATGAGCTCTTGGAGAGGTATAAGCCCTATTATGTGGTTGAGTGGATTTATTTTTGGGTAACTCCAGTATATCTAGTCAACTCTTTAAACAGCTTGTATTATTCCCTCTGCACACTAATGTGCATCTTGAGTGCGACCCCCTGATGTCTTTCATATTCTAACCCATTTAATCTCTGTACCGGAGCGTATGGCTATACAGTAAACTTCATTCTGTTGAATGAAATTAGCATACTGCATTTATCATCGCACAGAAAGATTTTAATCAGCTTATGCACTGATCTGTAACTGACCCCATGATACCTAAATGAGTGAAATAAATTTGATTTTAATTTTTTTATTCATATTCTCAATTTTTAGTATATTAAACTATGAAATTGAGTTGGTCTATGTTAATACAAAAGGGGACCTTTAATATCTCTAGCGCAATTATTTATAATTATAGAAACTGGGGAAATAGTCATTGAGGATGGGTGTCTTTGACCTGTTTAACTCTTTCATTATGTAGGCAAAATTGTACAATTATCATCTCCTGTTGTGTGTCATGTGACAAGAATTAACTAGTATGCCCTTAGATGTATCTTTTACAGATTAAAAAAAAAATTTTTTTGTCAATTATGATATTGAATAAAATAATTGTGATATTCATAAGTGAGCACAATGATTATAATAATTCAATGAAACACTAGAGATTTGCCAGATAAAGGTGCACATTCAAGTTGTGTTAAAACAATTCAGTACAAGAGAAACATTGAGGCTCCAGCTGCTATAAATTTAAAAGCGTTGGCATATGTGGAAAATTCCTGTCTTGCTTAGTACACGGTTTTAAAATTATGCTTTTAATTTTTTTAATTAATCATATTTTGGTACATGCCTTACATTGAATTTGATTTACCAAAACTGGATTGCATAACATTTTCTAAATTTAAGTTGTCGTCTTTAATGTCCAATCTGAAACCTTTTTCATTACCTTCCTCTAGTGTAGGTCCACCCTTTAAAAAAGAAAAGAAAAGGTAGTATAAAAGCCTACACGCCCCCCCCCCCCCCCCCCCCCAGGTCCCCACTGCACTTACCTCCATGGATGATTAGAAAAGGAAGAGGTTTTCTTTTCCGTCTTTCCTTAGGAATTCCAGGACAGATCGGAGCGATGCTGAATAACCAAAAGGACCAATCAGAATCACTCTGATCTTTCCTGGAAGAAGACAGTGGATTTCAAATCCCCAGACTGCTGCACCACATGCATGGGCAGTGAAAGCTAAAAATCCATGGAGGGAGGTGTAGTGTGGACCGGGAGGGAGGAGCGTGTAATTGTAGGGTGTTAGTCCACCATTTCATTTTCCAGAAAAGGTGAATTTATGATGAAGGAGAACTTTAAATGAAAGAACCCTGATTTGCTGCTTTTAGCAACAACCCTTTTTCTTTTCTTAAATTTCAATGAATCAGTCTTGTGCCCCGTACACACGATCAGACATTCTGACAACAAAATCCACTGGATTTTTTACGTCGGATTTTGGCCCAAACTTGTCTTGCATACACACGGTCGCACAAAGTTGTCGGAAAATCCGATTGTTCAGAACGAGATGGTGTATATCACGTACGACAGAACTATAAGCGGGCCAGTAGCCAATAGCTTTCGTCTCATAATTTATTCTGAGCATGTGTGGAACTTTGTGCGTCGGATTTATGTACACACGAACGGAATTTAGATTGGATTTTATTGTCGGAAAAAAGATTTGATCCAAACTTTGTGTGTTGGAAATTCCGATGGAAAAAGTCAGATGGAGCTTACACACGATCGGAATTTCCAACAACACAATCCAATCGCACATTTTCCGTTGGAAAGTCTGACCATGTGTAAGGGTATCTAAACTCTTTGGGGTGGATTTACTAACCACAAATCAGCGGTCAATGTTGCAAAATAATTTTCCCTTAATTTTCCCTGAGTGAATGTGGTGAAAATTCTATTTTAGTAAATCAGCCCCACAGAGTAGACCATGAAAAGTCCCAGTGCAGTTTAGTCCCTCTTAACTTGTAATGGGGAGGATTTACAAATACTGGAGTGTGCAAAATCTGGTTCAGCTCTGCTTCCATGTTTTATTGTCGAAGCTTAACTGAACAAGCTGAAGTTTGAAGCTGATTGGCTGCCATGCACAACTGCACCAAAGTGCTTCAGTTTTAGTAAATTCCCCTCATTGTATTCATATTAAATGCTAAATTAAAATAGTGTCTAATGGAAATACTCTGTATAACTGGAAATTAACTAACTAATTTGCACAAATATGGTTAATGGTATGCTCACAGGGTTTTATATACTTTTAGTTTTGCAGAGCATACCCTCCTAATTTCTGTCCCTTTCCTTTCTTTCCCCCAAGACATTCATGCAAGTTCATATATGGCAAAAGATTTTTTTTTCCTTTTTTTTCAGTTGCTAATAACCTTTGGTGGGCTTCACTATGTTACATTACATTTCAACCCACCCCTACTGTGCCCATCTTTTTCCGCAGCCAGGTCAGATGCGATCATATCATCACAAACCTATGAAAAAAAAAGCTTTTCATGAATAACTTCAAAAAAAATATTGCTATTATACCATCACCATTAACTATCTTATAGCTGTTGCTTGGCTAGATATTTCCTTGATCAGCCATAGTCATGGTACATAGCCATAGTATAGAGAGGGCTGGTGTGAGTTCCATAATGCCATTATCATCTTCACTCAATAACTGCATTTTGTTCCACAAGACTGAAACATGAAGTGTGGCCTTCTTTGCGCCCAGCCAGTGGCAGTCATAATGGCTATTACAGTGATGATGAGGGGTGCCAATGGTGCAACTGTGACTTTGAACACATATAGTTTGATGAGCATAGCATGGTTTCTTGTATTGAGAGTGACTAACATGGCATCAGTAAATGATATTGGTATACATTTTATAGTTATACATTTTATATTTTAGTTATGATGGTTGTCAGCACTTTATTAAATTAAGATCAGTAACAGTAGCATTTACTATGTAAACACATTTATTTATTTATTTTAATATATGCTGTTTATATCGGTCTCTGTCATTTATGACTGAATCAAAAATGCCTTCTGCTCAATTTTTACTTTTATATATTAGTGATGAAAGGAATGTGTAACACGTTGCCACATTATTTTTTTTGTATTTTTATCATTTGAAAAATGCAGCTGCAGTCTACGCAATGGGCTGCACAGACGTGGCCTACTTAAAAGAAAAGCAGCTTCAGTGCATATAATGCTCTTCATAAGCCAAGAATTACCATATAATGTTACATTTAAACAGATGACTTTGCATGCTTGGCCTCTTTCTGTCAGTTTTAAAAGCCATATAAACAATGAACACACTGCATATAGAAAGTTATAACATTCCGCTCACAGGCTCCACATTTAGGAATCAGAAATGGTGTTTATTAAACCCTGTGCAGCATAGATAGGTGGAATCATGTAAAACCAAGCCTGCCTTATATTACCTAGTCTACCTTCTGCACATAATGTACAACAAGAATGACATTTCATATTGATGTATTATATTTCACATCAGGTTTCATTTCACACACCAGAACAGAGAATGCAATAGCATACTATTTAGCACTCTTCAAATGACTGGGGTTTACCAACGGCCCATATTAAGGCACAATTAGGCCTCTAAATCAAGTCCATATAGTGCCTGATACACATACAGTACACCTGGATTTTTTATTAAAAAAATTTATTTAGACATGGCACTGCCATAAACCAAGATTTAGCTCTGTATCAAAGACTTGTAAAGTATACACATGTGTACTCTGTATGTAGCACTGTGAGGTACATTGCTTGGATTACATTCTTGGTAATGTTATTCATCTCGGTGAGATGTATAGGGTAGCAGGAACTCCCTTGTTGCACTTTGCATATTGCTTGTTTCCCACTTTTAAAAAATACTTTTAGTTGATCTTTTTCTGTTGTTGTGGTATCTAGACCAGTAATGGCCAATCTAAAATCAATGGACTACATGTCAGCTAGATAGACTACCCTTGTAATCTTTCCAACTTCCCATTCCAGCTATAGTTCTATGTAAGTATTAAGGAAAAAATGTGTAAAGCTGAACTCTGGAAACCAAAAATTCAACAAAGTATATTCTTCAATATCCAAAAAAGATATCAATTTGCTTGCATAAAATGTCTTTGCTAACCCAGTTATGACCTTGTAAAAGTAGTGATGTCATCACTGTGTTGTACATAACTCATGCAAAGAGCAGAGCTGTAGGAGGGGCTTAGCATGGGAGGGCATTAAAGGCTGCCGGTATATAACTATGAGGGGGTCAGAAAAAAGATTACTCACCCTGCACGATGAGAGAGGAGCAGTGACTGGTCTTAATTTAGGAAGCTCCTGTACAGAAGCAAAAGGGTTGCTAAAAGTAAATAGATTGTTTACTTTGCAAAGGAATTTTGCCACAGCTTAGTGAATTGGCTTGTGTAATTCATTTCGTAACGAATCGATATTTAGCCGAATTTTGCATCTTTTGGACATTCGGATGCATCCGAATGTCCGAATAAAAAATAACGAATAACAACGAATACGAAAGAAATATAACAAATGAATTCGAATGAATTCGACATGATTCGGTAATTCTTTAAAGATCTAATGAAACAAAAGGTCAGCTCAAAGTAAATCTTATAGTCCAATCAGCTAATTAATTTTGTGCCGGAGGATGGATTACCGGCAAAGTGTATTCCTGAGAACTGTGTGAGAAGGATGTTGTATAGTATTTGAGCCGAGGAGAAGAGACGTTGTCATTGTGTGTGTTAAAAGATTCAATAAACAAACGACTTTCCAAACTACGAATCATTATCACGAATGTCTATACCATGGCACCCCAGATGTTTTGGAACTACATTTCCTATGATGCTCAACTACACTGCAGAGTGCAAGAGCATCATGGGAAATGTAGTTCCAAAACATCTGGGGTGCCAAGGTTCGCCATCACTGGTCTATACATACATAAATAGTGAATTTCAACGAATACGAACGAATGAATTCGACATTCTACGAATAATAACGAACTATCCAAAAACTTATTAACATAACATAACGAATATAACAGAACGATATTATGTATTTTGTGTGTATTTTTGAGTGCAAGAGCATCATGGGAAATGTAGTTCCAAAACATCTGGGGTGCCAAGGTTCGCCATCACTGGTCTATACATACATAAATAGTGAATTTCAACGAATACGAACGAATGAATTCAACATTCTACGAATAATAACGAACTATCCAAAAACTTATTAACATAACATAACGAATATAACAGAACGAAATTATGTATTTTACGAATGACAACGAACCGAAACTAAACAAAGTTTTCCGTTGTGCACAAGTCTATTAGTGAATAAGGTGAAAATTTACTTTGCAAAAAATATTCAATTATGCAGGTAAAAAAAAGATATTTACTTGTACATGATTGGATGATGGGAGGCAGAAAAGCTTTACCTCATTCACAAAGCTTAGTGAAAATCCCCCAGCTTAGTAAATAGCCTATAGTAAATCAGACCACCGTTTCACACAAGATTATTACACATATCTGAAAAAATACACATGCCTCTATATAGATAAAATGTGCTTGTCACCTAGATCATCTTTAATGTCACTGGTGGAAGAAGAAACATTGTGCTCTGTTTTTACATCCTATCGCTCAGCATTAGGTTTCATTCACATAACCATATAAAAAAATAAAAAAATAATAATAATAATAATATATATATATATATATATATATATATATATATATATATATATATATATATATATATATATATATATATATATATATATATATATATATATATATACACGTTTAATTATGAATCTGAACACAGCTTCCAGGTGAGCCATTCACACACGTGTGTGAACATGCACTGTATTTGAGTCCATAACACAGAATCCAAAAATATGTCTAAGAACATGTGTATAACGCATGTATAAGTGTTTGCAAAGTAAGTCTAAACAAAGGGGGAAACTAAATTATCATTATGTACATATACAGTACATGTCGTTATGTGTCTTTACGCATTTGAACACATCTATATGTAAAAGTAAACGTATAATGTATACCGTAAGTATTTTCCTGATCATTACACAGGTACTTTTCTTCTAGAAAAACATGTGTAATAACATCAATAGCATTTTTACGGCCATGTGAATGAAGCCTTAAACCTACTTGGATCTTACTAAAATGGCATATTGATAATCTTTCTATTATTACTACACATTTTGCTGAACATCCTTAAGCCTAGTAAACATGGGCAAATGCCGGGCGACATCGGCCAGTTCAATAAAAAACATCCAAGATTTGGCCAGTGTGTGTGGCAGCTGGTCCTACAGAAGCTGGCCATTTGCCCAGCTTCTGTTGGACAAGCATACTGGAAAACCAGCAACCGACTGGCTCATGATCAATCGTTGAGAGAGCTGACCGGAGTGTTCTAATGGGGGGCAGTGCCAGAACAAGGTCATCAAAGGCAAAGATGCCAAATTTGCCCCCCCCCTTTATTATGTGCAAGCTTATGAGGAGGAGGCACCTCCTACTGGCTCTCTCCTCCATTCTTTGCTGCTGTCACTACTCCTGTCAGCCTTATAGTAGAAGGAACTTGTGGTTTCCCCATCCATACAATGCACGTTGCACCCAGGGAAGCCGCCCCTTCTGCCCACCCCTTGTCCCGGCCTTCCCCCTGTCAGAACACATTAGCTCAGCGGGGAAGATCGTTGTCCTAACCTCTGATTGTTAGTACAGAAGCTCTGAGCTGTTATTTTTTTTAAAAGAAAAAAACTGATAGTGTGTACCAGACTTTAGAAGGAACCACAATTGAAGCTCACTAATGGGCTTAGTCAGTAAACAGTACAAGAAGCAGTAAGTGAAAGAGATCACTCAATTAAAGCCTGTATGAGATTGATTCTAACCAGTTATTTTAGATGCTATGCTTTGTATTTGTCATGTTTTCTTTGCACCGGTTTACTTAAATAGTCAATATTTGCACCGGGCTGCCCACCAGTCTTGTAGATGCAACATGGTAGCATAGGTATAGAATATTTAGTGACAATTTATAGGCATATTTCTTAGTACAAATTCAGTTTAGCAATTTTTCAATATACTAGGAAATTATAAAAATGGACACCTATAAGTATAGCCACTGGAAAAAAACAGCATCTGAACAACTGGTGTTATTCAGTAAATATCTGCTAGTTCTTCAGTGAAATGCTGATAGTCCTTCATTGCAACCAGTAAAGTGAACTCTGCTTAAATCAGACCATTTAATGCACATAAGAATTAACAAGAAAAATTACGTCTCTAATTACATTTTTCAGCAAAGTGATCTAATTCTTAAGTGCTAATACCTAAGTGCAGTAATCCATAAAATCCAATAAGAATTCATTGGGTCCTGGTATAACTTAATCTTAGTGAACTCTCATTGGTTGTTGCGGGTTACTGTTCTTGCAAATTAGCTACCTTTGTTATGTAAGGCCATGTATGGAACAAAGCTAAGTGTTCTATTCATAATACATGTTGCTGTGTGCCTTATACATTCACACTGACATCACAAATAATCGCCATGATGTGTGTGATATACTTACTTCCTATGAATATCTCAATTAGAAAAAAAAAATCATTATGGCCACTAGATGGTGCTGCCAATCATAGGAAATCAACATTTTCTAAATACCAAGTCACACTGTGAAAATAATGACAAATAAGTACTACAACTTTAATTGAATCAAACAATAAAGTGGAAAAATGATCATATAATGAATATTAAACAGTCCATAAAAGTTGATCTCCACTGTGTAGATATCACAACAAACACCCAAGAATGGTGATAAGAGAAAGAAATTAGCCTTCCATCTCCACACAAACTGCAGTTTACTGACTGCTATAGACCTCTTGTTATAAGCGATCGTAAAATGCCTGTGACTTGATACCCAGCCAGGGCCTTTGATTTGCACATAGCAGGGATCCCAGCATCTTCACAGGGGTTTATGGCTCATATAGGAAGGTTAAGGCAGATGTATTCCGAAAAAAAGAGATAAACATCCCCCATAGCATAAAACCGTAAATACATTTATTTCACAAAGAGTAGCAAGAGGTATTGCACTTACATTTTATAAAAACATTGTATGCAAAGTTAAAAGAAAACCAAGTCGGCCGGCCGTGGTCCGGGACTTCCGTGTATCATTGTGATGTCAGCACGTTACTCCCCCCTACTCATTTCGTCTAACTGATGTCATCCTGGGTGCATAGGAAACAAACATATTAGACAGATTAGGGTGATTAGTCATGTTGGCTGTGTGAACACTTTTGCACAGCAATTTTTTTTTATAAATAGACCCCTTTGTTTCATTACTGCTAAATAATGGAAGGTATATCATTACAAAAACTTGCGACTCATCTGTTTCCTGAATGCTTTGAAAATTTATATTTCCAAAAAAGAGAGATGGGTGGAACCCCTTCCATTGGCCAATGGATTTCAGTAATTAATTAAACTTACTGGATGGAGAATCTTACCGCTTCATTAAAAAGTCAGGAGGATGAAGTTTGATCTACTTGGTTTTATCAGAATGACTTTGCATTTATTATAGAATACTGCACCTAAACCTAACCCATGTTCATCACCAGGATACCTCCAGACATGGCAAACCTGGAGTATTCAGATAGTTTACTACTGTACCCACCCTTATTGCCTAGACACTAGTTGGAGAGAAGACCAGCTTAATCTATCCACTACCCCTCTTTGGTCTTCCTGTGCTCATCCCTACCAAGCCCCACTTTATTTTTTCTACCCAATCCATGCAGCCTAATTACATAGAAAAAGTTGTTCTTTCATTTACTCACAGTTTTGCACAGGACCACCTGTTTGACTGTGCAAAGTTATGAGGAGCTTTATGCCGTGTGTTGTCCCTTGACTGTCAATTGCTGCACTATGTTTAATGCTTTGATACTAAAATGTGTTCATTAGTCTAATAAATAGTCTATTTCAGTGAGTCATGGTTGCAATATACAACTCTCAATCATATGTAACTTTACTGTGTTGAATGTTGATTGCTTAAATAAAGAATTGACCTTGTGAAAAACAAAGTATTGTGTAACATTGTGCTATACAGCAGTATTTTATTTAAGCCACAGAAGCACACTGTGATTACACTTATGCAGAAGATTACTGTATTTAGCTGAAGCAGTGTGCTGATGAGTCATTTGATTGATCAGAGCTGCATAATACAAATATATGATGACGTTATAAAGGTTTTTCCAGATGTTTTTTAGGTGTGCATGATTTTTAGAAATGTGAAAAACAGTACTGTTGATAGACTTTAAGGTTATCATACAGAATCGATACCCAAAGATTGATATCTAATTTAAGATGACCATTAATAGTCTATTCAATGATCTTACCAAATAAGAACCAGTTGTGGACGTTTTCATGTCTTTGTCTCTTTGCTTGATACAGTAAAATTGTTCCCTTTTTTATAATAAATTTATACGAAATGAAAGTGTATAGTTGTGTGAAAACAGGGGATTTTTTTTTTTTACTTTGTTTAATGTTTCCACCCACTATTTAACACACAAGTACTTTAGAAGTCACATAGCCCAAGCCATGTTAATCCCAAACATCCCCTCCATCCATTCAATCAATTTTCAATAGAATATAAATAAATTGCAAGGAAATATCATTCAAAGCTTGGCCTGTCTACAATATATTAACTCAGAGTATTTTAAAATTGTGTTCTACTAGAAGTACATTTGGCATTAATACTTGTACTCTATTGTACATGTTAGAGGGAGTTTTTAAATCCTCTTTCACTATACAGTTCATTTATCTTCATTTAGGCTGTACCTGGATCTTATATTCAGGCATTTCCTAATCCCTCTCTGTGTCTGATCCGCAGGTTGTTGTTTCGTAACGTTTTATACAAGAAAAGCAGCACTGGAAGCACAGAACGCATTGCACAATATTAAAACTTTACCTGGGGTGAGTACATTCTTCTTCTCCTTGACACTGTGTCATGATTAAATGTCATTTATTTGTTCTGTTTATTGCTAGGGAATAGCTCTCTTTCCAAAGAACCAATGGGGAAATGATGAAGTGTGAACTGCTCAAAATGACTGGGCTGCAATGGACTTGTGATGGTGTCGAGCTAATCCCTTAATTGTCTCAGTCAGATGGCTTTGTGTAGAGTATAAAAAATGCACTTTAGGCTTTATCTAGGAAACAAGCATTACATTACTGCCTTACCGTTATAATCCTGTTTTGTTTAGTTTTTTTCCTTTTTTTATCATTATTGAAACAAGCACACTAAACTCATTTTAGAAAGTGAGAGTCAGGCTTGCTACTTGCATCCAGTGCAGCCAGAGTTGTAAGAATATTTTGTGGCATTTGAATTATTTATTTATCAGTAGCGGTAACTAAAAATGTAAAATATGTTATTTTTCCAATACTGGTGGTATGTTTCGCATACTTTGTTCATTGGTGTGCAACCAGCATGGGCTTTTTGATGTCTTAGCAAGTCCCCATCCCATCTCCTAATTCACTGGTGTGTACATTGTGCAGTAAAGACATAAATCACAACTGATGCCACTTAGAAATGACACACAGTAATTGTATCAACTAATTTAAAGTAGAAAACAGCTTTGTTCTATTAATTGTTGAAGGATCATGCTGGTTGGATGTAGTGGGTTATAGAAGGAGTGTAGGCAGCCAAGTGACTTACTTATTAGGGCTTCTTATGCATGGAGTTCTTGGTTGGAATCTCGACCAGGACCTCATTTATATTAAGTTTGCATGTGCTCTCTGTGTTTGCATGGATCTCTTCTAGGATACCAGAATCCTCCCATACTCTAAAGACACACTATTATGTTCTTTGGCTCCTGTTTAAATTTGCATAGTATGTGTATACAAATTGGCTGTGCACATGTGTCATCACAAGCTGCATGCCAGTCCCAAGCCTCTGTAAATAAGCAAAGACCTGGAAACCCAGACCTGGAAACTCTCCAAGGAATTTTTATGGAAAAGGCTCTAAGACCCCTTTCACACTGAGGCGCGTTTTAGGCTAAAAAAAGCATCTGAAATGCTCCTGAAAACTGCTTCACGTTAATATCAATGGATCCTTTCACACTGGGGCAGTGCACTGGCGGAGCCATGAAAAAAGTCTTGCAAGCAAAATCCTTGGAGCATGTTTGGAGTGCTTAAAAAGCACCTCAAAAATGCCCCTGCTCATTGAAATGAATGGGGAACGCTTACAAAAGCACCTGAAAAGTGCAGCGAAATCACTTCAAAAGCACAGAAAAAAAGGTTCTTTTGAGTCATGTGACCTTAAAAAGCCCCAAAAGCAATTGAAAAGCTCTGCAAAAATGCCTGACGTTTTAAGGACAGTTTTCGAGCACCTCAGTGTGAAAGGGGTCTTAATTGTGTCAGACATGGTGGCTAGAGAGCTAGATAAAATTGCCCAGTCAGATGTCACTGAACAGATATCACACGCACATAAAAAAAATATGGGTTGGAATCTTAAATGAAACCTTATGCCGCGTACACACGGGCGGACTGTATGGCGTACTTAGTCCGTCGTACAATCCGACGGACAGTCCGTCATACTTTCGACTGAACGGACTTGACCACACACGGATACCCAAACAGTCCGTCGAAAGCTTGCGCGATGACGTGTACAGCACGTACGACGGGACTAGAAATAGGAAGTCCAATACACAGCAAAGCACCCTTCCGCCGTGTAAATCCTTTCTGGGCATGCGCCATTCTTAGTCCGTCGAACTAGCCTACTGACGAGCGGATTGTCCGCTGAAACCAAAGTACGACGGACAGAATTTAGAAAAATCCGAAATACTTAGTACGCCAGACTGCACGCTGAAAAAGTCAGCTGAAGCCCACACACGAGCGGACTGTCCGCTGAAATGTGTTTCGACTGACTAAGTACGCCATACAGTCCGCCCGTGTGTACGCGGCATTAGAAATAAATTTGCCTAGATTATTATATATGTCTTCATTTTGTTGAGATTTATTGGGAGCCACACCTTTTTGTAATTTTAAAAGAGAAGTATGGGATTTGCTTTTTTTGTGAATCATACTTACCTAGGTGAATGAAGCATTGGTACAATGCATCTGTCCCCCTCTGGCTCTAACACTGAGAACCGAGTGATCAAACACAATTGATAGCTCAGTTTTCACAGCTCCATGAGCAGAGAGCTGGTGACTGTTAGTCACCGACTCTCTGCTCTGGCCCCGTCCCCGCACTCACTAGAGAGCTGGACTGGGAAGGGGGTTGGAGAGGCTGGGTCACTAAGCCTGGTGCCGGTCTAGGCATGTGGGCAGATCCCGACCATACGGTAACGATCTTTCCTGAGCTAGGACCGCTCTGTGACACTATTTAAAAGTGGGCTTCAGTCCACTCTCTGCTGAAAATGGGTCATGGGAGTACAAAACTAACTGCACTCCTGTGATCCACAGAAGTACAGCCAAATGAACTTTGGCTATACTTCTCTTTTAAACCAATGTCCAGGTGACATTGGCACATCTGGTTTACAGGAGATTGTATTTCATACTGATGATCATGGACAGACTCTGCTGCACCTAATGTAGCCACAAATGGCACTGCAGCCTCTATATGTATCTGTTTATATGTGAATATATTGATGTGTTTCCCACACAAATGCAATCTATCAACAATATGTCAATAAGATTATAGTGTAAACTATAAAGGCCCATCTTTATCTGGTAAAAAGAGAGTCACCACAGTTTTCTTGAAGACAATTCATCTGTTCATATTCACATAGTTATTGGTGATTCAGTATTACCACATAATATACAGGCAGAAGATAAAGGAGGCCATGGAGCCAAAGTATCACTTTTTTGACCCTTCAGCTCCATTCAACACCCTTAGCATTTCTGTGCATGATTGGGACCAAGGGAACATCATTAGTGAGCCAGCTGTGCAAATGACTAAAAGACAGCTGACTCCTGATATAAAGCAGAGTTCCACTCAGAAATGAAATTTCAGCTGATCCAGTGTCACATTTGGCACCTTTCAGGGGGGAGCAGATACCATAAATCCAGGTATTTGCTCCCACTCCTGGCGAAAGATTGCTGCAGTATCCGCAGTGATCTACACCATGTCTGGCCCCTCCTCCTCCTCCACAGTTCCCAGAAGACAGCAGCGACCAGTCAGAATGCGCACCACAATTCGCGCATGCTCAGGTAGGAAAACAGGCTGTGAAGCCGCAAGGCTTCACTTCCTGATTCCCTTACTTAAAATGCTGGTGCCTCCACCTGGAGCCAACGGACTAGTCGGCTTCGGGTGAGGACATTGCGGGCATCCTGGACAGGTAGGTGTCCTTATTTTAAACGCCAGCAGCTGCAGTATTTGGATATTGGTGCCGGAGGCGGCTAGAGAAATGAGTAAGAACAAGACAACACTGGATTCTCTGGGCTATGTGAGCATGTTTATCCTACATAAAGTACAACATAGTGTCAAAGTTAAGTAGAATGTAGAAATAAAACTGAAATTCATGGAGAAGAGTGAAGTTCCTCTTTAATCATGAAAGCTCTTACTTTTAAGATGCTTATAATTTCATATAGACTTTTATCAAAGCATTCTAAAATTGTGGTTACAATAAACTATTCTGAGATATTAATGCTTGTAAGAAGTCATGTGACCTGTTCTTTTAGAATATAAATAGTGTTATGCAAATGACTGATAAACAAGAGCTTAGCAAAGGAAATATGCAATGGTAGGAACAGCATTTATCATCTTCAATGTAAAGCATAAATATTTGATTTCTGACATATATTTGTCACCTTTAACAAGTCACTTCTTACAAATGACCTCAGGCTTTAAGAATAAATGGTTTATTCTAGTACAGCAACTGATTGTACATAGGCTTGGGTACAGTACTACCTGAAGACATGGCTAGTATTTCTAGAATTATTAGATGTCGCTAGTATTGAGCTCAGTGCCTGAACAGCTTCCATGTTCATTTGTATCATGACCAGTAGCCATTTAGTAAATACATATGGCAGTCATTCAGAATTTATGCCATACACAGTATCATTTAATTGGATAATTTAGCATTTGCTGTATTAATTGGGTTAGTAAGCCTTTGAGATATTAAAACCTGATGCTTTCCCTTGGAGAATAATTATCATCTAGACAACAAAAATGCACAGAGAGGTTTCCTTAGTCCTACAGCATTTCAATATTGGACTCACATGTGGTGGCAGCATACATGAGGAAACAACCATACAGTATATGCCATTCATTGCTTTTTTATTCATCTGTCATCAAAATATTTAGTAGGGATTGCTTTGTATCAGCAAAATTGTCTTATAGCAAAAAAGCAACAAATGTTTATTTTTTTTATTTTTAGTATTGCTAACACTGGTATAGGAGCAGGAATTGATGCAGTTGTAACAGTGAATGGACCTAAGATAGTGGGCTATGCTTTTTATCATTGTCAGGTTACTACATTCCTCCTCAATACACACACTTACTTTGTACATGTCGGGAAAACCATGAATCAGACTGAGACAGAAGTGCAGTTAAATCGCACTTGTTTAATAATAATAAAAGAAAAGGTAAATAGAGTAATTGTAGTCAAAACATAGCCAGAGTTCAGGAACTGGAAAAGATAGCCAGACAAGCCAAAACGTCAGGGAATCAGAAGCAATGCCAGCCAAGCAAGTCTTTAACAGGAACACAGGAGAGCGTCTCTAGAGATGAGACCAAGGCGAAGGCAGAGACCACCGGACTGGATGGCTTAAGTAGGCAGGACTGACACGCAGGATCATCAACAGGTGAGTCACTGTGGAGAGATAGGAGCTGGCAATTAGCCGACAGCTGAGCGGCCATCTCAGAGAAGTAAGGGCTGGGCCCAGCCCTGACAGTACAGTGCTATAGTTTTCCTTAAAAAAGCAGTTTTCCATCCCTAAATATAAAGACACTCATTAAAAGCTTTGATACAAAACTTTTCTCTTTGCATACGGTATCTCTCTGAGACAGATCAGCCCTTTCAAGATGTATCTTAAAGCCATAAAATGAGGGTAACTGCAAGCATAGCTGACCTAACCTATTTGCCACCTCTAAAAAGGCTAATTTTAACCTAAAAATAACACTCAGCATCATTCTTCACCACTCACCTTCCCCAGTCTGTTACAAAAAGTGAGTACCTTTTTTTAGGTGGTACTCGCTCCCATTTCCCCATTCCCTACCTAGGCAAGGATGGGATACCCTTGGCTTGCCTGCCACAAAGGTGGCCTCCTGGGATACATGTCTTCCTCAAGAGGTGTTTCTGGCCAGCTCAGTAGAATGTTTTAAGAAAGGCCTGGATTCTTTCATAGATACACATAATACAACAGGATACTAATATTTATACTTTTATATTTAAGTTGATGAAGGGAATATCATATTGCCTATTGGGAGATCAGGAATGATTTTTTCCCTGCTGGAGCAAATTGGATCATGCTTTATTAGTTTTTTTGCCTTCCTCTGTATCAACTGTGGGTATAGGATTATATATATAATCAGGCCTACAGGACCAGTCTCCCTACAGTCCATGATCTTGCACATGTGCAGTAGGAGGCCTCCTGTGAGTGATCAGAAGGTGACAGAGAGGTGGTACAGAAAATCAGAAACCCTGCGAATAGCTGGGTACGTAAAAGACCATGCTGAACTTCATGCGCTGATAATATATATAATAATAATAATACTAATAATAATAATATAATCACACACATATGTTGGACTTGATCTTATTTCGACCTCACCTACTATGTAACTATGTAACTATATAAAAATAATGATGTGTTTCTTAAAACCCAGGGGCTAGAACACTTGTAGCTGCTGACTCTTAGTATTCTCATCTGGGTAAAGTTACTCTTTAACCAGTTACTAAAATTCATTACAACTTATACTATTAGCATACTTCAATTGATTTCTTCTGAACTTCATCTATGGCATCTTATCATCCTTAAATCCTTAATTTGTGAAAAATGTTCTGGAAGTATGCATTGAAAAATCATTATAATTTCCATTTTTGGGAATACTGTTTGGAAGAAAAGTGTAACAGAGGCTGTCTTTCAGACCCCCATTGCTTAACATGTTTCCTGGTTGCTCAAATGGATATCCCAAAGCAGAGAGAGGTGAAAAGATGGATGGGATAGGATAAATTAGGCATCTCACAAACACTGAAACTCCAGGTTCTTTGCTTGTGGGTCATGGTACCATTCTGACAGCATAAATCGAATCACATCCTGTGTCATATTTCCAGAGAAAGCTATCATATGAAAGCTTGAAATTAAATTGTGTATGTATTGAGCACCTTTAGGTTGTCTTTTACTCTAGTTGTTATAAATTAACATAATCTGTTTTCCAAAAGGTAAAGCTTGTTTTCAAATGGCACCACAGTGTTTTGAAGTTAAATTATTGCCTGCTTTCACATTCACAATCAGGGACAAGTTCAAGATTTTAATTGGTGCGCCAACATTTTTTCTTCCACTAACTACTTTAATTCTATGTATGTATTCAGGTCTGAATCATTCATTTAATTTCTTTAAGTTTGAACAGAAGAAATGAATTTTGGCTGACATTAAATTGTTCTGTTTTATAGATGCACGTAGATATTGCAGCCTTTGCCTAATATAGCTAAAATCAGTATGATAGAGCAACAACAGTTATTTAACCACTTCAGCCCCGGAAAGAATTTACCCCCTTCCTGACCAGGCCATTTTTTATGATACGGCACTGCGTCGCTTTAACTGACAATTGCGTACTCATAAGACGCTGTACCGAACAGAATTTATGTTCTTTTTTTCCCACAAATAGAGCTTTCTTTTGGCAGCATTTGATCACCTCTGCGGTTTTTATTTTTGCTCTATAAACAAAAGAATAGCGACAATTTAAAAAACAATACAATATTTACGAAAGGCAAATCTACTTTGCACTGCAAGTGAACTTGGAAGTGGAGTCGCTCTAAATCTAAGGGGATAGATTTGAAATAAGTGCAAGCTCTGCTGATTTTATCATCCAATAATGTGCAAGCTAAAATTCTGTTTTTTATTTTCCTTGCATGTCCTCCTCGGATCTATAGCGACTTTATTTCCAAGTGCACTTTTAAGTGCACTTGCAGTGCAAAGTGGATTTTCCTTTAGTAAATAACTCCCAATATCTTTTACTTTTTGCTATAATAAATATCCCAAATAAAAAAATAAAACAAAAACACATTTTTTCCTAGGTTTAGGCCCATATGTATTCTTCTACATATTTTTGTTAAAAAAAAAACGCAATAAGCGTATATTGATTGGTTTTAGTGTATACAAAATAGGGGATATATTTATGGCATTTTTATTATTATTATTATTTTTTTTACTAGTAATGGCGGTGATCATCGAACTGCGATATTGCAGCAGACAAATCAGACACTTTTGACACATTTTTGGGACCAGTGACATTTATACAGTGATCAGTGCTATAAAAATGCACTGATTACTGTATAAATGCCACTGGCAGGGAAGGGGTTAACACTAGGGGGCGATCAAGGGGTTAACTGTGTTCCCTAGGTGTGTTATAACTGTGGGGGGTGGGACTGACTAGGGGAGGAGCAAAATCTGTGTTCATATTTAGTATGAACACACGATCTGTCTCATCTCCCCTGAGAGAACCTGGATTTGTGAGTTTACACACACAGGTCCCAGTTCTCGCACTGTCACAAGCGATCGCCGATGCCCAGTGGTCATAGCACCCGCTATGCACTCGCATTAGATCCGGGGACAGGCTTCAGCTGCGCACACGCCACAAAGGCATTTTAAAGAGCCTATGTACAGCTACAGTGGGAGCAGGGGAGCCAACCTGCCGCAGTATAACATTATATATAGATAATACATTGTATATACATTGTATATAATAGATAATAATACATTGTATAATAGTATGCGATGGCTGGTCCAGAAGCAGTTAAAGGCTATGTTCACTTTTGGAGCATGTTACACATTACAATCATATTTAGGGTGTAACATGCTCCCACCACACCCCCCAATTCCCACCCATAACAGTGGGTGGTGGTTCCTCTCCCCTGCACCACTGTCCATGCAAAATGAGTAGGGCTGTGTGGGGCTCTGTCCGTTCAGCCACATTATTCATTCACAGCAATCTGTGAATGAAGAAACTACAAGTCCTGTCTCCCAATGAGGCAGACAGCTTGAAGTTTTCAGTGGACTGTGAGGGCACTGATGAGCTCCTCATAGTCAATTGACATTTTCTCCAACTTCCTAACAGAAAGCCGGTACAGAGGAATAGATAATAAAGCTGATAGATGTGTCTGCAGGAGCCTACCCACTGATCATGGATGGAATGCTTTGCAGGTTCCTGGGGGACAAAAATAATAAATGTACTTTTTTTTCTTAAAAATACATGCATTTATTATTTTTTTCCTTAACGTGAACTTATCCTTTATGGCCCTTGGGCACTTTTTTTGAGACTCAGAAACCTTTCTACAGTAAGAGGACAAGCCCAGGAGCAGATATAGACCTGAGGTTGTCTTTCGCCACACCATTATAGTATAAGACATTTAGTAGACTGCTATTATTTGCAAAGTGTGTGTGGGCGGAGGGTGCACTTTTGAGCCAAGCACAGAACATAATACACCAGTCATGAATACTGCTGCCAGACTCATCCACCTTACCAGCCATTCCGTGTCCACTACCCCTCTCTGCCAATACCTTTATTTGCTTCTGCCCACCCTACAAATAAAATTTAAAATAACAACAACCTACAAAACCATCCACGCTCCTGCTCTTTAGCGTGCTTGTCTCCCCACCCCATGCTCGCCTGCAGGACTTCTCTAGAACCTTTCCCATCCATTGGAACTTCTCCTCAATCTGTCCAACTATCTCCTACAATATTCCTGAAAACCCTCTCTTTAGAAAAGCCTATCTTGCCTCTACCTAAAAACTGAACTTTTATTTTCTTCATCTGCTCATTCCCTATAGTTGTTACTTTTTTTTATCACTTGACTCTCCCTTTAGATTGTAAGTTCTAATGTGCAGGACTCTCTGGTTTCCTTTTGCATTAAATCATATAGTAATTGTACTGCCCTCCCCTCCTCCAGTCCTGTTCCAGTACTCAGTATAATGCAAGATAGACTAGTTCACTGCAAGAGGATACAAGCCCTTTATAGTTTTATCCAGCTGAATGGCGATCCAGTTTTGAGGTGACTTATTTTATTCAAGTTAAAAAAATATGCTCCTGTAAATGGATACTCTATCCAAAATGAGAAAGCTCTTCTTGACTAATGCCAGTAGCACAGCAAATGTATATCCCATCCAATCCTTTTTAAATGCCTATTTCAATTTGGTGTGCTTCATCAGTAAAAGCACAACAGTTCTCATCATCGTATGAAGCACTAAGGATCACCACAGAAGGTATGTAAGCAGCCACTGCTGATCTTTCAGTAAGTTTACTGATGGACATGTGGGTCCAATGGCTTAATTTTTTTTTTTAGGCTGCTGGTCTGGAAAAAGAAATCTCACCTTTGTTCTTTAGACTGGCTTTACACTGGCTTTACTTCCTGTATGCTTGCTTAAGGCCTGTGCCGCGTTGGCTGAATTGTGCTATATGTTATATGTTATGCTGAAGACGGATACTGATATTGATTTTCTGCTGGACATTTCAGTGTTATGCCTGCAGCCCGTATTTTATGTCCCAAATATAAAAAGACAACTGTGGTAGCAAGCTTGATCACATGAATTTAATTCTTATCAATGCAGTGCATATTTGCATTGTAAACCCAGGGGTTTTTTAATCACAGCCTTAAAAGTAGGGCCTTTAGTGATGTTCCTATACCAGAAGAAAATTAATCTATACCTGTTAGAACATTTACTGAGCCGCATATACATTAATGAGGTGTTTTTAAGTTATATGCTACATGATAAATGTACAGTATATGCTCTTTTTTTATCTATATAGGCATGGGCTTAATGAGATTTTTATTAATGTCATAAAGGTAACCTGAAACTTTCAGTTCTAATCCAGTTTGCAGTGTGTCTGATTTGATCAGCAACACTAGAGGGTGCATGAATCTGTGTCTAGAGCTATCCCTGCAGGAGCTGCTTAATTATGATTGGTTCCGTACTCTGCCTCTCAACCCTAAGAACAGTCTCAACCCCTCTGTCACACCTGGCAACAGTGTAAGTGCAAGGAACAATGAGAAATAAAGGTTATGATAAAATACAGAAATTGTCTTTACTTCAATATTTCTGTGGATAAGTAACAAACAGTAACAATATATATATATTCAAGGAATGCAAAGGGAGAACAATAACTGAGGTTATGAGCAATACAGCTCAATACTATATTCAGGCTGCTTTCAGAGGGATTCAAAGCCTGAGAATAACCCCAAGAGCAGAGGTACATGGCAAATAAATCACAATATGTCAATCTGTGATTACCTTTACTCAGGTTGGATATATGGGTCCAGGCAGGAGGAGAGCAGAGGAATGACCCTTTTTTTTGTCAGGTCTCTCTCTTCTATCCACAGACACTATAGGTCCATCTTCAAACACTTTATTCAAATCAACATGTAATGGCTTAACTTCCTAAATAAACTGTCCCACACACCCATTGCATATACAAAGCCCTGAATATGTATGTGCAGGTCCGTATGGCACTGGTAGCTTCAGTCCTTTTGAAGAAAGAATAAGACTTTGTGTCTTTAGCTAGCCACTTTCGTTGGTTCACTTAAACTCCTGAATAGCAGGGCCAAACAATACAACTGGACCGGATTATCAAGTGAAGAAGGCAGAATCTTTCTCAGGAAGGTGAAAGGACAATGGTATCTGTATACAGTGTCCTTGGGAATGGCCTTATCCTTTAGCCCTGTGGCACTACAAGCGTCAGCAAGATGACTAACAGCAATGATGCCTGTGTCTGTATACAGTGCCCATTCTTTTGTGGTGCAGTGTCCCTGTTTCCTGAAAATGGGCAAAAGCCCCCTCACCCAATCCTGTGTTCAAGGACCAAACTGGTCACCTCACACTGGAATGCTTCACCGTCAGTGTAGGTGCACCTGGATGTGCACCTGGGATCCCCTCTCTCAGGCTGGATTTCCCAACTGGAGGTGGAGGCCAAAATTGTGCACTGAAATAACCTGGGAGGCAGTACCTCTCCCTTAGGTCTGATCTCTTCCCCTGCCTCGTGCTGTCTGAATTCCCTCAGGAGACAAGATGTAGTCCTCAGCTCATTTCTAGTGTAGAGCACCCTGAGCTTTATAGTTTCATGCGCCATACAAGGCTGTGGGGCCTTCTGATAAGGGGGCTACATGTCCCTCTGATTGGCTGCTATAATTGGCTCCTCTTCTCCAGCCAATAAGAGCACAGGGGAGGAAACAGAAAGTGGGCGAATGCCTGTCCAAGTGCCGCTCGCATTAACAGTCAGTGTTGATGGGGAAAAGGAGGGGGAAAGATCCCCCTGTAGGGCTGACAGGCATGCTCTCCCTCATTGTGTATTCACAACGGCCAGCTTGGTAAGGCCGCGGGAGAAACAAGACACCCGCTACATGTGTAATTAGGATTTGGAATCTGGTGATTTACTAGATTGCAGAATGTGTCTAAAGTGCTGCTTGCTTCTGGTGTATTTTGTAACCTAGTCCTTACTGTATTAGGTGCATTTCGAATACTGTACGTGCAACCCCCGAGGTTTCTAGTTACTAAATGTTATTAAATGTCATATGTGTCACTCAACTATTAGTGATGAATTGCTTAACACAGGGAAGTTATTAAGTAAGAGTCTTAGCATGCATCACTGCCCATATCAAGTCACTTGATGAAGTAGGTCTCTTGCTTTAGTTTGGCTTGATAACAAAATTAACTCTAAATTTGTAATCTGAGTACATTCAGTTACGCAGTTTAGATAGCTATTTAGTTATTTTGAGTACACAAATTTATAAAATATAGGTCTCTTAACCCCTTGAATAGACCACCAACTGACTGAACATAGATGTTGTTTACTTCTATGCTAGACATATTTGCAGTACACACTCTCCACGCTTCTAAGTAACCCCAGGCAAGAGTAAGGAAATAGAGCAGATGCATTTTTATTTAAACATTAACTTCAGAAGTGTAGTAGTCAGTAATATTATAATGAAACGTAAGTTTAGTTGTGAAAAAATTGCCTCCAGGTGCCCTATATACACTGCAAGGATTTTAGAGTCTTTTCTGTGCCCATTTAGAAAAAAAAAAGCTTTGTATTAACCTTTTTTAAAATGACTGTGGTTGGGAGGGTCTATCTTTAAAATAATGACCAGACCAGTCCCAGCAGTTCCTTCATAATTTTGGTGGTGAATATTTTTTAAAATGTCTAAAATTAAGAGATTTTTTTCCTAGAGATGTTTTGTAAAGGACATTCACTGGGTACTCTATTTTTGTTTTAGAAAAATAATGACTGCAGGAATTGTGGTATTTTTAAGCTAGAACTGCATTTAGCAGGAAGTGGAAGTTTTCTTGAAGGACAACTAAAGCCAAAACCTTTTTTTTGCTTGTGAACGATTTCTAAGTTCTCTTACATAGTTTGTCATATCAGTTTGCTACCATTGTTTTAGGATGTATTATATGATTCCTACCAATAGATTCTGTGCAATGGAAATGTTAGCCAGCTTATAGGAAACGGTTGCTTCCCAAAATATTAAATCAGAACTATTGTCTTAAAATTAAGTCCTTATAGATCAAGTCAGGTTGGCTCCTTTTACAGGATTAGCTATGTAAAACATTAAAAATATGTGCCTCTACTGTTTAAAACTGAGTAAAGCACTGTCTCACCCTTCTCTGCACATGCTCAGTTGCTCTTGATTCTCGGCACTGTGCCTAAATTGAGAGCCACTAGAAGCCAATCAGTTGACAGCTTTAAGATTTACTGTGATGTATAGTTTTTGAGACCAAGTAGAGGAGATGCGTTTTCAATAAGTAAGTGATTGCACTGGGCTTCAACAAAATTACAGCCTCCAGCAAGAAGAAACAGGAGCAATGCTGAAGGCAATTTGCTGAACACACTCATTTTGGTAGCATAATTATTAATGTGGAATGTAATGTTTATCAAACTGTTATGGGTCAAGTTACACAATATTAAATATGTCATTTTATGGTGTGAAAACTCTAGATAGCAGTTCATAGTGAAATTAGAAATATAAGTAACCTAAAGCTGTCCACGATAAGCGTGAAGCTTTTAACAATTTGATCACTGTGTGTATTGGTCTTGTCATTTAGATAAATCCAGCCACTCCCCATTACATTAAAACAATGACAGTGTAATGATCTTTATTTAATGCCTTAATTTAATTCTTATTTTTTTTATTATTAAACTAAGCAAAAAATAAATAAAAAATTAAGCCCGTATTTGTTTTCAAATATACTACATTTGATGGGCTTTTCATAGTTTTATTTTGCTCTTTTTGAATTTTTAACAGAGCATTTATAAATGGCAACATTTAAAATGGCAGTACACATTTTATTTCTTATACTTTTTCCTTTTTTGGTTATATTAAAAAATAAATAAATAACACACAAATTACAATATTAAACATATCCTACTGTCTTTTTAACATGTTTAATGTGCTATTGTCCCACCTTTCTTTTCTACTATCTAAAACGCCTCCAGTAACAACAAAATACACCCAAAAACAAATAAAACCTTTAGAATACACAGTACACGAAGGACACTAAATAAGCCATTCAAAATGTATTTAAAAACCTTATAAAACCTTTAAACTAACCTAAACCATGGCATTTATGCCTTCCTTTTGACTCTAATGTATTTCCCCCATAGGTGAAATTTCACCGAAATTAGACAATTTCACCAACATTTTGAAAAAGTAAAATAAGCCCATGCAAACTCAGGATGTGATTAATGTAGATATTTCTTTCTCTTACTGTTATATCATCTAGTAAATGGAGAGACCATTTACTAAATGGAAAGAATATATATAGTGTACATATATTTTGTTGCTATCTGTGTTCCCAATAATAGATATGCTTACTTCCTGTTGTGTCACCAAAACAAGATGCGGAAAACTTCCAACGGGGACACTAAAAACCTGGCAGATGTCCTATTCTGAAACCACTCTTTGTATAGAGCTCTACTTTAATAGTGGGGGTCCATGATTACACATACACAATTGTAACATCGAAAGTTTAGTCATTCGTTTTGGCAATTAGGCCGCTGAATCTTGTTTTGCTGTATGTTGTTTGTATACAATGCTATGTACTTAGATTTATGGTTAAAATAGATTTGTATTTTATGTATTACAAACACTTTTTGTGTAGTATTAGTATTATTAATAATATTAGTACAGTATCAGTTTATATTAACCTATTTTACATTTTCACAATCAGTTGAAGTTTACTTAAATGCACGCATATTAAACAATGGTACCATAAATGCAAAAAAGTTATTTCTAAAGTGTTTCAGTGTCTTATACTAATCTTCTAACTTGAGTTAGCTCATATATAATTTATTTCTCTTGAGCAGAACATCAACATGTTTTTAGTTTTCAAAGTCATCTTAGATCACCACTTAACTGCTTCAGCCCCAGAAGATTTTACCCCCTTCCTGACCAGGCCATTTTTTGTGATATGACACTGTGTAGTTTTAACTGACAATTGCGTAATTGTGCGACATTGTACCCATACAAAATTTATGTCCGTTTTTCCCCACAGATAGAGCTTTGTTTTGGTGGTATATGATCACCTCTGCGGTTTTTACTTTCTACTTTTTGCTATAATAAATACCCCCTCCCCCCAAAAAAAAACTGAATTTCTTCATCAGTTTAGACTGATATGTATTCTTCTATATATTTTTGGTAAATAATTATAGCGTCTACAAAATAGGGGAGAGATTTATATAATTTTTATTATTTTATTTTTTTACTAGTAATCACGGTGATCTGCAATTTTTATTGGGACTGGGACATTGCGGCACACAGATTGGACACTTTTTTGGGACCATTGACTTTTATACATTTATCAGAGCTAAAAATAGCCACTGATTACTGTATAAATGTCACTGGCAGGCAAGGGGTTAACATTAGGGGCAAATCAAGGGGTTAAATGTGTTTGCTCACTGTGTGTTCTAACTGTGGAGGGGAGTGACTGGAGGAGGAGACATATCCTTTTTCCTACTTAGTAGGCTCCAGGGACATGCTGCGGGCGTGCGCGCACCTGAAATAGTGTCTTAAAGAGGCAGCGTATACCTACGGCAATTTGCACAGCCATGCCAATCTGCCACAGTATAACTGCAGCGGCTGGTCGGCTAGCAGTTAATATAGCCCCCTGATTCTGTATTTAAAAAATTTGTAGGAAAGCATTACTCTACATAAGTTCTGTCCCCTCGCTTCCTCCTCTGCCCTGCACTGTCAGTCCCTTCTAGGTTAAATGATGACTTGCATCACTCAACCCACTTTTTGTGAGCCAAACTGTCATGTCCTTGCCTAACCCTTCAAAAAGTTAAAATGGGGACAGCGGGGCACACAGAGGGTTTTCTAACCAGAATAGTAACAGCAGATGCCTTGTAGTGCCTTCTGTTAGGAAGTACTTTTATTTTTGAACAGTTCAAATTGCTTAAAGGGTAACTCCACTTTCGTGGGGAAAAAATAGCAAATAAAGAAAAAATAATATAGCGTCTACAATTGGGATAAAAGTCATATTATAATTGAATTCCTTTTCAATCTGCAGCCACTGTAATTTTCTATAAATGCAAAGCAATATGGCTACATGGAATTTTTCTGTACACAGAATGTTTACTGATCACTCCCCAGAAACATAATGTCCTGCTTGTATGATTGGTTCACTGATTTTCCCAGAAGTCTGCCTAAGATACAAGTCAGATTTCAGGTATCCCCTGCAACAAAAATTGCATTTTTGGTGAGATATTTCCAATAGGAACACATCTAAAGGGATTCAGCTTTCCTAATTAGTGCCGCCCAGCTGCCACAGCTGCCACAGCTGACTGATAATTATAAAGCCACTCCCATTAGACTGATTGTTATAATCCTTACAATGTACATAGATCACCCAGAGGAGAATGTTTTTTTCTCAACAAAAGTGGAGTTACACTTTAAAGGAGTTCTATGGTCACAGCGTGCATTTTTTATTTTATAACATCAGCATTGTACTAACAATACAAAGCAACAGTTATTTTTGACAATCCATGTATAAACAGAAAAAAGAAGGAGAGAAAATCACCACTACCTATGTGTAGCATTTATTAAACAATATTGGTAAAATTAAAAACAAAATTATAAGCACTCACGTTTAAAAGACATTAAAAATCATATCAATAGGTCTCCAGCAGCCCCTCCTCATAGATGTAATGTAAGGTGCTTGGAACCAGGAAGTTTACCAGGGAAACACCAGGAAGAGCCAGCAGGCATAGAAGACCAAGTGTGTATATTACATGGATAAGAACCACTGTGGACAGCAGGGAAGTGTGGCAGGCCCATAAAATGGCCATGATGATGTTATGTGTGAGAATCATGGGCATGGTTACACATTTCGAGGTGTGGCCCCCTTTGTCAAACCTGTCTATTCAAGAAAATTTACAGTTTTAATAGGTACTGGCCTGGGTACATTTGGGGTGTAATGCCCTTTACAAATATCTTTCTAGTTATTTTTGACAATACAATATAAGCTAACTTGAAAACTGTCCTTTCATGTTGTGGGTTCTGCCTATCTGCTGGCCCTCTTTACCAAACTTCCCAAAATGCCTGCATGCTTTGCAGCTTATTCTCTATTGTTTGCTTTCAATGTCTATAGATTACATCTTATGGTACCTTTCCGCCGGCATGTAATGATTCCTATACTGACTGCTCCTTCTTAAAGTTCTACTTTCAACACCTCTGTAGTTCATAAGGCAGACTCTCTGACATGTTTGACACAGCAGTGCTTACTCATAGGGCATGGTGAATATGTGCCACAGAATTCAAGGATGTAATTGGTTGTGGATATTCACAAAGTAAGTTTACAAACATAAGTTCACTCAGATTAATAGTCTGGAAATAACTGAAACTACAAACAAGTGGCCACTGCCCCTACCTATAACTGGTCTTTGCAGCAAGGAGCACTGGAAGGTCGACGTATATCAAACAAACCAACGAAATTTCCAAACTTAACTTACCAATCAGCCTGGGACCAACCGAATTGACCTGTCTAATAATGAGTAACAATGCATTGCCTGACCAATATATTCAAAATACAGACAAGTGACCACTGCCTCCAAATATAACTGGGCTTTGCGGCAAAGAGCACAGAAAGGGTGACTTATGTCAAACAAAACCAAAGAAATTTCCCATCTCAACTTGCCGACCAACCAAATTGACCTGTCTAACAATATGTGTTAAAAACAGGGGTTTAGTCTGCACACATTTGCAATTACATGTGTAAGCTACAGTGTCCCATCAAGGGGAGAAAAGATCATCAATGCAGGTTTTCATATTTCTTATCTTCTTATCTATAGCAGGAGGTTTATATTCTGATATAACAGAACCAGATAATAGACTAGAATAGCTGTCTTTGTTACTAAATATAGGCCATAAAAAGCAGATTATGTTGCTACACAGGTGCTCCCATATAGTCAATTTTAAAGAACCAGGTGTTAATAGAGTAGAAAATGTCCACAGATTCTAGCATTGTAATTTATATAATTGATCCAAAGCTGTCACCCAGAGATCATGCTGATATATTATCGTACATTACAGATTTCAGTAAATGTAATCTGCTTTTTCCATAATTAGAAAAGTGAAATATTGCTAATAATGACTCTGAATTTCATTATCATTTTTCATTAATACCTCTTAATTTCCAGCTGATATCCTTATAAACCAGACTCAATGACTCAGTGTTTGCCATATGTGATCATTCCCCTCTTTCAGAGCTATTCTTGAAGTACATCATGCACTTTCATACCATATTATCTTTTATGTACATCATATATTCATTGTCACTGCATTTTTGTCAGTGATGTTTTATGAAATTGAAAATTGTATCCTATCTGTAAATTGCCAGCCTGATTTCTCTCCTGTGAGCTGCTGTGAATGGCTTTGTTTTGTATTATTGATTTTTTTTTTTTATCCTTGTTCGTTTCATAAAACCTTACACCGAAAACATTATTTTTATTTCTCTCTAGTTTGGTCACTGCCTAACTTATACATTGTACCTTTTGAATACATTTTATAATCCTGGCCACAGGCAACAGAAAGGAGCCTATGACAGATAGGATGGACAGGCCCTTCCACTGAATTTGGTCCTTATGGTAGCAACCAGCACAAGTGGTGTATGCCACTTACAGTATCTCACAAAAGTGAGTACACCCCTCACATTTTTGTAAATATTTTATTATATCTTTTCATGTGACAACACTGAAGAAATTACACTTTGCTACAATGTAAAGTAGTGGGTGTACAGCTTGTATGTCTAAACTGCTGGCAACAAAAGTGAGTACACCCCTAAGAGAAAATGTCCAAATTGGGACCAAAGTGTCAATATTTTTTGTGACCACCATTAATTTCTAGCACTGCCTTAACCCTCTTGGGCATGGAGTTCATCAGAGCTATACAGGTTTCTACTGGAGTCCTCTTACACTCCTCCATGACGACATCATGGAGCTGGTGGTTGTTAGAGACCTTGCTCTCCTCCACCTTCCATTTGAAGATGCACCACAGATGCTCAATAGAGTTAAGGTCTGGAGACATGCTTAGACAGTCCTTCACGTTTACCCTCATCTTCTTTTGCAAGGCAATGGTCGTCTTGGAGGTGTGTTTGGGGTCGTTATCATGTTGGAATACTGCCCTGCGGCCTGGTCTCCGAAGGGAGGGAATCATGCTCTGCTTCAGTACATCACAGTACATGTTGGAATTCATGGTTCCCTCAATGAACTGTAGCTCCCCAGTGCCGGCAGCACTCATGCAGCCCCAGACCATGACACTCCCACCACCATGCTTGACTGTAGGCTAGACACACTTGTCTTTGTACTCCTCACCTGGTTGCTGCCACACATGCTTGACACCATCTGAACCAAATAAGTTTATCTTGGTCTCATCAGACCACAGGACATGGTAACGACCATGACCTTAGTCTGCTTGTCTTCAGCAAACTGTTTGCAGGCTTTCTTGTGCATCATCTTTAGAAAAGGCTTCTTTCTGGGATGACAGCCATGCAGACCAATTTTAATCAGTATGCAGCATATGGTCTGGGCACTGCAGGCTGACCCCCCCACCCCTTCAACCTCTGCAGCAATGCTGGCAGCACTCATACGTATGTCTATTTCCCAAAGACAACCTCTGTTTATGACGTTCAGCACGTGCATTTAACTTCTTTGGTCAACTGTGGTGAGGCTTTTTCTGAGTGGAACCTGTCCTGCTAAACCACTGTATGGTCTTAGCCATCGTGCTGCAGCTCAGTTTCAGGGTCTTGGCAATTTTCTTATACCCTATGCCATCTTTATGTAGAGCAATATATATATTTTTTCAGAACCTCAGAGAGTTCTTTGCCATGAGGTGCCATGTTGAACTTCCATTGACCAGTATGAGAGAGTGAGAGCGATAACACTAAATTTAACACACCTGCTCCTCATTCACACCTGAGACCTTGTAACACTAACGAGTCACATGAAATTGAGGAGGGAAAATGGCTAATTGGGCCCAATTTGGATATTTTCACTTAGGGATGTACTCACTTTTGTTGCCAGTGGTTTAGACATTAATGGCTGTGTGCTGAGTTATTTTGAGGGGACAAATTTACACTGTTATACAAGCTGTACACTCACTACTATACATTGTAGCAAAGTGTAATTTCTTCAGTGTTGTCACATGAAAAGTTAGAATAAAATATTTACAAAAATGTGAGGGGTGTACTTTTGTGAGATACTGTATTACCTCTTGCTACATACTGGAAAGAGCATCCAAATCAGCTTTGCTGTCACCTGGTTAAACCTCTGATGTCTCTCAACTCTATCCTTCTACTATCTCAGAAGACTTGTATTGAGATATATATATATATATATATATATATATATATATATATATATATATATATATATATATAATTGTATTTATACTGAACTTTTAGGAAGTCGGTTTATTTCTATTTGTCTACTACTGTTAATGATAACTACTGTTAGAACTATGTCCTGTCTGGCATTTTTGTTATTACATTAACAGAACTTGTAGTTTCTAGTGTGAATGGGAAGGTTCTATTCTATATTGATACAAAATACCTTTCTACTGTAAAATCAACTGTTATAGACAAACATAGTCCAATTTAATGTTATAGTTGTATGCCTGGAAAAACATTCTATAATTTCTAACTCTGCACATTCTGCAATGTCAGGTTTGAATGACAATGACCAGGTGACTAGACAAGCATGATTAGAGGAAACTATAGGTGGTGGAGACACAGGGAAACATGAGAATGTGACCCATTCCGAATGTAACCTACTTTATACCCAGATATGACTCCAACAAATTAGTTTGGTTGTCGGCCGATGAGGTTCTGTGGCAGCTTTGGCTACAGTACAACCCCCGAGGCAGAACGTGAGTGATTCCTACCATTAAGCCACGGGCTGCAGGTGTGAAAGCGGTGTCTCTCCATTGTTATCGGTTCCTGCATATCGAGCCATAGAGTTCTCCACTTCCAGACAGGGATTTGCAATACTTTTTGCTGAGGTTAACCCCTTGTCATTAGGATCCATGGTGGTATTGTAATTACTAATTTCGTAATATTCCAACGATCAAAATGATTTTATCTGACTGAGTTCGATTTTGATTTTCAATCTTTTCATCTGACTGCTGTGTATTTTAATCTTCTGTGCATCTAATTAAATGAACTTATATTTACTTTATCATTATCAGTTTATTATTTTCTGGTCCTATTAAGCTCTGTTTTTTCTATATTTTTTCCAACAAATTTAGAAACCACTATTGTATATGCAGACATGCCATGTTCGAGCATTACAGCGTCAAATCTGTTCTGCTTTATTATGCCTTCCACACTTGCAGAGTCTGAAATATCATGCCAAGATGTGTTTGCCACATATGCAGAATCTCTATTTTATGGTCAGTTATGCCTTTGCCTTCTGTAAGTTCTGAATTGGTTGCTTCAACTTCAAACATGCCAATATCGTATTTCCTGCACGTAGCTGAAAAATCTGTGTAACCCAAGTTGCTGGTAAAACAATGACACTCCCTGGTGTTTAGAACTACTAAACATTATATCAACCAGTGATTTTAAAATAGTATAACAGCTCACAAAATTATAATGTGAAAATATCATTTAAACCACACTATCAGAAAAAAACTATATAAGTGCAAAGGGGACATCCAAACAAATAGTGAATCAAGTGAAGATATTGGTGGAAAACTTTCCTCAAAATAAAATGTAATGGCTGTATTAGTCCAACAGTGTATTCACCTCCGTGCTCTATATTCTTTGGATGGCCTTACCTGATAGCAAGGACTCTTTTCACATAAGTGAGTCAGATAATGCTTTGCATAAAGGATTATATGTGGCAGAACTTTCCAAGGCTCCCCTTTCCACCAGAGCTTTCAAATAGGGCCTAGATAGGCCAATGGAACATACTACAACTCTATTTCTTCACTCCACCTCAGCAAAGTACTGGTATTAGAACAGAACTTAAATAGTGTAGTATGTATCAAAAACCAATTCATTCCTAACATCTTTATTGACATTGTGATCATGTGATTACAATGCCAGGTACTGGGAGCCGCAATCCACTGCATCAACTGGAGCATTGTGCTGCACACCCTTACGTTCATGTACGTAATCAAGCTTACCCATGCTTAACTTTTCACAAAGCTGAAAAATACATGCTTGCATGTGTAGGGTGCAGGCACATCATAAGGGTAGGTGGGTCGCAGTCAGTCAGCCACGTTGACCATTTTAGTGACTTGATGAAGTTGCTGGGCACTGTTAGAGTTGAAGGGAATGACCTGGCTATGACACAAAAGAAATGACAGATAAGAAATGATTCAACCGACATCAGATATCAGGCATCAGCAAATGCATTTCTTTCTTCAGAAAACATTATAAATATAGGAATTGACAGATTTGTTTTCAAACCTAACTATGCTTGTAGCACAATTTGTAAAAAAAAAAGCAAGCAGTACCAATTAGGAGCATTCTGTCAATGCTGCAATTGAAAACCTTTTACCTAAGAAAAGGCTCACAAAGATATAAAAAAATCCTGGAACTTTGTCAGATGATAAATGCTTTTCTTAGCTCCTTTAATGGTTTCAATATCAGGTTTCAGATGGATCGATCAGGTGGTAACCAGAAAAATAAAAATTATTAAAAATGTAAAAAAATGATATCACGTGGCACAAAAAAAGGTATAATTTACTTGGGGTCAGTCATTCATTTTTGGAGTGGTCCTTCTGGGATTTGTGTGGCCATATTTTTCAGTAAAGTGAAGCAAAAAAGCCTAGAAGTAATCCCACTAACTGATTGGCCAAAAATTAACAAACTTTATCATGTGGCACAGTAAGAATTTAATTACTTATTTGAGATTCTGTTGCTCACTACTGTACTGGCAATGTTTACATTTGTACTAATATTTATATGTTATATTCAATATTTATAAGGGCTTAGCCAGATCAAAAATAGTGGCAATACTATGTTAGCACAAAAGTATTATTTTCAGTAGTAGAAAGTATAATTCCTTATTTAACAAAAGACTGAGAGGGGGTATCAGATAAATATTAGTTTATGTTTATAACCTTATTAAATGTGCACATTACTCTCACCCAAGAGACAAGGTTAACGTCTACATAATTAATGTAAGGAAGATCCTCACCATGCCAACATCCAAAATATAAGGATTGACCAAGTCAAAAAAAATGTATGGAATTTGTGGGCACATAATGAGAGAGAGAGAATCAGTAAAAAAGTATAAACTTTTTTACAACATAGTTAAAAACATATAAACAACATACAAAAAACACCCTGTATGGACAAAGTTACCAGTTATCCAATAATGCAGTTATAGAGGACTGGACCTACGGTACAAAGATTAATTAATTTAATACTGTATAAGGTAAAAGAAAAATTTCTGATCCAGTAATGTCTCCAAAAACTTGCTCGATGTGTTTCACTAAAATATTATCTTTCTCAGGACAGATACTAGCTAGGTGCTGGAATATTTAAAAACAAGAAAGTACATGTGTAATTATTCAATGTAGTATATATCTAAATAATTATGAATTATGATTGTTACAACATTTCTCAAGGAGGAGTACATATACACAGAGACTAATTACATATAAACATAACAATGTATAAGCTTGCCTGGTAAACTTGTGGCTCAAGGTGTGGGAGAACTTTACCAAACTGACATACAGCCGAAAAAAACTAGATTGCATAGGTGTGTCTAAAGTAGTGGGATACACATATATCATGTGGTCTATAGTAGCTACCACTAAATAAGCAAGAAACAACAAACATATGCATTATATATTAAGGTGCCACTATAAAAATCCCCCAGTTCAAACACCGATTTATACTAGACTTAGCTCTCACCTGGTATATAGTAGTTATGTATAGGTATAAATCACACACAGCAATAAGTGGTCACAAATTCCCACTATAAGCATGTTCAACATAATATCTAAAAATAAACCAAGTCAATAATCAGATATTGACCTTTTAGGTAGGGTATATATAATAAAGTAAAATTACAAAAGAAGATACCTAGAGAGTATATACGAATGGTACTTACCAATAGTACCAAGAGATGGTCCATGGATACAGGACCAAGCTATTAAATGGGTAAGAATACAGTCCCCTTACGTATAGAGGCAAATGGAATATCTAAGAGAGGGGGAATAGCAAATTATTAAGTATTTAGCATATGAGAAAAATAAGAAAATTGTGCCAAAAAAGCAGTGATGTGACATAGAACAGCTCCACGTAATCATGAGTCACATGTTCAAAGTTATTTGACCACCTCTTAGTTACTATATTTGAAAGGGCAAAAGAAAGCAGAGGGATTATCCGGTCAAGAAACGTATAACATTGCCATGTAATCGTAGTCATGTGGGTGCAGTCATGTGACCACAAACCCACCTGTAAAATAATTCAGCAGATATCAACAGGAAGTGAACAGGGCCATGCGACCATAGAGAGATATCTGATCACATGACATATACCAGCAACCGTGTGATCACAGTCATGTGAACATATTCATGAGATCAAACAGAACACTTCTCAAATGGTTCAGCAAACATCAACAGGAAGTGAGCAGGGTCACAAGACCGCAAACACTTAGCCAATGATTAGATAGATGTACACAGGAAGTGGAAAGGTACATAGAGC